>NC_133327.1:491963298-492288246 GCF_042186555.1 Aquarana catesbeiana
AACAGGGACAAGACCCACACGGGCCGACATGGAACAAGCTACAACATTGATCAATATTACATCACTTTTAGAGATTGAAACAACAGTATCTATAATAATATTTCCAACTGAGTAACCCCAACAAATGAAGTGCGGTGTCGGAGGCCATGTTTGTCCGATCCCATCATTTTCTTTTTTCTTATAGATGGTCCCCGTATTTGGGGGACATAGGTTAGAAAGAGTAGCCTAAGTGAAAATTAGGAAAAGATGAGAAGAAGATGAGAATAGTCGAAGGGTGAAAGGGGGGGAAGGAGGAAAAAGGGGGGGGGTGGTAGGGTCCCTCATACATGGATTGTCGAAGGGATTCACTTGACATGCGTTTGCAGTGTTCTACAACGAATCCACTGCATATCAAAAAGGAATGGGGGGGGGGGGGTGTAGTGTGTCCTTACACTGCGACGGCGGGGTCTCTCAATGCTTGACCCTCAGCCGAATATATGAACATGGTCCACATTTGCCATGTCTTTGAGAATGCTTCTTGCCTGTTTTGTGCTGTGAGGATAAGGTCTTCCATGTGTCTGATTTCTTCCACTTTTGTAAGCCATAAGGGAAATTGATGGTGAGTGTGTGGATTTCCAATGTAGCGGGATACAGGCTCTGGCTGCATCCAATAGGTGTCTAATCACGGACCTTTTGTATACCTTCTCAGGGATGTTAGATGCATGTAGAAGGAAGAATGCGGGATCATCCGGAATGATATGTTCTGTGAACTTCTGAGTAACCTCTCTTACTACACGCCAAAAGTGATTCAAGATGGGACAAGACCAGAAGATGTGCGCCAGAGTACCCTTATCTGTCCCGCATCTCCAGCACAGATCCGTGGTTGCCAGAAAGATTTTGTGGAGTAGTGCTGGGGTCCTATACCACCTCAAAAGGAGTTTTAAATTAGTCTCCTGAATTCTGGCGCATATGGAGGACTTATGTGTAAATCTAAGGATGCGCTGTCGCTTGACTGTGTTTGAAGTGACAATTTAGTTCCAGTTCCCACTTAAGCAGGCCTGGGGGTATAAAATCTGCTTGTGGAGTATTCAATAAGTTGTAGGTCAGCGAGAGCGTATGTGTTATTGTTCCCGAGGTGTCACAGAGCTCCTCTAATATTGTGAGGGATTGGTCGCTGGTGACGGGTGGTTTCAAAAAGTGGAGAAAGTGTCCTAATTGACGGGACCTCAAGAAGTCTAAGCGAAACGGGCCTGCGGGATCAGACAGTTCTGCTAACGTGTTCCACCTTCCCCCAGTACTGAAGTGGGAGGCTTGATGCATGCTCGCCTCACTCAGCCTCAGAAAGATTGCATCGTATATACCCGGCGCAAACCCGGGGTTTCCCAGTATGGGGTAAAGAGGCGAGTTAGGTGAGGAGATAGACGCATTGGATATGAGATGTGCACAGACTCTTGTTGTGTAACCTATCAGTGGGTGGCGTTTGGTTTCTGACGGTAGGAACGTGTAGCACAAGGGAGCTCTATTAAGGGGGATCTCACTCTGGTTTTGTTCTATTTGCATCCATAGCTTGGTCTCCTGATGACGACACCAGTCTATGAGCCTTCCTAGGTGTACTGCCTGATGATATTTGCGAATGTTTGGTAATGCGAGACCTCCATTTTGTTTGGGTAAAACTAGGAGTTTATGTGGTAGACAGGGGCCTTTTCTTGGCCCATACGAATTTGGTGAATATGGATTGTACTTGTTTAAAATAGGATGCAGGAATGTGGATGGGTAACGCTTGCATGAGATAGAGAAATTTCGGGAGAATCGTCATTTTTAAAATATTGCAGCGACCCATCCAGAAGTGTAAACCCGTGTGCCACTTGTTTAGCAATGTCTTTATAGTTTTTAATAGGGGCGGGAAATTAAGTTTGTATAGTCGCGTGAATGTCTGAGGAATGTATGTGCCTAAATATTTCAGAGCAGTCGTTGTCCACTTTAATTTAAAGCTAGATTGTAGATATTTTAGCTGTGGTTGCGGTATCCCTACACCCATCGCCTCCGATTTCACAAAGTTCACGCTTTAAGTTAGAAAGTGCACCGTATGTTACAAATTCCCGTAACAGGTTTGGGAGGGAGATAGCTGGGGATGTAAGTGAAAACATGAGATCATCCGCATACACCGAAACTTTATGTTGGGTGTGTTTTACCTCTACTCCCATAATGTCAGGGTTCTGTCTCACATGGCACAAGAACGGTTGCGATGCTATCAATCTATCCAATCAAGAGCCGAGAACCCTGGGCAGAGAGACAGAGCGTCCCCGCCGGGTCAAGTTCCAGGGCTCAGGTAAGTAAAACAGGGGGCTGGTCACTGCCAGGTGTTTTTTCACCTTAATGCACATTAAGGTGAAAAAACACGAAGGTTTGCAACCCCTTTAAAGTGGTTGTAAACCTTCCACTACTACTTTTGCTCATCTTAATCTACGTACAGTATCTCACAAAAGTGAGTACACCCCTCACATTTTTGTAAATATTTTATTTTATCTTTTCATGTAACAACACTGAAGAAATGATACTTTGTAAAGTAGTGAGTGTACAGCTTGTATAACAGTGTACATTTTCTGTCCCCTCAAAAGAACTCAACACACAGCCATTAATGTCTAAACTGCTGGCAACAAAAGTGAGTACACCCCTAAGTGAAAATATCCAATTCGGTCCCAAAGTGTCAAAATGTTGTGTATTCACCATTATTTTCCAGCACTGCCTTAACCCTCTTGAGCATGGAGCTCACCAGAGCTTCACAGGCTGCCACTGGAGTCCTCTTCCACTCTTCCATGAAGACATCATGGAGCTGGTGGATGTTAGAGACCTTGTGCTTCCATTTGAGGATGCCCCACAGATGCTCAATAGGGTTTAGGTCTGGAGACATGCTTGGTCAGTCCATCACCTTTACCCTCAGCTCCTTTAGCAAGGCAGTGGTCGTCTTGGAGGTGTGTGTTGGGTCTTTATCATGTTGGAATACTGCCCTGCGGCTCAGTCTCCGCAGGGAGGGGATCATGCTCTGCTTCAGTATGTCACAGTACATACTGGCATTCATGGTTCCCTCAATGAACTGTAGCTCCCCAGTGCCGGCAGCACTCGTGCAGCCCCAGACCATGAAACTCCCACCACCATGCTTAACTGTAGGTAAGACACACTTGCCTTTGTACTCCTCACCTGGTTGCCGCCACACACCATCTTAACCAAATAAGTTTATCTTGGTCTCATCAGACCACAGGACATGGTTCCAGTAATCCATGGCCTCAGTCTGCTTGTCTTCGGCAAACTGCAGGCTTTCTTGTACATCATCTTTAGAAGAGGCTTCCTTCTGGGACAATAGCCATGCAAACCAATCTGATGCAGTGTGCGGCGTATGATCTGAGCACTGACAGGCTGACCCCCCCCACCCCTTCAATCTCTGCAGCAATGCTGGCAGCACTCATATGTCTATTTCCCAAAGACAACCTCTGAATATGACGCTGAGCACATGTACTCAACTCCTTTGGTCGACCATGGCGAGGCCTGTTCTGAGTGGAACCTGTCCTGGTAAACCGCTGTATGGTCTTGGCCACCGTGCTGCAGCTCAGTTTCAGGGTCTTGGCAATCTTCTAATAGCCTAGGCCATCTTTATCTAGAGCATAAATCAGAGTTCTTTGCCATGAGGTGCCATATTGAACTTCCAGTGACCAGTATGAGAGAGTGAGAGCGATTAACACAAAATTTAACACACCTGCTCCCCATTCACACCTGAGACCTTGTAACACTAACAAGTCACATGACACCGGGGAGGGAAAATGGCTAATTGGGCTCAATTTGGACAGTTTCACTTAGGGGTGTACTCACTTTTGTTGCCAGCGGTTTAGTCATTAATGGCTGTGTGTTGAGTTCTTTTGAGGGGACAGAAAATTTACACTGTTATACAAGCTGCACACTCACTACTTTACATTGTAGCAAAGTGTCATTTCTTCAGTGTTGTCACATGAAAAGATATAATAAAATATTTACAAAAATGTGAGGGGTGTACTCACTTTTGTGAGATACTGTAGCACAGGCAGCTAATCGCTGCCTGTGAAAGTTCACTCACTCTTTTGGTTTCGATATAAATCGTCCTATGTTCTGTGACATCACCCGCGATTGCGCATTGAGTATATATATACTTTAATGGCACACAATGTGTGCCATTTCTATCTGCTCTGCTTGTCGTGTCATTATCTGACAAAAAGAACGGCACACAGCGAAGCCTCGCAATGCTGCGCTATGCTCCTGTCCTTCCTATGGCGCACACGTGAGATTTGGACAGGAAAACAAAGTAAGGGCAGAAATGACATCCACAAACGCTTCAACATATAGGAGGATGAATGGCGCAGCCGATAAACAGAAGAGACTAAAATATAAAACTGCTAAATAAGGTATTTAGAAAGCTCGTTTAGGACAAATTGAAATGTGGATGGCTTAGCAATGATTAACAGCATTTATATATTTAAAAAAAAAAGAATTAAATGACGGGGTTTACTTCCTCTTTAAGGATCTTCACCAGCACACCTTGGTATAGTTGTAATATTGTTCTTTATTCACACGGAGTAACAGACATAGGAGGCCAATGTTTTGGGACCTAGCAGGATCCCTATTCATGGCAGAGTGATGTCTTGAAAAGGGGATCCTGTGAGCTCCAGAAATGTTGTCCTCTGATATCTGTTACTTTATGTGAATAAAGGACAAGATTACCACTATACCAAGATGTGCTGGTGAAACACTTTATTTTCCTAAGCTTTCCAGCATAGACATGTCCACTCTAAGTACTTGTGTACTTCTGTACATCAGTTCAGAGCAGGTTTTAATTGCTGTCAGTTTCCTAATCTATGAACTGGTGGTAATTCTTTAAGAAGCTGCGCTACTCTAGCAACAGGTTCTTAAAATGGCGGTAGTACCTGCATTTGGTGCATGTGTCGTAATGGCACAAATGCTTGCCTGATTTATGTGCAGGTAGTAACCAAAGCTTATTGGCCATTGGAACAAACTGCAATCCTGTGAACTGTTTTATTTTTGTTGACATCACAGCGCCAGTCCAAGCTCTAAAAAGATCCCGATCATATGGTCGGAGTCCACCCAGATGCCTGGACCAGCAGCTGGCTGAGTGAGCCGCTGAGAGCCTGAGCCAGCTGCCCCCTCCACAGCCCAGTGCTCCAGTGAGCACTGGAGGGGTGGAACAGAGAGCTGGTGACTAACAGTCAGCAGCTCTCTGCAGCCTGCAAACAGTGTCTTTGATCACTCAGTTCTCAGAGTCAATGGGGGACAGATGCTGCATCCACCTAGGTAAGTATAATGTTGTTTGTTTTGTTTTTTTTCAACAAATCCCATACTTCTCTTTTAAGGAAACGATCACCAGAAAATTGTCATTAGGACTTTATTGAATTACCATGAAATTGTTTTGGGGTTTTAAAGGAGAAGTATGGGAATGCAAAAATAGGTAGTACATGCTACTCTCATACCTGAATTGCATTTCTTTCTTTCCCCAGCCCTTTAGTCTTTGCAAAATAGTTTTTTGAAGTGTCCAGAATCAGCCTGTAACGGTTCTTTCTCAGTTCAAAAGTTTCCGGAGGGTGGACACAGCTCCACAATCCAGCCCCTCCTTCACTCCCTGTCAGAAACCATGAAATCAGACCGAGACAGAAGTACAGTTAAATAAATGTAATCAAAACATAGCCAGAGTTCAGGAACTGGAATGGATAGTCAGACAAGCCAAACATCAGGGAGCCGGAGATTGGTGTAGTAAAACAGCAAGCAAGATCAGGAGCCAGAAGGGATGTCAGCCAAGCAAGTCTTTTTACAGGAATGCAGGAGATGTGACTAAGGCGAAGGCAGAGATCCTCTGGGTTGGACGGCTTAAGTAGGCAGGGCTGACAAGCAGGATATCATCAACAGCTGAGTAACTATGGAGAAATAGCAGCTGTCAATTAGCCGACAACTGAGTGGCCAGCTCAGAAAACGAAGGGCTGAGCCCAGCCCTGTCACTCTCTCCCTCTGGAGGACATGTGGGTGTGCCTGGTGAAAAGGTGCACACCCAGGCTGCTATCTAGAGTGAGCATGTTCTTCACTTGCCTCCGTTTCCATGGTAGCGTGTCCCCAGCTAAAACCCAGAAGCAGAGACAGTGTGATACAAGCAGTGAAATCCTCACCTTTCTCTGGCTGTTATCTGCAAGCTCTCTGTGAGACTCCAACACCTCTCCCCTGGGCTTTGATGTTCCTTCCTGTGTCCTCAGAAACCCCCTCCTCCCCTCACTCATTCAAAGTTCATGTCAGCGTCTCCTCCAGCCCATGGGGAGAGGGGTGATTGTCACTGAAAACTTCTATGAACACAAGTAATCTCTCTACACACAGCACTATGTTATATCAGAAGAGGAGACATGGTGAGGAGCATAGTGACCTGTGCCCTGTGTCTGTTCTCTGAAATGTACACAGTGCTATGTGTAGAGAGCATACCTGTGTACAGTACGTAGGAGACTGACAACTCCCTCACATCTAAAGTGACCCCGATATGTCCCCAGAGCCTCCTTTATTGTACATACAAATCATCCCTCTGTCACTGATGTCATCCCCCCACCACCATCCCTCTGTTACTGATCCCATCCCTTTCCCCCCATCCCCTGTACTCCTATACAATCCCATCATGTACAGAGCCATCACATGCCGTACAGTGTCATTACACGTTGTACAGAGCCATCACATGCCGTACAGAGCCATTACATGCTGTACAGTGCCATCACATGCCGTACAGTGCCATCACATGCCGTACAGTGCCATCACATGCCATACAGTGCCATCACATGCCATACAGTGTCATTACATGTTGTACAGTGCCATCACATGCCGTACAGAGTCATCACATGCCATACAGTGCAATCACATGCCGTACAGTGTCGTTACATGTGGTATAGTGCCATCACATGCTGTACAGAGCCATCATATGCTGTACACAGTCATTACATGCCGTACAGAGCCATCACATGCCGTACAGTGCCATCACATGCTGTACAAAGTCATCACATGCCGTATAGAGCCATTACATGTTGTACAGTGCCATCACATGCTGTACAGAGCCATCACATGCCGTACAGAGCCATCACATGCCGTACAGAGCCATCACATGCTGTACAGAGTCATCACATGGCCCACAGTGCCATCACATGCCGTACAGTGTCATCACATGCCGTACAGTGTCATCATATGTTGTACAGTGCCATCACATGCCGTACAGTGTTATCACATGCATACAACGCCATCACATGCCGTACAGAGCCATCACATGCCGTACAGAGCCATCACATGCCGTACAGAGCCATCACATGCTGTACAGAGTCATCACATGCCGTACAGAGCCATCACATGCTGTACAGAGTCATCACATGCCGCACAGTGCCATCACATGCCGTACAGAGCCATCACATGCCGTACAGTGCCATCACATGCCGTACAGTGCCATCACATGCAGTGATATACAGTCCCGTCATCCCCATACCCTGTGCTCTGGAGTCTGGATCCACCCACTTTCCTGTCATTTTGCTTGATTGATGTCGATGTTGTGGCAGATTAGGCGACCTAGGATTAGGTAACGGAAGAGATGTTCCGTCGTCACCATCTTGCTACAGCCCGCACTCCTCCACAGTAAGGATACACTGAGAAGGTGGCAAGCGGACATCTTGTTACACCCACCGGAGTTTTGTATTTCAGTTATTTTTAATAGTAGACAGAGCATATATGGTGAAATACAGTATTTGGAAATCCATCCGACTTTTTACATGTTGAATTATAAAAGCAGCGGTGTTCTGTCAGATTAGCAAACCTGTGAGATCAGCAGGTTTGCTGCTGCTTTTAAAATTCAACATGTAAATAGTCCGATGGATTTCCAAATACTGTATTTCACCATATATGCTCTGTTTACTGTTAAAAATAACTGTGATGGGCCCTCCCTCCAGCGTTAGAGTTCCTCTCGCACTTTGCTGACATGTGAGGACTAAGAGTTAAGAGTCCCAGATCATGCCAGTGGATCCGGGTGCTACACGGCTAGCGGATCCGTCACTTCCACTTCAATGGGCTGAGAGTATTAAATATCTTGGCATCCATATCTCTCCCAAAGTACAGGCTTTCTGCAAGCTTAACCTTCTCCCTCTTATACAAAAATTCCAGAACAGGCTGAAAGCGTGGGCCAACCTCCCCCTCACATTCAATAAACAAAATAAGTGCAGCGCAAAAAATAAAGGAATAATAAATAGTCCAATCATAAATTGGTAATCAAATAGTTCATTAATAATGGGAAATAACCCTCTTCTGGGGACACTCGTATAAGGCACTTATCCAGGCGATGTAATAAGAAGTAAGATTGTGCTTACCAGATCCAATTGACCCCTTAGTTATAGGGGGTCTAAAACGGCATGAATGGACCCGTGGCAAACTGCTGGGCTAGCTGTTATCTGCGGAGATCCCCTTAGGTATATGGTATACTGCTGGTATGCTGCAGAGATGGCTGTCATGTGCTGTATACTCTTTCTCAGTGCATAGCGATATCCATGGGAGAGAGGGATCCGTATTGGAAAGGCAGAGCAGAGAAGAAATTTTCCCCAGAAAGAATAAATAAAATAAAAAGCATCTAAGAGCGATCCATAAATAACCAAGTGTCCAAATTTATTTAAATAATAAAAGGTGATGGAGGAAAAGACGCTAATAGAGCGCCACTACATATAAGAGTCTATGCGGCAGTGTTGGGTAGTGAGACAGACCGTTCGCGTCTGAACAGCTGTCAGCAAGAGAAGGCTGCGGGTGACGACGGTCCCCCTCACATTGATTGGAAGGATCAATTTAATCAGAATGAAATTACTACCCCCTCTTTTATATGTAGTGAGCCATTCTCCAATGTGGATACCTAAGGCACTTTTTAAGCAGCTAAATTCACATATATCCAGTTTTTTGTGGGGCTCCGGCCCCCCTTGTTTCCGATTGTCCATTCTTCAAAGACCCTGGACCCAGGGGGGCCTGGCCTGCCCTGATTTCTTTCTTTATTTTATTGCGGTGATGCTTACTCATGCTCACAGCTGGCTCATGTCGGATGCCGCCAATGCAGCAGTTGCCTTGGAGGCTGCCGTCGTGGGGTCATATGAACACTGCGGAATGTTTTATTCCGGGGTACTTCCACATCCCCTATCTCAATGAAAACGGTGCTTAGAGCATGGTCTGGGGCAGCCGGCCTTCGAACGACTGATTCCCAGGTGCGTTCCCCAAATACTCCGCTATGGATTAATCCCTCCCTGCCTGAATTCTATTCCATTCTGGACCCGGTATTATGGGCGTCACGGGGTATTCGATATTTACACCATATTTGTGAGAATTGTGCACTACTGTCATTTGACCAACTTAAAGCTAGATTTGACTTACCCAATGTGTACTTCTTCTGGATCCTGCAGCTCCGCCACGCCTACAGGGTACAGTTTGTCCAAATATATATTTTATTATTTTCCGAAAAGATGGATCCTGCAGCTCCGCCACGCCTACAGGGTACAGTTTGTCCAAATATATATTTTATTATTTTCCGAAAAGAAAGGGCAAGGCCCAAGAAATACAGAACAGTGGGGGGGGGGGGGGGGGGTCGCAGCCTCTCAACATTACATCATAGTAATACATAAGATATCTTGAAAATTTGACATACACATTCTGTTCCAGGTTACTATTATCCACATATACATATATTCCATGTTACTACAGCTCAGAACTTCAATTGCCGTGGGCAAATTGAGCAGTCAACAGTCTAGAACTCTGTTCATGTGTCAGTACCATAGCATCAAAACTTAGACACATTCAGTTAGGAGGCAGTAACCAGTGGGCGAAATAGAGAAATAGAAAAACAAGTAAAAGAGAAGAAAAGGGAAGGGGCGAGGAGAATTGGGGAAGGGGGGATGGGGGGGGGGGGAGAGTGGGTGGGGTACTATGGAGGCAAGCTGAGGTCATTAGTTCTGTGAGTCATCTTCTATCGGCTGGATCTATTAATTTGGGTTCCCGAAAAGTGTTTTGCCTTCTTCTGAATATTTAAACATATTCCATAGTGTCAAAGTTTTCTGATAAGATGCTTGTCTGTTTTGGGCCGTCATTATTAAATCCTCCATTTTATTTATGTCTTCTACTTTCCGTAACCACATTGATGTGGTTGGTGGGGAGTGTTGTTTCCACAGTATGGGTATACAGGACTTGGCAGCATTTGTTAGGTGTCGTAGTATAGATTTTTTGTAAGTTTTGATCGGCATGGAAGATACATGAAGTAGGAAAAATGCCGGGTCATTCGGGATCTGAAAGTCAGTGAATTTCTGAGAAATGGATCGTACCGCAGTCCAGAAATTTGTCAAACTGGGACAGGACCAAAACATGTGTAGGATCGTTCCCACCTTTTTTTGACAGCGCCAGCAATATTGAGACGCATCAGTAAACATGGTATGTAAGCGACTAGGTGTTAAGTACCACCTCGTCAAGATCTTGAAGTTCATCTCTTGTATTTTGGTGCAAATGGAGGATTTAAGGGAGAGAGCTATCATGTTTTGTTTCTGGACTGCTGTGAAAGTACATTGGAGGTCTGTTTCCCACTTTGTGATGCATGTCAGGTCGGGCGGTTGTGTAGGTGTATTTAATAGGGTATACATTTTTGATAATACTTGTGGTATCGGTTCTGTGTCTGAGCATATCTCTTCGAACGCAGTCAGGGGTCTAGTGTAGGATTGAGGATTCAGAATTGCCTGGAGGAAATGGTGAATTTGAACTGCATTCCAAAATAGCAGCGTGAACTGACCTGTCGGGTCCACTAGTTCTTCAATAGAGGGCCATCTGTCCTGTCTCACAAACTGCGAGGCCCTAACGCATCCGGAGCTTCTTAATGTCTGAAATTGTCCAGATCCTATTCCAGGTGGAAAGTTAGGGTTTCCCAAAATCGGGGTCAAAGGGGATTCTATGGTCGTTAATGAGGTCTGTAAAGTAGACTGAAGGCATTGCTTTATAGTGTTGCCTATGAAGGGGTGAGCTTTCAATTCCAACGGGAGGGAGTCATAGCACCACATAGCAGATTGCAAAGGTATGTTCGTTTGCTGTTGCTCTAACTGTGCCCATAGTTTAAATTCCTTGTGTCGGTGCCAGTCTACCACTCTGCCTAAATGTATTGCTTGATAATACTTCCGTATGTCTGGAAGTGCTACTCCTCCATAGTGTTTTGGCATGGATAATTGTGATCTGGGGATGCGGGGTTTTTTATCTGCCCAAACAAAACGAGTAAAAAGAGATTGCACTCGTTTAAAGTATGTGGGAGGTATTTTGATTGGCAGGGCTTGGAAGAGGTACAAGAATTTGGGTAATATACACATTTTGATTAAATTACATCTCCCAAACCAGGAGTGCAGTCCCCTATTCCAATCTTCCAATAGCAGTTTGGTTTTAATTAGTAAGGGAGGGAAATTGCTGTCATATATTAGTGCCGGGTCTGGCGGTACCTTCGTACCCAGATAAGTCAAGGCAGAAGTGGTCCATCTAAACCGGAAGCTTGATTGCAAATTTGCAAGGTCGGTAGCTGGCATAGATATGTCCATCGCCTCCGACTTTGAGAAATTAATTTTTAGGTTTGACAGTTTCCCGTATATTTGGAATTCTTTTAGAAGATTGGGTAAGGACACCACTGGATTGGTCAGTGAAAAAAGTAGGTCGTCTGCATATGCTGATAACTTATGTTGCATGGGGCCAATTGATATTCCGTGAATGTCAGGGTTTAACCTGATTTTGGAGAGAAATGGCTCAAGAGAGAGAGCAAAAAGGAGAGGGGACAGGGGGCAGCCCTGTCTCGTCCCATCTGTAATTGAGAAGGGTTCCGACAGAACTCCATTCGCCTTTACCTGCGCTGTGGGAGTGGAGTAAATACCGGCTATTCGGCTGAGCATCACCTCCCCCAGGCCTATGTGTCTGAGTACCGCATTCATGAATGACCAACTTACACGGTCGAAGGCCTTTTCAGCGTCAGTATTCAGAAAGACACATGGGGTTTTCCTGGATCTAGTGATATGTAACAGATTTAGTACTTTTGTAGTGCTATCTCTGGCCTCTCTAGAAGGAATAAATCCAACTTGGTCTAGGTGGATGAGCTGTTGGAGGTGATGCGCCAGCCAAGTAGCTAGGACCTTAGTGAATATCTTAAGGTCCAGGTTTAACAGTGATATGGGCCTGTAACTCCCGCATGCCGCCGGGTCTTTCCCCTCTTTATGGATTACCGAGATATGGGCACCCAGTGTTTCCCTAGCAAAAACTGCACCTGCTCCTATCTTGTTAAACAGTGTGACCATGCGGGGTCCCAGTATTGGTAGAAGGGTCTTGTAATATTGTAAAGTGTAGCCGTCAGGGCCTGGGGCTTTACCCGGTTTCATTGTCCCTATGGCATTCTGAATTTCTATTAGGGATATAGGTGAGTCCAGATCTTCTCTAATCTCCTGGGCGAGAGTCGACATTTGGGAGGATTCAATGTAATCCTTCAACACAGTATTGGTGGGAGTCACTTGTGGCAAGTTGTATAACTTGGAATAAAACTGTCTAAATTCCTCCATTATGTGCGCAGGTAGGGTTACTTTTCTGCCTCCCACCGTGGTAATGTGTGGGATATAGGTCACCGATTTGTGACTTCTAACTATATTAGCTAGCAATTTCCCACATTTATCCCCTGACTCATATGTTTTTTTGCGACCACATTGTAGGGCCGCTTTTGCCCTATAGTCTAAAAGATCAGTGATCTGTCGTCTAAGGGTTGATAGTTGTGTTTCCGATGATTGGGTAGGGGCGTGCTTGTGTCTGGCTTCTATAGTAGCAAGTTCCTGTAGAAGCTGTGACAGTATTTTATTTCTCTCTTTTTTGATACGGGCTCCATGAGAAATAAGGATCCCCCTCAGTACTACTTTGTGGGCTTCCCATAATATCCCCGGGTCACAGTCTGGAAGGTCATTTTCTTGGAAATAGAGGTTTAGTGCCTTAGTCACGTCTGTCAAAATTTCCGGGTTTTGCAGGAGGCTTTCATTAAGCCGCCAGAATCGATGTCTGGGGGAGGGAGTGTCTGATAAGCGATAGCTCAGGAATATAGGTGCATGGTCGGACCAAGTCCTATTTCCAATTGAGGTTTGTTCTACAGAGTGTAGTTGTGTATGGGGAACCATAAAATAGTCAATTCTAGTGAATAGTTGGTGCATGTGTGGGTAAAATGTGAAGTCTCTTTCCCCGGAGTGTTGTAAGCGCCAAACATCTATTAACTGCAACTTTTGGAGCGTTTTAGCTATTCGTTTGAGCTGGTTCGGTGGAATCGATATTTTACCTGACGACGTGTCTACCGAGGGAATCAGTGGAGTATTGAAGTCACCTCCTACAATTAGTTGACCTTCTCTAAAATCATTTAGTTTCTCTAATGTCTCCCGTAAGAACGTGGCTTGTTGGTCATTAGGGGCATATATGGTTGCAAGTGTCACTTTAACAGTGCCAATTGTGCCTTTGAGGAGAACGTATCTTCCCTTCGGGTCTATTATTGAGCTCTGATGCTGCCATGGGATCTTACTTGAAATTAGAATGGAAACTCCTTTGGACTTAGAATCCGGGTTCATGGAGTGATAAGCTATGGGAAAGTGTCTGTTTTTTAAGTATGGTAGTTTGTTAGTCTTAAAGTGTGTCTCTTGGATAAATGCTATATCCATGTGGTTCCTCCTTAGGTCATCTATTAACATACGTCTCTTCTCTGGTATATTAAGTCCTTTTACATTTAGGGACATCACTTTAATTTTGCTGGCTGCCATAGTATATTAGAACGGGGGAAAAAGGGGGGGAAGGAAGGGTGGAGACGGATCAAGGGAGGGAAGAAAAGAGGGGGAAGGAGGATAGAGAAAAGAGAGTGAAAGTAGGTAGAGTATAGAAAGAATTAGCAGTAAGTTATAAGTCACAAACAAGGCCTAGCGTCTTGTCTGTTACGTTCCCCTTAAATTATGGGGATTTTTTTATTTTGCATATAGCACCTGGACGGCATAAGATCTACCCCCCAGGAGTATATGTTACCTAGTCGGGAGGGAGGAAGGACAAAGCTCAGAAGGAGAGCCTCCCGTCCGCCCCCCCACCCCAGCATGTCTAACTAATAAAACTATAGATAGTACTATGCATCTCTATGAACATATAAACATAATAATAACTCCATAATACGAGTGAACAGACATTATGATCACCCCTTTGCAGTATGGCAAACTAGAAAATGAGGAATTTTCCCCGCCACATCTCAGCCTATCAAGTATACCAATCCGTTGCTAACTATCATGGCTCAGTAGATCTTTACGACTAAGACTAGATGTTATTGGCTACAGAAAGCATTGAGATCTTTCTGTGTTAGCATATATCTTACTTCTAATAGAAATCTTACAACACAAGGCACAGCGTCATGGCTGCAGGGTGAACACCTTGTATCTTCACTAATTTAAGAGCCGATATGTTTCCCATGGAGCCATCAAAAATAGGCTCTGCAGGCCGCTTCTCTGCTCTAACCTGTGAGTGCAAGTGATCATAAGTGCTCTTTACATATAACCTTTCCACTGTAGCTGTTGGTCTTATAGTCAAACAAACCCATGCAAGCTTCTAGGCTGTTAGCTGGCAGTTCTGTAGAGTTGTGGGCAACAAGTCCTGGTGAGAGAGATGGTAATGTTCGAGCCCAACTTCCTAAGAATCTCGCAGTCTATAACAGCAATCCCACAATGTTGCGGCTTCTGCATAGCGCTTCTTCTCCCCTCAAGGATGGGATCTCCAGCATATTCTATGAGATGCCAAAAAAAGAAAAAAAAAATAGCATCTGCAGGTGTAGGGCTGAAAGTTCTGTCTGCCCAGAGCGGTGGTCTGAATGATCTGTCTCTCAGCAAGACTCAGCTAAGTTCTAGACTCCTGTGCAATTAAGGTGGGTTATTAACCAGCAATGTGGGCAATGAGCGATCAAACTCAAACAGTGAGAAACTAAATAACTCGATCGTCATTCCTCTGAACAGAAAAGCGTTGTGCAAATATAAAGGCTTCATGACTCACGTGCGTCCTCCTGTGAAGGTGCTCTGGATCGACGGCGGTTTCTTTGCTGTCTTGGTGGTAAGTTATTCCCCATTCTCGGCATAGACGGCCTCAGGAGAGGGCCCAACCAGTCCGGAATATCTATCGGGTCTGCATCAAGAAAGGTGAACAGAGCTGGTAGGGCGTCTGGCTTGCGTAAAGTGAAGGATCTTTGGTCTTTTTTAAATGCAGCAGATAGGGGGTAGCCCCAGCGGTAAGTAGCTCCTTTTCGCCTGGCCAGATCAAGAAGTGGTTTCAGAATCGTACGCCGCTGTAGTGTTGCACGAGAGAGGTCTGGAAGGATCTTGACCGTGACGCCATCTAATGCCGGGTCTTCTGCTTCCCAGGCCTTGCGTAGGATCTGTTCCTTGTGTACATAATGGTGGACTCTGCAAATCACATCTCTGGGTCTCAGGGGGTCAGCTGGTTTGGGACCCAAGGCTCGGTTAATTCTGTCTAGTATGATGTGGTCTGGCAGATCTATACCTGGTAGACTGCGGAAGATTGCTATTGCCGTGTCTGCTAGGTCTTCAGGCCTCGTGGCTTCTGGGAGTCCTCGGAGGCGCAGGTTGTTCCTGCGACTTCGGTCTTCCATTTCTTCCAAGCGCAGTATCTGCTCTTGCAGTGCCTCTGCTTGTGCGTCTTGGGTTTCCTCTACTTCCGACATTCGGCGCTCTAATGCTGCCAAAGAGCTTTCCCCTGTCTCTAATCTGTTGGCTAGGGCACTGACATCAGCTCTCACTGCCTTCATTTCCTTACGGTGTGTGGCTTCTACCGTAGCTATAAGGGCCGTGATGTCTGCCTTAGTAGGCAGTGCTAGTAGGATAGAGCGCAACTCCGCATCTCCTTCAGGGGTTCGGGAAGGGGGTTGTGAAAACTCACTGTGACCAGTGCGGAGATCTGGAGGGAAGCCAGCAAAAGTGTCAGTCAGATGTGTTTCTTTGTGCGGTGACTGGGAACCGCGCGCTGTCTGTCTCCCTGAATGTTCTCCTCGTGGCGCCGCCATCTTGAGCTCCGGGGAGCCGAGAAGGGAGAGCTGAAATCGCCTTCTAAGTTCGTTAGCTGTAGGTGGTTGTGGAGTAGATTTAGTCGGTTTACTGCTCTTCTTCACCGCCTTCTTTCTGGAGGATTGCATAGTTTGAGATATGGACTGAATTAGCTGAAGTGAGGGTGAGACCGCCGGGAGCTCAGACACTACATGTCTCTATTCAGCCATGTCCAGGCCACGCCCCCCTACAGGGTACCGTTTGGGGGCTCTCCCCTGACCCTCTACAAGTCAAGCATGGAGTCTCTTCTACGTCAAGAGACATTAATTAAACCTTTATCCACAATTTACAAGGCTTTGCAGCCTACAGTACATCAAGATCTGGAGAGACTTCATGACTTCTGGGTGTCGGAGCTGCCGGAGTTGGATGGGGAGGACTGGGAGAATGTGTGGGACTCCCCCTTTTGACACCTGGTCTCTTCTAGAGATCGATTGATCCAATTTAAAATATTACACAAGTTTTATTACACCCCATACAGGCTTCACAAAATATACCCGGACTGCACATCGCAGTGTTGGCGCTGTCAAGCTGACTCTGCGGGTTTCTTACACATGATCTGGTCATGCCTCAATGTACAGCATTACTGGTCATTAATCACAACCTTTATCACTGAACTGATCACAATTCCCATACCCCAAAAGATAGAGATTTGCCTGCTTGGTCTGGTGGATGCTCTTACCCCTTCGAGGGCAGTTCGTACACTAATAGGACTACTTCTCTTCTATGCCAGGAAACTTGTTATACTCAAGCGGAGGGCTGCCACGTCTACCCTTACCCTAAATGCATGGAAATCATTAGTCAACCTTACGGTACCATTCTATAAAGAAACATACTCTAATAGAGGATGCCCTCTAAAATTTCAAAAGGTCTTCAACATATGGCTTGAGTCTGAAACAACAACTATAGAACAAGAAGACCCTGTAGGACTATCTGTCTGATCTCACAGATGAGATGATGGCTCCTCTGATTGCTCCCCCCTGGGGTGTACTCTGACTAGCGCGCGCCTGTAGCCGCCCACTTGTCGTAGACCATTTTTTTTTCGGGAGATACCTTTCGTATATCACATTTCTATGTAAATTGCTAAGCATTACATTTATCCTGTTATATTTTAGCAGCAAGCTATGGGGTTGTTTTGTTATTGTTTAACTGGTCTCGGCCAGTTAAACAATTAAGGTAGGACATGCCTTGCCTAATGTTTTTATGCACCTTGAGCAGGGAATGCCCAGAGGCTCTGTTATGTAACTTTTTCTTTTTCTGAAATTAATAAAAAGAATCTTTAAAAAAATAAAGAACTGTGATATGCAAAACTCTGGTGGGTGTAACAAGATGCCCCCTTGCCCCTTATCGCTGTATCCTTACTCTGGAGGAGTGCAGGGTATAGCAAGATGGCGGTGACGCAACGTCACTTCCGTTACCAATTCTGATGGGTCGCCTAATTTGACGGAACATCGACATCAATCAAGCAAATTGACAGGAAAGTGGGTGGATCCAGACTCCAGAGCCAGACCATTGTCGGTATTACACTGTATGAAAGTCTGTAGACCCTCCCACAGATATTTAGCTTGATTTTAACAGAATGGGGGCACTTCTGAGAGGGCTGGAAAGATTTATAGATATCAGCAGCTCACATAGAATAGATGTAAGCAAAAAAAGGAAACCCATACTTCTCGTTTAAGTACATTTTCAAATCAGTCATGGCATTTGAAAACTGGGCAATTTGAAACTACTTGGCTCGCAGTTGTGGCACAATAGCTCATTTCTAAATAGACATTCATGGAAAGTGCTAAACAGATCACTTTTCAGAACTTTAGCTAGTGTGAATCTAGTCTAGTACAAAAAGTGTGTGACCATATGAACATAAAGGAAAAAAAGCCTAAAAAGAAAACTAACACAGTCATCCCATTTAAGGTTGGGTAAGCTGCAGTATATTACTATTTTTTGTTTTGGGGTTTTGTATCCCTATTCCACTTCCACAATCCTCACATAGGCAGGGGTGGCGTCCCCTGCCCCATCCCCTACCTTCCTGTAGCCTCCTAGGACACATTACACATCCCTGGAGGCTGCAGGTTCATTCACAAAGCGATGCGTGAATTTGCGCATGCTCACTAAGAAGTCCATATCTGGGATTATAATGCCAGTGACCCACAGCGATAAGAAGAACTGGCTGCGGGAAAACAGCGCTGGACCCCAGGCACTGGTAATCAAGCTGAAGTTCCACTTTAAAGCAGTATTCAACCATAAACCCAACATTTATTATACTGCAACTTACTAATTCTTAGATGTGATAGCTGCATTTGTTTTCTTTTTTAGTCTTTTTTTCCTATATTTTCATCTGGAGATCCAGCCAGTAAGTCTGTCATTTTGCAAAAGAACAAGCTGTCATGCAAGATATAGCAGAGGGTTAAAACAAACCATTTACCACTAAGACCCCTTTCACACTGGGGTGGTTTGCAGGCGCTATTGCGCTATAAATAGCGCCTGCAAACCGACCCGAAACAGCCGCTGCTTTGTCTCCAGTGTGAAAGCCCCGAGGGCTTTCACACTGAAGCAGTGCGCTAGCAGGACGGAAAAAAAAGTCCTGCTAGCAGCATCTTTGGAGCGGTGAAGGAGCGGTGTATGCACCGCTCCTTCACCGCTCCTGGCCATTGAAATCAATGGGGCAGCGCGGCTATACTGCCGGCAAAGCGCCTCTGCCGGCGGTATAGCCACGCTGCCCCATTCTCGGTATAGCCGCGCAACCCTTTCTCGGCCGCTAGCAGGGGTAAAACCGCCCCGCTAGCGGTCGAATACCGCCGCTAAAACAACGCTATTTATAGCGGCGTTTTACCGCCGATGCCCCCACCGCCTCAGTGTGAAAGGGGCCTAACAGGTGTGCTTACAATGAGCTTTTATTTATTTATATAAAGCCTTTATCCCAAAAGTAAACAAATGGTTTGCTGCAACTGTTTATTAAAGTGTGAACTGGAGTTTGGCTCCAGTTTGTTAGTGTATCAAAATCTGCTAGTCCATCTAACATGCCCTTCCCCCCAGATTGACAATGCTGCTGTCCAAAGGTGTCTCTGTTGCTCCTCTATCCAAAGAGGGGGCACTCTAATACAGGAAGTGTTACCGGGCAGATCAGAGTGAAAAAAAGCATAAAAAAGAAATGCAACCACCACATCTGATGATTAGTAATCTTTTACATTTTTGGTTTTGGGTTTAAAGCAGGGTTCCACCCATTTAAAAGTCAGCAGCTACAAAAAGTGTAGCTGCTGACTTTTAATAATCAGACACTCACCTGTCCCATGGTCCAGCTTTGCAGGAGTACGAAGCCCTGCTCCTCTCCCCCCTCCTCTGCACGGCGCCAGCATTCTATCTGTGGGCACCTAAATGTGGCTTCCCAGCCGGGTGCGCATTGTGCATACGCGAGCCGCGCTGTGCATGGCCGGGCAATCTTCTGGGACCTGTGATGCATCCCAGATGATTGCAGGGAGGGAAGGGGGAGAGGTGAACTTCCTTCTGGCGCTGCGGAGCCAGGGGAAGAAGTGGGAGCTGGGTACCCGTAAAAACTGGGTAAAACTGGGTACCCGCTCCTCCCCCCAAAAAATGACATGCTAGGGGGTCACCATCACTTAAAGTGGAAGTTCAATTTTTGGATGGAACTCCGCTTTATGTAAATTACTGGATTACTTCCCTGATGCACAGCATCATGCAAAACAGTAACGTACACCCAACACTCTAAGCAATAACAACCATACAGGTATAGTGGATCAAAGATCAGCTACAAGCAATATGTGACCATTAGTGCGGATGAATCCAAAATTCTCACCAGAGTTCCATCCTGCTGCCTCCATCCTCTGGTGCCCAGGCACTGCACTGCCGGACGAGCGTCCTGCGTTGCCATAGAGACAAACCAGCGCTACAGGGAATATGGAACCGACCAATGATAATCCAATGGGTTGGGCTCTGAGCGTGTTCCGTGTGCAGTCACGTGATCAGACAGGAAGCGGTGGTACGGCGGAGGGAAGGCAGTGAGTAGATGTATTGTTGTATCATTGTATTTAGTGCGGCATATTCGCTACAATGGTGTGTAGATCACTGTGCTCATAGGGCTTTGTAGGAAATAAAGGACTGACTCATATTTGAACAATGTCGCTTTCAGACGAATATGGGAATTTTGCTTGCAGTACTGTATGTGTCTGAGGAATACAAGACATCTGCTTTCGATGGTCCACATTGTACAGAGTTCACAGAGCTGCCAATACCAGGAGCCTCAGAATCTTTAAGTTCTATTAGTAATAGAATGTCATAATCTAAAGCTAAAGTAAAACTAAAAGCAAAACATTTTTTTGAGAAGTTTGGACTTCTGAAATGCTGCACCTTTAAAAAGCGATCAAGTTGCTATTCAGAGGCATTTCACAGGCAGTGAGGAGGCAATATAAGGCTTCCTCACCACCCATTTTAACCCTGTAAATGTTGCACCAATTTGCTGTGTGCATTCACAACGGGTCAGGGTGAAGTTGATTTAAAGGGGTTGTAAACCCTCAAGGTTTTTCTATGCATTAAGGGGAAAAACCTTCTGTAGTGCAGCAGCCCCCCCCCTTTTACTTACCTGAGCCGGACCATTCCATCGACGGGGACGAGCGCAGCAGCTCCAGCCGCTGTCTCGTGTCCTCATTAGATTGAGAGCAGCGGGAGCAATTGGCTCCCGCTGCTCTTAATCAAATCCAGTGACACGGGGGCGGGGCTGAGTCCTGCTGTCTGTGTCAATGGACGCAGCAGCAGGACTCGGGAGCGTGCCCCCATGGAAAGCGGCTCTCCGTGGGGGCACTCAAGAAGAGGAGGAGCAGCCAGGAGCACCATTAAGGGACCCCAGAAGAGTAGGATTGGGGCCACTCTGTGCAAAACCCTTGAACAGAGCAGGTAGGTATGACATGTTTGTTATTTAAAAAAACCAAAAAACGTACCTTTACAACCCCTTTGAGTCATGATTTAAATCATAATTTTTAAAGTGCACCTGTTATCTCTGTCTCACAGCGCCTCCCCCTCTGACCCGCTGTTGACTCACCGACACTCCTATTCACTTTAATGGGACGGCTGGTGATGCGGCAGTGACAACAAGGTGAGGGACGTGGCAGCAGCAGGTGAGTGGATGCCAGCTAACAGGAGCTGCCATGATGGGTCTGAAATGACAGATGATCTTTAAATGTAAGCTTATTTTTGCTGGTAGTTAGAATCTTTAATATTTGCAAACAAAATTAAGGCTTTCTATTTAGAATAATAAGCTGTCAGGTTAATAAAACAGTGATATCAGAACTGATTCAATCCTACAGTTTGTAGTGTACATAGATTTTCAAAGCAATGGGATAAAGGAAATTTCCTGAACTTTGTTTTATGTCATGGTAAGGCTTAATGTACAAGGGACGTTTTACAACCTCTCCTGAACAATTTAACTTGACAGTAACCGACTAAAAAAAAAAAAAAAGTCAGTTTAGAAGGATTTATTTATTTTTTTTCAAATAGTCAAAAATTAAAAACCCCTGTAAACGAAATGCGAGTTACCGTATTTACACGCGTTTACAAGCTGTTACAGGCGTTTGGCATTTCAAATGCCTCTGAACATCTGTCCTGAACGCATTTTTTTGCTTTCCAAAAAATGCTTCTAAACTGCCTAGAAACTACTATAAACAACCCTGTGTACATGTACTGATAAGATAACATAGAGGAGAGTTCAGGGGCAGCTGAAAAAAACGTCCAAATGTTCCTAAACGTCAGTTTACCAGCAGAAGTGTACATGAAGCCTTACTGTGAATTTGTGTGAATGCATCAATGCAGTGCATGTTATCTCAGATAGAAATAGAAAACTATATTTAGATTTACTCCAAACGCATTTTATTAAAATAAATTAGATAAAAATAAAACAAAAGAGATTTTTTTTTTTTAAATCATTGCTTTTAATCCACCCTGCCACACGTCCCTATTCACTTGAATGGGTCATTTTGGCTGGATGTACTGCCCACTGAATGTAAAAGGAGCAATAGTTTTTAATTTACAAAAACAGAAAAACTTGTTGATGGTGGATGAACGTGTGTTTGGTTTAGACGAAAGCTGTCACACCTGCCAAATAAGTGCCCAGCCAGCTGTGGCCATGATATTCCCTGCCCTGCAGCAGCATGTAATAAAGGGGAAGGGATGCCCCTGAAAGTATGGACCTAATATGGCCACATGGCAGTGTTTGATCAATGACTTTGTTCAATTATAGTCATGTGGAGATTTTAGGTCAATGATGTCACAGGCAGGAGGGGCAACTGCCCCAGGTGCAGCAGTTTACTGTAGGAATGGCCACTGTGTGGCGAGCTCATTCTGATGCAAGGCTGACAGGAGTAGTGATAGCGGCATTACTACACCTGTCAGCCCAGTTGTGGAAGCGGCCAGGAGAGAGCAGGGAGGACGTGAGGGTTGTGTTCTCGCTCTCCCCCTTTTTCTTCCTGGTAGAGCAGTGCTCCTGTATTAAGAAGCTGGCAGCTGTGTGTATAGGAATACAGGAGCACTGCTTTAGCACGAAAAAGAAAGGGGGGGAGAGAGAGAACACAACCCTCACTTCTTCCCTGCTTTCTCTTGGCCGCTTCTAGCACTGGGCTGACAGGAATAGCGATGCCAGTGTTACTAATAATGAAGAGGAGGGGGCGCAGTTTGGCAGCTTTGCCCTGGCCGCTGGCTGATGCATATCCCGGTACTGGTCTCAAGCATCCCCGCCCCTTTGTTACATGCTGCATTGGGGTGGGGAATGCCTGGCCAGAGCTGATAAAGTCTCTAAAGAAGACACACGGCCACACAATAAAGCTGGATGAGAAGCAGTTAAATTCTAAACTGTATAATGGGTTCTCTACAGGTAAAGCGCTAAGGATGTGGAATGCCCTTCCACAGTTGGTGGCAGAGTGGGAAGTGTAGGTAAATAAAAAAAAAAAAAAAAACATTTAGATGTGTTCCTTAGTGAACACAGTGTACAGGCCAGGATATTGAAAAACCTGTTGCCATAAACAAACACACTCGCTTGGGTTGAGCTGGATGGACTGGTGTTTTTATTCAACCTTACCAGCCATGTAACTAGTGGCTGTGGAGCAGGGAATGCCCAGTCTGTTGATGATTGGGTGCTGGTTTGGTGGGAGAAAGAGCTTGCATCTGGGTTCAGTCTGAACCTGCTATAAGATTGGACCAAACAAATGCTTTGATCTTGCCAAAAATGCAGTGTCCTTGTCACTTCCTGTGCCCTGAAAAGACAGTATAAACAATGTAATCGCTTCTTTTGTAAACTAATAGTCCCATTAACCCACCATGTAATGGAGATGAACAAAGGCAGACATATTTGAAGTCCAGCCTGTGTGCCAACCATGGCTTCTTCCATAGATCTCATGGAGGAGTGAGTGTAGACAAAAAGGGACAAGAAGCATGTTATTCGCAGCATTACCACATGAAATAAAGTGGGAAAAAGACAGGAAATAAAGTAATGCAGCTACAACACCTAAGGACTAGTAATCCATGATGTATGTTTATTGATTTTAGATACATTTTAAAACCTAAAGTCCTGCAAATTACCACTGCATTTTACATACATTTAAAAAAATGTATATGCAGGAACAAGATACTTATGGTTTTGCCTGCCCCAAAGACAATCTATTATCCACACATTACTCTCTTCTCAGTTTACATGGAGGGCCTTTTGTAATTTTTGTTTGTCACCCTAACCTGATTAGTTATAGTTTAAACTGGCAAATAGCATTTTTTAGAATCCAAGATCAGGAGGAGCAGCCCAAATATTTCTCTCAGCGCATACTTTCTTAAAAAAAAAACATGAGATTCTGAAAGGCTACCCCATGTTTAACTGCCTGCTATTTTATGAACCATCCATATTTTTGCTCTGTATTCTATGTATCATATACCTACAGATGGATTGTCCAATTCGAAGGAAAGGAAAGCCTAACAAAGGAGGTGGCAAAGGACATCGCAGTAGTGGAAGAGGTGGGCGAGGTGGCGGTCGAGGAGGTGGACGAGGAGGCAGAAGAGGTGGTGGCAGACAAGAAAGTTCGAGATATGAACATGCAGGAGGAGGAGTAGGCGGCGGCTGTGGCAAAAAAAGCTCTAGTAGAGCCTGGGATGATGGAGATGATATTTGTTTCTCAAGCAAACCAGTGATAAAGAGGTAATCACTCTTTCAATTGTCTTTTATTAATGCTATGCAGTGAGTTTTTGGTCGTATTGTTTGTTGGATTAAATTACAAATTTCTAGGCTGTCTTTTAATTGCCTGGTAGAGTGACATGAATAATGAAAATATATAAATTAGCGCAAATATGTACAGAAACAGATAGCAAATAGCAGCTGAACACCAGGGTCAAAAATCCATGAATAGAATATGTAAAATAGATGGTGCATCGATAAAATCGGAAGGAAGCGTCGTGACGTCACCCGCGGCCATCTCGCATCCTGTGTACACACTCGCTCATTATCTGGCACTGGATTAGTGCCATGTTTGTAAGTTTTATTCCTTTAATTCACCAATAAATGTTTATCTTGCGGGAAGCACTATGGTGTATCCCTTTCTATTTACATGATCCATGTGTCTTGGGAGTCACGTCGCTTCCTTCCGTATGCGTTGCGTCCCTGGGCGGGGACTTCATCAGCGGATACTGAAGCTGCGCAAGCACCCGCGCTAAATATTCTAAGGGTAATTATAGCAACCACACACCACGTCAGTCGGAGCGGAGTGGGGCGGGGACAACTGAGCAGGGACGTAATCCCGGAAGTGTCCCCGCTGATGTATTGCAGACAAAATAGTAGAAAAAATACCGCTACACCAGCACTTATAATATAAACTTAGAGCCTGCACACCGCACAAAGATGCAGAACAACTAAGTGTGCTTCGTAGCATAATAAAGTTGATAAAAAAAAATTAAAAAAAAAAAAGTATTATTCGGAATAAAGCAGTAAAATACTGAAAAATGTCTTAAAATCATTAAAAAACATCATCATCCGCGACCATCTGCTACAACCGCTACATAAATAAGGATAAAACTTAATGTTCAGTAATAAAAAAAGGGACGCAACGCATACGGAAGGAAGCGTCGTGACGTCACCCGCGGCCATCTCGCATCCTGTGTACACACTCGCTCATTATCTGGCACTGGATTAGTGCCATGTTTGTAAGTTTTATTCCTTTACTTAAATAAATGTTTATCTTGCGGAAAGCACTATGGTGTGTCCCTTTATATTTACATGATCCATGTGTCTTGGGAGTCACTCACGTTGTATAGATACTGTCCACCGCTGTATCCAGACTGGTCGGGATTTGCTGTTTAACATCCAATTTACCCATAAGGGAAGGCGTTTCTGACCCTCTGTAATTAAAGGGTCCCCGTGCTAAGGTGAGAGGCCATCTTTATCATTGGTGGAGGGTTCACATATGCCCATGGATTCATTTGCATGCTGTACCATCACTGAAGATCACTTGGATACTGTTTGATTGTCTGACTCATGGACTTGATTTTAGCGCTGCACCATCTATTTTACATATGGTAGAGTGACATAATTTGCAGTTGAGTGAGCAAATTGATCGTTAACATAAGGTTTTTTATTAAATGACCTTTATTTTGCTCTCATTAATATGACTGCCCAAATAGGGCACGGATTTATAAGAATTGTACTTGACTTAAATGAGAAGTATGGCCAAAGCTTTTTTGGCTCTACTTCTCCAATGGATCACAGGAGTGCAGATCGTTGCATACATACATAGGGGTTGATTTACTAAAACTAGAAAGTGCAAAATCTGGTGCAGCTCTGCATAGAAACCATCAGCCTCCAGGTTTTTTTCAAAGCTTAATTGAGCAAGCAGTAGCCGGTTGGCTACCATGCACAACTACACCAGAATTTGCACTCCCCAGTTTTAGTAAATGGTAGGTTGAATAAAGTCACCAGTTCATCCAGTTAAACCTGTGAGGGTGTGTTTGTTATTACCATTTGTTTCCCATATCCCTGTATATTGCACTCACTAGGATGCCCATCTAAGAGTTTTTTTAAAGTATTGACACTCCCAAATGACACACCCAATTGTGGAAGTGAGTTCCATATCCTTACTGCTCTAACCGTAAATAAACCCATTACACAGTTTATGGTTAAACCGCTTTCTCCCTATACTAGAATCACCATTTAGATATTAATAAAATTGCAATCATCTAACCTCCTTAAGCGTCCCTTCTCCAGGGAGAATAAGTTTAATGTTTGCAGACGTTGCTCATAACTGATGTCCTCTAGTCCCCTTACAACCTTGTTACCCTCCTCTGGACTCTCTACATTTTAGCACATCCTTCCTAAGGACATGAGACCAGAACTGGATGGCATACTCAATATGTAGCCAGACCAGAATTTTGTAAAATGGTAGAATTATAGTCATATCTCTTAAGTAGAGTTGGGCCAAACACGGCCTGGTTCGGTTCGCGCCAGAACTCTCAAACTTTGCAAAAGTTTGGACCCGAACTCCGAACACCATGGAAGTCTATGGGACCGAACTTGAAAAATCAAAAGTGCCCATTTTGAAGGCTTATATGCAAAATAATGGCCAAAAAAGGGTATGGGGGCCTGGCCTTGGGGGACATGTATCAATGCAAGAAAAAAAAAGATTGTTTTTAACCACTTCACGCAAAACGACATACCCATACCTCGTTACTTTGACGCTAAATACCGGGGTTATGGCAGCAGCTAGCTGCCTAAACCACGGTAGTTTCGTGAATGTCGTGCGTTTATCTTCAAGATAAAAGTGGTCTCCGTGGCGGATTCACCACAAGATCACTTTTATCGGCGGTGGGAGAGGTGCCCACCCCCGCCGCGCTTCGATCGTCCCCGCCGGTAGCGACGGAGACTATTACGTCCTCTCCCGTGGATGCCTGGCTGCCGACTGAGGGGAAGATGGCCCCTGCTCGGCTCCATGACATGGGTGGGCGGAAGCGACGTCAAACGCTCTTAAAGGAGAATTTTTTTTTTCCAGTTATATTATTGCATTTTAGTGTAAATATGAGATCTGAGGTCTCTTTGACCCCAGATCTCATATTTAAGAGGTCCTGTCATGCTTTTTTTCTATTACAAGGGATGTTTACAATCCTTGTAATAGGAATAAAAGTGATCCATTTTTTTTTTTTTTTTTTTAAACGGTGTCAAAATAAAAAATTACAAGGAAAATAAATAAGAAAAAAAAATTTCATTTGTTTTTAAAGCGCCCCGTCCTGATGAGCTAGTGCGCAGAAGCGAACCCATATGTGAGTAGTGCCCGCATATGAAAACGGTGTTCAAACCACACATGTGAGGTATCGCCGCGATCGTTAGAGCGAGAGCAATAATTCTAGCCCTAGACCTCCTCTTGCAACTCAAAACTGGTAACCTGTAGAAATTTTTAAACATCGCCTATGGAGATTTTTAAGGATAAATTTGCCATTCCACGAGTGGGCGCAATTTTGAAGCGTGACATGATGGGTATCAATTTACTTGCCGTAAAATTATCTTTCACAATATAAAAAAAAATTGGGCTAACTTTACTGTTGTCTTATTATTTAATTCAAAAAATGTATATTTTCCAAAAAAAGTGCACTTGTAAGACCGCTGTGCAAATACGGTGTGACCGAAAGTATTGCAACGGCCGCCATTTTATTCTCTAGAGTGTTAGAAAAAGTAAATATAATGTTTGGGGGTTCTAAGTAATTTTCTAGCAAAAAAAAAAAAATTTAACATGTAAACAAGTGTAAAAAAGAGGCTCGGGCTGAAGTGGTTAAAGGAGCAGTGTTTTTAATTATGCTTAAGGTGAAACAATAAAAATGAAATATTCCTTTAAATATAGTGCCTGTTCCCTTAGTCTGCCTGTAAAATGGCGCATCTGTACCGTGTATAGTACCTGCTACAGCAAAACAGACATTTATAAAGAAAAAAAATGACATTTAAATTGCCGGCAATAGAAGAATGTTAAAAAAACGGCATGGGGGGCCCCCCAATCAAGGCCAGGCCTATTGTGGGGGTCGAGGGGTGCTCTCATCCCCTGCATGCTCAGATAAGGGGTTGGTGTGAATTTTTTGGGGGGGGGGAGCATGCAGTTTTTATCTTTTTATAAATTTTGGCATGCGAGTTCCCCTTAAAATCCACACCAGACCCTTAGATTTGGTATAGATTTTGAGGGGGGCCCCCACGTGTTTTTTTTTTTTTTTATTTTTTTTTTTGCTTTTTGTTTTTTCACATTTCTCTATTGCCATAAAAATTTTTTTTTTCATTCAGCTGTCAGCGGGGAAACCCATTGACAGCTGATGACTCATCCGTTGTTAAGGACGCCGCGGCTGGCTTCCCGGTCCGCTCCTTAAAAAAGAGCTTTTCACTGTGCCCTAATTGGGCAAAGCTTTGCCCAGTCAGGGCTTAGAATGCACTGTGCAGCACATAGTGCATTGTGGGTCCCTTGACGGGCGAACATCTTGCCGAGCGCCCTGCAAAGTCGCGTGTTTGCTGAACAGGCGATGTTCGGGCCGAACTTTTGCTTGTCCCAAACTGTTCGCCCAACTCTACTCTTGAGTACATACTCTTTTTAATGCATGATAGAAGTCTGCTAGCCTTGTTTGCTGTTGCTTGCTATTTCTAAGCCTGTGGTCCACTAGGGCCCTCAGATCTGTTTCCATCCTGTAATCCCCCAGAGGTCCTCCCCCTAGCATGTAACTTGCATTCCTATTTTTAGTCCCCAAGTGCATAATTTTACATTTAATGTGGTGGAATCTGCGCTTTGAAGAAAAAATAATCTTTTTAAAGTGGCAGAGAGGCTGCTAGCACAAAAGGTAGTATCGCTAAAACAGTAGTGCAGCACCAATATGCAAAGTAAACCAATAAATATACAATATATAACATATATACATACATATAGTGACATATGAAATAACTGGTACAAAAATGCGAAATAAAATAATTGAAAGTCCAGAAGTGACAAAAAAAAAAGTCCCACAGCGTGTTTAGGTGAAAAAATAAAGGCGAGAGCAGCACCAATGATCACGGATGTATATCGCAAGCAGTGTTAAAATGACCAAACACCAACATCAAGTGGACAGGAGCCCAAAGGAGTATCTCATAGTGTGTGGGTGAATTTATTTACCATATAGATAAAATGGCATAAAAGCAGAGCGGTAAATCCGGGAAACTCGCATGTAAAGCTGCTTGCAGACTGGGATCGCGCAGCCGCATGACATCAGCACGAGAATTTCTGGGGCTATGAAAAAGGTTTTTTTTGTTATTTTTAAATAAAACCCAGTGGTGATTAAATACCACCAAAAGAAAGCACTATTTGTGTGAAAAAAATTATGAAAATTTCAGATGTGTACAGTGTTGCAATTGTGATTCAAAATGTGACACGTGGTACCACTCACCCATGAGGGTGCTATGCATTTGGTGAAAGAGCTAATTGGCACTGCATGTGGGGGTCATATTTGGCAAAAATATGATATAATATGTAATGCTAAGTACTATAGAGCTTATTACTTTCCTTATGTTTGTATAATTTTTTAGCCAGGACCAGAGGCACAGCTCTCGAGCCCGTGGTGGCACAATAGTCACCACTTCTCTACAGACTCTTCACATGACCACTGAGAACCAAGCACGGGTAAAAGCTCTACTACGGGATCTTCAAGCTCCAGATCTGGATGCTGCTATTGAGTAAGTACTGAAGTACTGTAACATGACGGTTACAAATCTTTAGGATTTGTTTTAACTGAAAATAATACATATTTTAGGCCAAGATAAATAACATTGTTATATAAATAGGTGGCTGTATAGTAGTTTATATAAAGTACAAGATCACTATTTTTTTCTAATAACACTATATGTGTTTCCCTACACTCATTTCTGCCTTGCATGCCAACACTGACCTTGGATGCATCGCAAACCTACTGACCCTTCGGCCAGGTGGGAAGTGTTTTCAGCCATGTTATGGCTAGGCAGTGCAACAGGTTCTAAAGAGTTAAAGAGGAGAGCCATTGCTCGTATTTTAGCAAAAAGATCCTTTGACTGATAGCAAAAAGATCCTTTGATATTACCTCCAAACCTTTAGGAAGCTTGGTCTACAACCATCTGAGCTGTTATCTCAATGAAAACAACTCTCTTGACCCCTTAAAGTCTGGCTTCTGCCCTCAACACTCCACTCAAAATGTTCTGCTAAAACTCACTCACTGCTTGCTAACTGCCTAAACCAATGGCCACTACTCTGTACCCATACTTTAACACTTTCCTGTTCCCTTGATAAAAATTGACCACATGCTCCTCTTAAAAAAGCTTCACTCCCTCTTCATTGAAGACTCTGTTCTTTCCTGGTTCTCCTCCGACCTATCTAAGTGCTGCTTCAGAGTCACTTGCAACTCCATCTCCTCTTCTCTTCTTTCTGTTGTCCTCCAAAGCTCTATCTAAAACCATTTATATCTATCTACTCCTCCTCCCTTAGTCAGTGAATAGCCTCCAGTGGCTTTCAAAACCACCACTATGCTGGCAACACCCAAATTCCTCTCTCTAAAATTCAGCTCACCTTCAGTTTCCTTGCGCATCCCTATTGTACTAACTGACATCAGTACAGATGTCACACCACTTTCTAAGACTCAATCTTTCCAAAACTGATCTCATAATATTACCTCCCTCCCCTCATGCCAGGGTGCTGGATATAATCCTGGACTCTGAATAGCTCTTTCTGGCCCCCTATCCAATCCCTACCTAAGTTGTATTGCCTTCGTAACATCTGCAAAATACACCCCTTTACCACTTCTGACACCAAACTACTAATTCACAAATGTTTCATCTCTCGCCTTGACTAGAGCAACTCCTTCCTCGTAGGCCAGCTTTTACATAGTGTTATGCGTTTGTGTCTGGAACTGCCTGAACGATTAATTTGGGTAATTTTCAGCCAATGTAGAATTTCTTTGAAATAATACACCAAGTCGATGTGACTACAGACTGGCTATTGATATAAATTAATATTTATTCAAAAAGTAAAATATTAACAATTAAATAGTTTGATCGGTAGATGGACATACACTGCAATTTTACATAAAAATAACAAAAATCGTCTATAATACTCGATGATATATTTATTAAACTCAATAATTAAATTCTCCCTGTGGACAAAATAACCATATAAGCAATTATCGGACAATAGTCTGTGTTTTACGGAATCCAACGGTTATTCCCCTGCAGAAGGAATAAGTGTTAAACTATGTAAAATGGTACACCATTATGGCCCAAAAATAGAAAAATAATTAGAAATGGAAAAATAAAATTAAACAAATATTGAATTGGTTATAATATCGGGGGAGAGCAATTTAGGTATCAGAAGAAATATATCAATAGGCAATCAAATTAAGCAACAATTCAACAGAATGTAAATGTATTATAGTTAGCTTTTTTAAAATGGCCGCTACCAGAGTCGCCTAAGATGTCTACCTTTCCAAAATGATATCTCACTATGTTGGAGCTGTGTCCTGGTGTCACTGAGGTGTCAGATGAAGTGTGGTGATCCGTGTGTCTCTGGATGGGTGGAAGGATGTCTGTCTTGATGGATGTTTCAACTTGTCCTATGTTCAGTTCTCAACAATAAGCTCCTAAAAAATTTTGCTAAGCCTAGGCCAGAAGTTGGAATCTACTTTTTCTTTTTTTTTTTTTTTTTTTTTCTTCAAAGAGTGAAGTTTATTAAGAAGATAATAGAATACATCAATCGTCAAAATGAAAAAGGAGCACATCGCTCATCGAGTACAAAATATAAAAGTAATACAGCAGTCGTAAAAGATGACATCAATAAATTGTAGGCAGATATAGGCTTGTAACACATCCGGATATCTTGTTATGGGCATTGGGAGTCCCGGCGTCGGAGCCCCTTCTGGGAGCTAACTGCTCCGACGAGCCGGGTCTCCCCCATCCCATCTCGCCCCTAACAAGTGAATAACTGTCTAGAGTACAGATACACACCTACAGAAACCGGAAACTGATAAAAGGGATAAAACCAAAAGGAGCTTGTATCACTGTAACCATGGAAGACCATGTCAATAACGCATTTATACATTCGTTACTGGAAAAAAAATAAAAATAAGAAGGGAAGGAAACCAATTGGTCTGTCTATCTCTCATGATGGGTTAAATTTTGGTTGGATGATCCAGTCCAAAACATGTTATGTTTGGGGGTTAGAAGGGTGTTACCTTTGATAATCTGCCCTGAGGCATATAGCCAAGGTAATTAAAAGTACTGAGAGCCTGAGAGACCAATATAGATTTGTATAGAAAACAGGAGAGTGAAAGGAGGAAAGGAAGGAAATAGAAGAGGCAGAGGGGATAGAAAGGGTGAAAGGGGTAGTTGATCTTCAGGAATTATGGGGGGGAAGTGCACAGGAGACCTCAAAGAGGGGGGGGACCGAAAGCCCCTCAGCTAAGGACCACTCCGGTGTACCATCTATCACACATACAAAGGATGCCCTACTAATGTTGCCCAGGGTTCCCAAATAGTGTTAAATTTATTACTGGTATCTAGGATGGTGTTGGAAATTTTTTCTTGCAGCATGATCCACGTGATTTTTTGCTTGGCTAACCGAATGGACACTTTCGGTGATTTCCAGGCCCTGGTGATGGTCATTTTGGCCCCCACTAGAATAAACTGGATCAGCTTCTGTGTATGTTTAGAAATTTTTGGTATGGGACCATTCAGCAATGCAACAATTGGATCTTGTTGCAGAGTGCAACCGCATGTTCTGCGGATAAGGGAGAAGATCTTGTTCCAATACATTCTGATTTTAGGGCATTCCCATAGTATGTGTAAAAGAGACCCCACATGACCGCATCCTCTAAAGCAAAGAGGTGACGTTAGCGGATAGATTTTGGCAAGACGTGACGGTACCAGATACCAGCGTGTGAGAACTTTCAGCCCTGCTTCGCTAATTGTAGTATTAACCATACCTTTAAAGGAGCGGGCAAAATTAATATGCCACTTATCCAGGTCCCAGCTGAAGTCAAGATCTCGCTCCCAGCTTGTCATGTATGCTGCTTTTTCCGTGGGTTCCGCCAGGGATGAGTAGATGAGAGAGATACCCCCTTTGGTGTCCGAGGCTGAGGCACACCATTGTTCATAAGGCGTTACAAAGAGATGGTTTTCATTGTCCTTCCATACCCGATTTAAAAAATGAAAGAGTTGAAGGAATCTAAATTTTTCGGTTGGGGGCATTTCGAGTTTGGAGGTACAGTATGCTAGAGTGAGGGGACCATTGGAGTTGAAGAATTGACCAATTCTATAAAGGCCTTTGTCCAGCCACCATTTAAAGGCCCGAATCTCCAGGCCAGGAGGAAAATTATGATTTCTGAAGATATGTGCCAGGGGGTGCCATGTGGAGATGAGAGGTTTGAACTTATGAAGGGCATCACAAAGTTTCATTGAGTGAGATAATGTTGGTGCTAAAATAGGGGGGCGTTTTTTGGGGATATTCCAAAGCAGAAAGTCTAAGGTGAAACCGGGAACCGCCTCACGCTCCATGCTCACCCAATCTGGTTTGGGTCCTTTCATATAAATAGTTGAGAATTGGCTCAATTGTGCTGCCTGATAATACCACCACAGATTTGGGACCCCTAGTCCTCCCTTTTTTCTGGGCCTAAAAAGCACCTCTTTTAGAAAACCTGTGGCCTTTTTTATCCCAAATAAAACGGATTATGGCAGATTGTAGGCGTTGAATGTGCGATTTGGGGACTGGAATGGGTAAGGAACGAAAGAGATATAGTAGCCTAGGTAGGAGTGTCATTTTAACTGCGTTCACTTTACCCAACCACGAGAGCTTATATAGCGACCATTGGGTCAGGTCGTCCGTGAGCTTTTTGATCATGGGGGGAAAATTATATTTATAGAGAGTATCTATGCCAGAAGTAAGGTTAATGCCAAGATAAGGGATAGATGTGGAATTCCATGAGAATGGAAATTTACTCCTTAGGTTATTTACGATGTCTGGAGGAGTGGAAACATTGAGAGCGACTGATTTGGATACATTAACCTTAAGTCCGGAAGCTAATTCAAAGTCTTGTAAAAGTTGCAATATGTTGGGGATGGAGGTCATGGGAGACGTGACGAACAGGAGGACATCATCCGCAAATAGAGCGCATTTGTGGTAATTTTGCCCACAGCGAACTCCATGGATGTCTGGGTGTTGTCTAATCGCGATGGCCAAGGATTCTATAGCCATCGCGAAGAGAAGGGGAGAGAGAGGGCATCCCTGCCTTGTTCCTTTCTGTATGGAAAATTTATCTGATAGGTGTCCTTGTAGTCTCACCTGTGCCTTAGGTTGATGATAGAGGGCTCTTAATATATTGATAAAGTTTGGGCCGAAACCCATTTACCTAAAATTGTGAAGAGGTAGGGCCAAGCCACCGTATCAAACGCTTTTTGGAGATCTATGGAGAGGAGGAGGCCCCCCTGGGGAGATCCCCCATCCCACCCCGATCTCATTAGGGAGACTGCATTTATCGCTCTCCGCACCTGGTCCGGTCCCTGTCTCCCTGGTATGAACCCTACTTGGTCCTTATGTATGTAGGTATCTATAAAAGAGGCGAGTCTATTGGATAATATTTTTGTCATAAGTTTTAGGTCGTTATTAATTAACGAAATAGGTCTATAGTTACTGACATCGCTGGGATCTTTACCTGGCTTAGGTATGACTGAAACAAAAGCCAAATTGGCATTTGGGTCTAACGGAGATGCTTTAGCTAAGGAGTTGAAGAGGCGGACCAGGTACGGAGAGAGGGAATCTATAAAAGTTTTGTAATAGTGGTTTGAGAAACCGTCTGGGCCTGGGGCTGAGTCTTTTCTGAGCCCTTTTATGACTGCTCGGATCTCAGATTCTTGAAATGGGGATTCCAGAATGGAGCGGTGAGATTCAGAAATTTTAGGCAATGGGGTTTTGTCTAGAAAAGCATCCAACTTTTGTTGAGAAATTGGGCAATCGTCAGAATACAGGTTGGCATAAAAGGATTGGAATGATTTAAGAATTTTACTTGGGTTTTGGGTGTGCGATCCGGATTGGGTTTTTATTTTAGGTAGGGCAAAAGACCTGTGTTTCGGGGTAAGTTTGGCCGCTAGCTGGGGGCCAAATTTGTTCGCTCGTAGATAGAAACTGCCGCTTAGCCAATGGAGGTGCTTTTCTGCGTTGGAGGTCAAAGCTGAATTAAGGGATAGCCTAATAGTATCTAGTTTAGATAGAGATGTAGGATTGGGGTTCAGTTTATGGGACTTGCTGAGATTTTTGTATTCTTTCTCTAGTTTCTTGATATCAAATTGCCGTTCTCTCTTTAATTTGGCTGCAAATTGGATCAATTTCCCTCTGATTACTGCTTTGTGAGCATTCCAGAGCGTGCTAGGGGAGATGTCTGCCGTGTCATTCAATAGAAAATACTCTTTAATATCCTTTTCTAGTATAGTACAGTGGACGGGATTAGCTAGGAGTTTCTCATTTAGGCGCCAAGTGCGTGGGCCAGATGGTGATAATGAATTGGATATTCCTAATATTACTAGGGAGTGGTCAGACCACGGAACATCGTGGATAGAGGCGTGATTAGCAATTTGTATGTCAGAGTTCAATAAGAAAATGTGGTTGATTCTAGCATATGTCTTGTGGGGTGCTGAGAAGTGTGTATAGTCCCTTGTTGCGGGGTTTAATTCCCTCCATGAATCAATGAGTCCCACCGAGTGAATAAGTTTGGCAATCTGGAGGCTTTGTTTGGGGGGTCGTTTAAGGCGAGGGATCCCCTGAGCTGCTTTATCTAAGATCTGATCAAAGGTAATATTGGAGTCCCCTCCCATAATCACCGTACCCTCAAAATGGGGTGAGAGAATTGCCAGTAAGGAGGAGAAGAATTTAGCTTGGCCTTTGTTGGGGGCATAATAGGAAATGAAAGTGTATAGATTACCTTCAATCAGTCCTTTGATTAGAATGTATCTTCCATCATTATCTCGCACAGTTAAAGTGTGAGAGAAAGGGGTTTGTTTGGAGATTAGGATGGCTACTCCTCTCTTTTTCTCGCTAGCGTTTGCAAGAAAAAAAGTGGGGTATTTGTTGTGTAAAAAAGAAGGCGAGTAGTTTGAGGGGAAATGTGTTTCTTGGAGGAGCACTACATCTACTCCTCTTGAGTGATAGCTTTGGAAAGCTTTGCGTCTCTTGACGGGTGAGTTGAGCCCTTGGGTGTTATGGGAGGCAACTTTAAGTGTCCTCTGTAAGGTAGGTGGGTCAGTCATTTTCACATAGGGAGTAACCCTGGTGCGTTAGGTGTGTTCCTACCCGGTTCCTTGATGATGCAGCATGGAGTCTGGGAGAGAGATCTTGCTGTCGCAGCGGAGGGCTCTGGGTAAGGTCGGTCTCCTGTGCACCTCCCTGAAATATAAGAAAGGGGAAGGAGGAGAAGAGAGGGAAGAAGGGAGAGAGAAGAGAATGAAAGAAGAGAGGAAGAATCATTAAATAATACATTCTAGTAACTTCAAAAAAGACTAGGCGTAAAAGCCCAGAAAATCCAGGAACTGGACTGAAAAGTTCAGTTCGAGTCTGAGACCCAAAAACAAAAGGGTCTCAGAAAAACAAGAACAACCTCAGCCGAGGTTGTTAGTCTGGTGTAATCAGTGGGAGGATCTCCCCTGATCACAACAGAGGAAGTGGCAATGCTAGCCCAGCCGAGCCACCGGGGCCCCATCTAATGGGGAGCAATGGAACCTAGTAAGTGTGAGCACAAAAAATTTGAATAATATACCCATATAAAAGACACGGATCAAAAATGATGAGTTGAGCCCAAACTCTAAGAGGTACAAGGGCAAATCACTGTTTTAAATAAAAATGACAAAACAAAATCCTCCATAGGGGAAGGTCCATTAGTAACCGGGAGGGGGGGTGGAGGGTAGGAGCAGGGATGTGGGAGGGAGGGGGGGGAGGTGAAGTGAGGTATAAACTTATGCCCTGGTTTCCCCGGAAGTCAATATAACCTCAAGTGCGGTCCATTATGAAAACCGAGGATAGTTGTTAAAAAAAAAAAAAAAAAGGGGGGGAGAAGAAGGAAAACAACCCGGAGTCATCTTCTTCCATCTTCATTGCAGTGAAGAGAGTGGGGGGAGATCAGGTAAGTGCGACCACCCTCACTGATGGATAAGTGGGGTCTGATGGGGTGTATGCAATGTACACCATAGCCCCTCCTCAGAGGGTACAACCTTAGGGAGAAAAGGGAGTCACAAAGTCCTTATAAAGCTGAGAAGAGATGACTTCATCTTGGAGGAAAGGAATCGCGGTGACGCTTCGTTTGCTGTTTGTTCCAGAGGGGGGTGATGGGGCTGCCTGGAGGGGGTCTCTTAGAGGAACTTGACTTGGACGGAGGATCCTGGGGGGAAGCTTCTTGAGAGATGAATCCAAGTCGCAGGAGTAAGTGTTCGCCTTCTTGGAATGAGGAGAATCCATACGATCTTTCCTTATGTTGGAACTGAAGACGGAAAGGGAAAGTCCAGCGATATTTAATTGATTTCTGAGAGAGGATTTCAAGCAGAGGTTTTAAAGCTCTTCTCTTTAGGATTGTAGTTTTGGAGATGTCTGCGAAGACTTGAATCTTGTTTCCTTGGAAGGATAAGGCGTCTAGATTCCGAGATCTTTTCATGACCTCCTCTTTGGTCTCGTAATAGTGGGGCTTCACCACTATATCCCTCGGGAGCCCGTCCTGTCTGGGTGGTTGCAGCGCTCTGTGAGCCCTGTCAATCTCTAGTTTGCGGTCAGAGATATCCGGGATCAGTTCTTTCATGAAAAGCTGCACCGTGTCATGAATATTAGTTACAGACTCAGGGATACCTCGAATACGGAAGTTTCCTCTCCGATTACGATTTTCCAAATCGTCAATCTTCCCTAAAGCTGTTTCAAGTTGATCTTGCATCAAGTGAATGCAGTCGGTATTCTGATTGGTGCGCGCAACAGTTTGATCAACTGCTTGTTCAATCAAGTCAATGCGGGCCCCCAAGCTCTGTAGGTCTGCCTTAATAGACGTGGTGATTTGTGCTGCGTTTTGGGCCAGGCCTGTGGCCAGCATGTCTGAAAAGCAATTCAGAAGTTGTGCCATGTCTGACTGGTTGGGAGAGTTCAGCGATGCTGCCTGTTGTATAGCAGAGGATGGGGCGGGAGCATGCAGTGAAGGGATATGGAGCATGTCAGTTAGGGTCCTGTTAAAAACGGAGTCTTTGCTGGTAAGATAGGCATTCTTGGGGGAGATGTTACTCACAGAGGATCCCGGTGTGATGTTGGGAAGCTGATCCTCCTCTGGGATGTCAGCCATGCTGACTCCGTCTCCTGTGTCTGCCTGTGAGGAGGTTGCGGCCGCCATCTTAGATGTAGTGGGGTCGGGTAGGCCAAAGGAGAGTTTCCTGCTAGCCGCTGGGCGCTGTGATCGGTTGGGCATATAGATTTGTGCCCGCTAGCCTCCTCTACCAGCGGGTGTTAAGCAGGGACGGATCCGCTAAGTAATCCAGCGTCTGGGGACCGCGGAAGGCTCGGCTGTGACGGAGCTTCCGTTCAGAGCGTCTTCCCGGGAGTCCCGCGCATGCGCACTCTGGAATCTACTTTTTCATTGGTTAATTTGGTTAACCATCATAGTTACATAATAGGTGAGGTTGAAAAAAAGACACAAGTCCATCAAGTCCAACCAAGTGTGTGATTATATGTCAGTATTACATTGTATATCCCTTTATATTGTGGTCGTTCAGGTGCTTATCTAATAGGTTTTTTGAAACTATCGATGCCCCCCACTGAGACCACCGCCTGTGAAAGGGAATTCCACATCCTTGCCGTTTTTACAGTAAGGAACCCTCTACGTAGTTTATGATTAAATGACTTCGTGTTTATTTAGGGCAGTGCCATCTTTTATCACCAGGTATCATCCTAGGACAAGGAATGTCTGTTCTAATTTGCTCTTATAAAATAATCTGTTGTAGGAAGGTTTTAATTTCTCACTATAACAAGTATGGCCATGTGATGTTTCTAATATATAAAAAGATGTATTTCCTATCTGCTGTGGCTATCAATATCATTTATACATATAGACGAAAGAAAATAACTATAGATACCGGTATATGGATAAACATGATAGTCGGCATACTTGAACTGATACATGTACACTATTTCTAATAATAATAATAAAAAATCAACATTCTCAGTTTATAATGGGATTATAACTACAACAGTTTAGGCGATATGATATTTTAGGTCACAGTCATACTATCATATACGCCTGTGTATAAGGAAACAGTGAGGTTCCTATTGGTATATTTTCGTCAACGTTTGAATAAACTGCTCTATTGTCCGTAGTTCTATTTTAGCATTTTAGCATTTTATTTATATATATATATATATATATATATATATACTTTTTCCATCTGTCTTTCAGCTGGTAAGATTTTATAGACCAGTTTTAAACTGACCAGGTACAGTGCATCCAGAAAGTGCTTCACTTTTTCCACATTTTGTTATTATACAGCCTTATTCCAAAATGGAATAAATTTGTTATTTTCCTCAAAATACTACAAACAATACCCCATAATGACAACGTGAAAGAAGTTTGTTTGAAATCTTTGCAAATTTATTAAAAATAAAAAACAAAAAAAATCACATGTACCTAAGTATTCACAACCTTTGCCAAGACACTAAAACTTGATCATTCCACTGATCATCCTTGAGATGTTTCTACTACTTGATTGGAGTCCACCTGTGGTAAATTCAGTTGATTTGCAAAGATTTGGAAAGACACACATCTGTCTATATAAGGTCTCACAGTTAACAGTGCATGTCAGAGCACAAACCAAGCCATGAAGTCCAAGGAATTGTCTGTAGACCTCCGAGACAGGATTGTATCGAGGCACAGATCTGGGGAAGGGCACAGAAAAATTTCTGCAGCATTGAAGGTCCCAATGAGCACAGTGGCCTCCATCATCGTAAATGAAAGAAGTTTGAAACAACCAGGACTCTTCCTAGAGCGGGCCGCCTGGCCAAACTGAGTGATCGGGGGAGAAGGGCCTTAGTCAGGGAGGTGACCAAGAACCCGATTGGCACTCTGAAGAAGAACAACCATCTCTGCAGCATTCCACAAATCAGGCCTGTATGGTAGAGTGACCAGACGGAAGCCACTCCTCAGTAAAAGACACATGACAGCCTGCCTGGAGTTTGCCAAAAGGCACCTGAAGGACTCTCAGACCATGAGAAACAAAATTCTCTGGTCTGATGAAACAAAGCTTGAACTCTTTGGCCTGAATGGCAAGCGTCCTGTCTGGAGAAATCCAGGCACCGCTCATCTCCTGGCCAATACCATCCCTACAGTGAAGCATGGTGGTGGCAGCATCATGCTGTGGGGATGTTTTTCAGCAGCAGGAACTGGGAGACTAGTCAGCGCTCTGGACCTCAGACTGGGGCGAAGGTTCATCTTCCAACAGGACAACAACCCTAAGCACACAGCCCAGATAACAAAGGAGTGGCTACGGGACAACTCTGTGAATATCCTTGAGTGGCCCAGCCGAGCCCAGACTTGAACCCGATTGAACATCTCTGGAGCGATCTGAAAATTGCTGTGCACCGACGCTCCCCATCCAACCTGATGGAGTTTGAGAGCTACTGCAAAGAAGAATGGGAGAAAATGCCCAAAATAGGTGTGCCAAGCTTGTAGCATCATACTCAAAAAGACTCGAGGCTGTAATTGGTGCCAAAGGTGCTTCAACAAGGTATTGAGCAAAGGCTGTGAATACTTATGTACATGGGATTTTTTAAATTTTTAAAATTTTTAATAAATTTGCAAAGCATTTAAACAAACTTCTTTCACGTTGTCATTATGGGGTATCGTTTGTAGAATTTTGAGTAAAATAATGAATCCATTTTGGAATAAGGCTGTAACATAATAAAATGTGGAAAAAGTGAACTGCTGTGAATACTTTCCGGATGCACTGTATGTTGACTTTCCATTCACCTGTGTAAATATGCATGTTGCGGGTCCTTCAGTCTCGAAACACAGATTCAAGTTTTATTTACTTTCTGTTTTGACATTCTGTGTATCTTGCCTTTTTTGAAGGTTAGTCTATATTACTGGTTGTTGGAACGCAACATGTTTTAATATTATACAGTGGGAATGGAAAGTATTCAGACCCCCTTAAATTTTTCACTCTTTATTTTATATTGCAGCCATTTGCTAAAATCATTTCAGTTATTTTTTTTCCTCATTAATGTACACACAGCACCCCATATTGACAGAAAAACACAGAATTGTTGACATTTTTGCAGATTTATTAAAAAAGAAAAACTGAAATATCACATGGTCCTAAGTATTCAGACCCTTTGCTGTGACACTCATATTTAACTCAGGTGCTGTCCATTTCTTCTGATCATCCTTGAGATGGTTCCACACCTTCATTTGAGTCCAGATGTGTTTGATTATACTGATTGGACTTGATAAGGAAAGACACACACCTGTTTATATAAGACCTTACAGCTCACAGTGCATGTCAGAACAAATGAGAATCATGAGGTCAAAGGATCTGCCTGAAGAGCTCAGAGACAGAATTGTGGCAAGGCACAGATCTGGCCAAGGTTACAAAAAAAATTTCTGCTGCACTTAAGGTTCCTAAGAGCACAGTGGCCTCCATAATCCTTAAATGGAAGACGTTTGGGACAACCAGAACCAGTGGCGGCTGGTGAAGTTTTAGGATGGGGGGGCGCCAGACCCCGCCCTTCCTTTTTGACCCCTCGTGTGGTTAGCGTCTGAGATGAACGAGGGATGGAGGGAGAGGGACAGCAGGCCTAGATCCTACACAACAATAGAAATGTCTATTCTACAAAGTTTAACAATCAGCAGATAAAGATACTCCAAACACTTGGTGTTAGCGCTTCAATCATCCCGCACCATGGTTGTTATGGTGTCAGGATGATTGAAGCGCATTATTACTATTATTACATTGTAATATAAAATGAAATCATTCAACTCACCGTAATGCAGAATCAGTGGGAGCCCCGAGTGTGTCACCTGCCACGTCGCCTACAACCAGATGCCATCAGGTGTCCCCAGCAGTCCCTCCTTACATGCAGCCTCTGTACATAAAATGCAGCCTCTGTCTCCCCAAATGCAGCCTCTGTCTCCCCAAATGCAGCCTCTGTCTCCCCAAATGCAGCCTCTGTCTCCCCAAATGCAGCCTCTGTCTCCCCCAAATGCAGCCTCTGTCCCCCCCCCCCCCCCAAATGCAGCCTCTGTCCCCCCCCCCCCCAAATGCAGCCTCTGCCCCCCCCCCAAATGCAGCATGCCTGTGTCCCATTAAATGCAGCCTCTGTTCCCATTAAGATGCAGCCTCTGTTCTCCAAATGCAGCCTCTGTCCCCCCCAAATGCAGCATGCCTGTGTCCCATTAAATGCAGCCTCTGTCCCCCCCAAATGCAGCATGCCTGTGTCCCATTAAATGCAGCCTCTCTTCCCCCAAATGCAGCATGACTGTGTCCCCCCCCCAAATGAAGCCTCTGCCCCCCCCCCCCAAAATGCAGCATGCCTGTGACCCATTAAATGAAGCCTCTGTCCTTCCCCAATGCAGCCTCTGTCCCCCCCCAAATGCATCCTCTGTCCCCCCCCCCCCCAAAATGCAGCCTCTGCCCCCCCCCCAAAATGCAGCCTCTGTCCCCCCCCAAAATGCAGCCTCTGTCCCCCCCCAAATGCAGCCTCTGCCCCCCCCAAATACAGCCTCTGTCCCCTTACATCAGAGTTGCCATTAGTGTCCCCCCACAGCAGGTGTCCCCATCAGAGTCCCCCCACAGCAGGTGTCCCCATCAGAGTCCCCCCACAGCAGGTGTCCCCATCAGAGTCCCCCCACAGCAGGTGTCCCCATCAGAGTCCCCCCACAGCAGGTGTCCCCATCAGAGTCCCCCCCACAGCAGGTGTCCCCATCAGAGTCCCCCCACAGCAGGTGGTCCCCATCAGAGTCCCCCCCACAGCAGGTGTCCCCATCAGAGTCCCCCCACAGCAGGTGTCCCCATCAGAGTCCCCCCACAGCAGGTGTCCCCATCAGAGTCCCCCCACAGCAGGTGTCCCCATCAGAGTCCCCCCACAGCAGGTGTCCCCATCAGAGTCCCCCCCACAGCAGGTGTCCCCATCAGAGTCCCCCCCACAGCAGGTGTCCCCATCAGAGTCCCCCCACAGCAGGTGTCCCCATCAGAGTCCCCCCACAGCAGGTGTCCCCCATCAGAGTCCCCCCACAGCAGGTGTCCCCATCAGAGTCCCCCCACAGCAGGTGTCCCATCAGAGTCCCCCCCACAGCAGGTGTCCCCAATCAGAGTCCCCCCCACAGCAGGTGTCCCCATCAGAGTCCCCCCCACAGCAGGTGTCCCCATCAGAGTCCCCCCCACAGCAGGTGTCCCCCATCAGAGTCCCCCCCACAGCAGGTGTCCCCATCAGAGTCCCCCCCCACAGCAGGTGTCCCCATCAGAGTCCCCCCCACAGCAGGTGTCCCCATCAGAGTCCCCCCCACAGCAGGTGTCCCCATCAGAGTCCCCCCACAGCAGGTGTCCCCATCAGAGTCCCCCCCACAGCAGGTGTCCCCCATCAGAGTCCCCCCCACAGCAGGTGTCCCCATCAGAGTCCCCCCCACAGCAGGTGTCCCCATCAGAGTCCCCCCCACAGCAGGTGTCCCCATCAGAGTCCCCCCCCACAGCAGGTGTCCCCATCAGAGTCCCCCCCCACAGCAGGTGTCCCCATCAGAGTCCCCCCCCACAGCAGGTGTCCCCATCAGAGTCCCCCCCCACAGCAGGTGTCCCCATCAGAGTCCCCCCCCACAGCAGGTGTCCCCATCAGAGTCCCCCCCCACAGCAGGTGTCCCCATCAGAGTCCCCCCCCACAGCAGGTGTCCCCATCAGAGTCCCCCCCCACAGCAGGTGTCCCCATCAGAGTCCCCCCCCACAGCAGGTGTCCCCATCAGAGTCCCCCCCCACAGCAGGTGTCCCCATCAGAGTCCCCCCCCACAGCAGGTGTCCCCATCAGAGTCCCCCCCCACAGCAGGTGTCCCCATCAGAGTCCCCCCCCACAGCAGGTGTCCCCATCAGAGTCCCCCCCCACAGCAGGTGTCCCCCATCAGAGTCCCCCCCCACAGCAGGTGTCCCCCATCAGAGTCCCCCCCCACAGCAAGGTGTCCCCATCAGAGTCCCCCCCCACAGCAGGTGTCCCCATCAGAGTCCCCCCCCACAGCAGGTGTCCCCATCAGAGTCCCCCCCCCCACAGCAGGTGTCCCCATCAGAGTCCCCCCCCACAGCAGGTGTCCCCATCAGAGTCCCCCCCCACAGCAGGTGTCCCCATCAGAGTCCCCCCCCCACAGCAGGTGTCCCCATCAGAGTCCCCCCCCACAGCAGGTGTCCCCATCAGAGTCCCCCCCCACAGCAGGTGTCCCCATCAGAGTCCCCCCCCACAGCAGGTGTCCCCATCAGAGTCCCCCCCCACAGCAGGTGTCCCCATCAGAGTCCCCCCCCACAGCAGGTGTCCCCATCAGAGTCCCCCCCACAGCAGGTGTCCCCATCAGAGTCCCCCCCCACAGCAGGTGTCCCCATCAGAGTCCCCCCCCACAGCAGGTGTCCCCATCAGAGTCCCCCCCCACAGCAGGTGTCCCCATCAGAGTCCCCCCCCACAGCAGGTGTCCCCATCAGAGTCCCCCCCCACAGCAGGTGTCCCCATCAGAGTCCCCCCCCACAGCAGGTGTCCCCATCAGAGTCCCCCCCCACAGCAGGTGTCCCCATCAGAGTCCCCCCCCACAGCAGGTGTCCCCCATCAGAGTCCCCCCCCACAGCAGGTGTCCCCATCAGAGTCCCCCCCCACAGCAGGTGTCCCCATCAGAGTCCCCCCCCCACAGCAGGTGTCCCCATCAGAGTCCCCCCCCACAGCAGGTGTCCCCATCAGAGTCCCCCCCCCACAGCAGGTGTCCCATCAGAGTCCCCCCCCACAGCAGGTGTCCCCATCAGAGTCCCCCCCCACAGCAGGTGTCCCCATCAGAGTCCCCCCCACAGCAGGTGTCCCCATCAGAGTCCCCCCCCACAGCAGGTGTCCCCATCAGAGTCCCCCCCCACAGCAGGTGTCCCCATCAGAGTCCCCCCCCACAGCAGGTGTCCCCATCAGAGTCCCCCCCCACAGCAGGTGTCCCCATCAGAGTCCCCCCCCACAGCAGGTGTCCCCATCAGAGTCCCCCCCCACAGCAGGTGTCCCCATCAGAGTCCCCCCCCCACAGACAGGTGTCCCCATCAGAGTCCCCCCCCACAGCAGGTGTCCCCATCAGAGTCCCCCCCCACAGCAGGTGTCCCCATCAGAGTCCCCCCCCACAGCAGGTGTCCCCATCAGAGTCCCCCCCCACAGCAGGTGTCCCCATCAGAGTCCCCCCCCACAGCAGGTGGTCCCCATCAGAGTCCCCCCCCACAGCAGGTGTCCCCATCAGAGTCCCCCCCCACAGCAGGTGTCCCCATCAGAGTCCCCCCCCACAGCAGGTGTCCCCATCAGAGTCCCCCCCCCACAGCAGGTGTCCCCATCAGAGTCCCCCCCCACAGCAGGTGTCCCCATCAGAGTCCCCCCCCACAGCAGGTGTCCCCATCAGAGTCCCCCCCCACAGCAGGTGTCCCCATCAGAGTCCCCCCCCACAGCAGGTGTCCCCATCAGAGTCCCCCCCACAGCAGGTGTCCCCATCAGAGTCCCCCCCACAGCAGGTGTCCCCATCAGAGTCCCCCCCACAGCAGGTGTCCCCATCAGAGTCCCCCCCCACAGCAGGTGTCCCCATCAGAGTCCCCCCCCACAGCAGGTGTCCCCATCAGAGTCCCCCCCCACAGCAGGTGTCCCCATCAGAGTCCCCCCCCACAGCAGGTGTCCCCATCAGAGTCCCCCCCCACAGCAGGTGTCCCCATCAGAGTCCCCCCCCACAGCAGGTGTCCCCATCAGAGTCCCCCCCCCACAGCAGGTGTCCCCATCAGAGTCCCCCCCCACAGCAGGTGTCCCCATCAGAGTCCCCCCCCACAGCAGGTGTCCCCATCAGAGTCCCCCCCCACAGCAGGTGTCCCCATCAGAGTCCCCCCCCACAGCAGGTGTCCCCATCAGAGTCCCCCCCCACAGCAGGTGTCCCCATCAGAGTCCCCCCCCCACAGCAGGTGTCCCCATCAGAGTCCCCCCCCACAGCAGGTGTCCCCCATCAGAGTCCCCCCCCACAGCAGGTGTCCCCATCAGAGTCCCCCCCCCACAGCAGGTGTCCCCATCAGAGTCCCCCCCCACAGCAGGTGTCCCCATCAGAGTCCCCCCCCCACAGCAGGTGTCCCCATCAGAGTCCCCCCCCCACAGCAGGTGTCCCCATCAGAGTCCCCCCCCACAGCAGGTGTCCCCATCAGAGTCCCCCCCCACAGCAGGTGTCCCCATCAGAGTCCCCCCCCACAGCAGGTGTCCCCATCAGAGTCCCCCCCCACAGCAGGTGTCCCCATCAGAGTCCCCCCCCCACAGCAGGTGTCCCCATCAGAGTCCCCCCCCACAGCAGGTGTCCCCATCAGAGTCCCCCCCCCACAGCAGGTGTCCCCATCAGAGTCCCCCCCCACAGCAGGTGTCCCCATCAGAGTCCCCCCCCACAGCAGGTGTCCCCATCAGAGTCCCCCCCCACAGCAGGTGTCCCCATCAGAGTCCCCCCCCACAGCAGGTGTCCCCATCAGAGTCCCCCCCCACAGCAGGTGTCCCCATCAGAGTCCCCCCCCACAGCAGGTGTCCCCATCAGAGTCCCCCCCCACAGCAGGTGTCCCCATCAGAGTCCCCCCCCCACAGCAGGTGTCCCCATCAGAGTCCCCCCCCCACAGCAGGTGTCCCCATCAGAGTCCCCCCCCCACAGCAGGTGTCCCCATCCCCCCCCCACAGCAGGTGTCCCCATCAGAGTCCCCCCCCCACAGCAGGTGTCCCCATCAGAGTCCCCCCCCACAGCAGGTGTCCCCCATCAGAGTCCCCCCCCACAGCAGGTGTCCCCATCAGAGTCCCCCCCCACAGCAGGTGTCCCCATCAGAGTCCCCCCCCCACAGCAGGTGTCCCCATCAGAGTCCCCCCCCACAGCAGGTGTCCCCATCAGAGTCCCCCCCCACAGCAGGTGTCCCCATCAGAGTCCCCCCCCACAGCAGGTGTCCCCATCAGAGTCCCCCCCCACAGCAGGTGTCCCCATCAGAGTCCCCCCCCACAGCAGGTGTCCCCATCAGAGTCCCCCCCCACAGCAGGTGTCCCCATCAGAGTCCCCCCCCACAGCAGGTGTCCCCATCAGAGTCCCCCCCCACAGCAGGTGTCCCCATCAGAGTCCCCCCCCACAGCAGGTGTCCCCATCAGAGTCCCCCCCCACAGCAGGTGTCCCCATCAGAGTCCCCCCCCACAGCAGGTGTCCCCATCAGAGTCCCCCCCCACAGCAGGTGTCCCCATCAGAGTCCCCCCCCCACAGCAGGTGTCCCCATCAGAGTCCCTCCCCCACAGCAGGTGTCCCCATCAGAGTCCCCCCCCCCCCCCACAGCAGGTGTCCCCATCAGAGTCCCCCCCCCCCCCACAGCAGGTGTCCCCATCAGAGTCCCCCCCCCCCCACAGCAGGTGTCCCCATCAGAGTCCCCCCCCCCCACAGCAGGTGCCCCCCCCCATTTTCCACACAGCGGTACTTACCTTGGGTCTCCTGCGGTGTCCTCCTCCTCACACTGGCACCAGCATTCTTCCTGTTTCCTCTCTCGGGCGCAATGAGAGATAGAGGCAGGAAGTGACATCTGACTCAGGGCAGATGTCAATCAAATCTGAAGTGCCAAGTAGCTTCCGCCCGGCGCCTGTAGTATGTACTGTATTACTATGGCCGAGCGGAAGCTACTCGGCGCATCAGAAAACGCCACAAGGCGGGCTAAACGCCCGCAAATGCAGCGCCACGTCTGCAATCTCGTGATTGTATAGACGTGGCGCTTCCTATAAGTGCACTGTGTCCGGCGTCGCACTGTGTCCGGCGTCCGAACACAGTGCACTTAAGGACCTTTTTTTTCCTTTTTTTTTTCTTTTTAACCACTTGAGCCCCGGACCATTATGCTGCCTAAGGACCAGAGGTCTTTTTCCAATTTGGCACTGCGTCGCTTTAACTGCTAATTGCGCGGTCATGCAATGCTGTACCCAAACGAAATTTGCGTCCTTTTCTTCCCACAAATAGAGCTTTCTTTTGATGGTATTTGATCACCTCTGCAGTTTTTATTTTTTGCGCTATAAACGGAAAAAGACCGAAAATTTTGAAAAAAAATGATATTTTCTACTTTTTGTTATAAAAAAAATCCAATAAACTAAATTTTAGTCATACATTTAGGCCAAAATGTATTCGGCCACATGTCTTTGGTAAAAAAAAATGTCAATAAGCATATATTTATTGGTTTGCGCAAAAGTTATAGCGTCTACAAACTAGGGTACATTTTCTGTAATTTACACAGCTTTTAGTTTATGACTGCCTATGTCATTTCTTGAGGTGCTAAAATGGCAGGGCAGTACAAAACCCCCCCAAATGACCCCATTTTGGAAAGTAGACACCCCAAGGAAATTGCTGAGAGGCATGTTGAACCCATTGAATATTTATTTTTTTTGTCCCAAGTGATTGAATAATGACAAAAAAAAAAAAAAAAAAAAAATATTTACAAAAAGTTGTCACTAAATGATATATTGCTCACACAGGCCATAGGCCTATGTGGAATTGCACCCCAAAATACATTCAATCAGTTTCTGAGGCCATGGAATGCCCAGGTGGCACAAAACCCCCCCAAATGACCCCATTTTGGAAAGTAGACACCCCAAGCTATTTGCTGAGAGGCATATTGAGTCCATGGAATATTTTATATTTTGACACAAGTTGCGGGAAAGTGACACTTTTTTTTTTTTTTTTTGCACAAAGTTGTCACTAAATGATATATTGCTCACACAGGCCATGGGCATATGTGGAATTGCACCCCAAAATACATTTAGCTGCTTCTCCCTGAGTATGGGGATACCACATGTGTGGGACTTTTTGGGAGCCTAGCCGCGTACGGGGCCCCGAAAACCAAGCACCGCCTTCAGGATTTCTAAGGGTGAAAATTTTTGATTTCACTCTTCACTGCCTATCACAGTTTCGGAGGCCATGGAATGCCCAGGTGGCACAAAACCCCCCCAAATGACCCCATTTTGGAAAGTAGACACCCCAAGCTATTTGCTAAGAGGCATGGTGAGTATTTTGCAGCTCTCATTTGTTTTTGAAAATGAAAAAAGACAAGAAAAAACTTTTTTTTTTTTTTCTTTTTTCAATTTTCAAAACTTTGTGACAAAAAGTGAGGTCTGCAAAATACTCACTATACCTCTCAGCAAATAGCTTTGGGTGTCTACTTTCCAAAATGGGGTCATTTGGGGGGGTTTTGTGCCACCTGGGCTTTCCATGGCCTCCGAAACTGTGATAGGCAGTGAAGACTGAAATCAAAAATTCACGCCCTTAGAAAGCCTGAAGGCGGTGCTTGGTTTTCGGGGTCCCGTACGCGGCTAGGCTCCCAAAAAGTCTCACACATGTGGTATCCCTGTACTCAGGAGAAGCAGCAGAATGTATTTTGGGGTGTAATTTCACATATTCCCATGGCATGTTTGAGCAATATATCATTTAGTGACAACTTTGTGCAAAAAAAAAAAAAAAATTGTCTCTTTCCCGCAACTTGTGTCGCAATATAAAATATTCCATGGACTCGACATGCCTCTCAGCAAATAGCTTGGGGTGTCTACTTTCCAAAATGGGGTCATTTGGGGGGGGTTTGAACTGTCCTGGCATTTTATGCACAACATTTAGAAGCTTATGTCACACATCACTCACTCTTCTAACCACTTGAAGACAAAGCCCTTTCTGACACTTTTTGTTTACATGAAAAAGTTATTTTTTTTTGCAAAAAAATTACTTTGAACCCCCAAACATTATATATTTTTTTAAAGCAAATGCCCTACAGATTAAAATGGTGGGTGTTTCATTTTTTTTTTCACACAGTATTTGTGCAGCGATTTTTCAAACGCATTTTTTGGGGAAAAAACACACTTTTTAAAATTTTAATGCACTAAAACACACTATATTGCCCAAATGTTTGATGAAATAAAAAAGATGATCTTAGGCCGAGTACATGGATACCAAACATGACATGCTTTAAAATTGCGCACAAACGTGCAGTGGCAACAAAATAAATACATTTTTAAAAGCCTTTAAAAGCCTTTACAGGTTACCACTTTAGATTTACAGAGGAGGTCTACTGCAAAAATTACTGCCCTCGATCTGACCTTCGCGGCGATACCTCACATGCATGGTGCAATTGCTGTTTACGTTTGACGACAGACCGCCGCTTGCGTTCGCCTTAGCGCGAGAGCAGGGGGCGACAGGGGTGCTTTTTTTTTTTTTTTTTTTTTTTATTATTTTTTTGCTTTTTTATCTTATTTTTAAACTGTTCCTTTCATTTTTTTTTTTTTTTAACCATTTTTATTGTTATCTCGGGGAATGTAAATATCCCCTATGATAGCAATAGGTAGTGACAGGTACTCTTTTTTGAAAAAATTGGGGTCTATTAGACCCTAGATCTCTCCTCTGCCCTCAAAGCATCTGATGACACCAAGATCGGTGTGATAAAATGCTTCCCCAATTTCCCAATGGCGCTATTTACATCTGGCGAAATCTAAGTCATAAAATGCTCGTAGCTTCCGGTTTCTTAGGCCATAGAGATGTTTGGAGCCACTCTGGTCTCTGATCAGCTCTATGGTCAGCTGGCTGAATCACCGGCTGCATTCTCAGGTTCCCTGTTGAGACAGGAGAGCCAGAGAAAAACACGGAAGACGGTGGGGGGGGGCATTCCCTCCCACGGCTTGTAAAAGCAGTCTAGAGGCTAATTAGCCGCTAGGATTGCTTTTACATGAAAGCCGACCGCTGGCTGAAAAGAATGATACCAAGATGATACCTAAACCTGCAGGCATCATTCTGGTATAACCATTCAAAGTCGTGAATGGCGTACCTGAAGACAAAAAAAATGGTTAACAATAAAGCACAGTAAACGGTAAAGTATAAAAAATTGCATACCTGAAAAGCAAACATGATAAAACATAATAACAATAAAACATTGCAGAATAGAATACATTAAAAAAGAGCAGAACAAGAGAGAGAGAATAGAGAGAGAGAGAGAACAATAAAACGACAACTATTTTTTTTTTTATTTTATATATATATATATATATATATATATATATATATATATATATATATATATATATATATATATATATATATATATATATATATATATATATATTTTTTTTTATACTTTTTTTGTAACTAACTTTTATAACGGTAACCGGTTCCAGGTTCGGGTCTCTCAAAATGCGATGGCATCTTGGGAGACCCTGTGAAAGTGTGCCTAGTCTGTGTAATGCTGTACCCTACGCTAATACTCAACTAATGAATGGTAGCGTTCAAAACATTCACCAATGCAAAGACCAGGATTGTCAGGACAGGAGGGACAATAACAGCGGGTGTCACGCCTATATCCGCGCTTGCTGCAGACACGACATCTTTTTTGGGGGGGTTCGTTGGGTAGGGGTACTCGGGAGGACATAAAGAAAATGCCTCTCATGCAGCCGACTGCATTTGGTTGGGGATGTGAATGGGAGAAGTACGGGTGCTGCAGAAGTGGTGGGTTCCCAATTAGGATTGGCGAATGCAGCAGGAAGGGCACTATGGGCACGACGGGCCTGTGTTTGTCTTTTTGGTGGCAGCGGGACACTACTTGTGCTTGCCACCTCACCAGCTTGAACTGCACTTATGGGACTCGCCACGTCACCAAGTGTTACTGCAGTGCTGGTTTGACATTTATTAGGTAGTATATGGGGGTCCCTGTCGCTATAAAACGCTGACGGCGAACCTAAATATTTAGGTCCCTAACTAGCATCACCAGCGACACTAATACAGCGATCAGAAAAATGATCGCTTAGCGACACTGGTGACGGGGGGTGATCAAGGGGTTAAAACTTTATTAGGGGGGGTTAGGGGGGTATCCTAGACCTAAAGGGGGCTAATATTCACTGTCCCAACACTGTAACTGTCACAAACTGACACCAATGCAGTAATCAGAAAAAAAAAAACTGCTGGTGTCAGTTTGTGACAGGGAGGGGGGGGTGATTGGGGGGGGATCGGGGGGCGATCGGGGTGTTTTGTGTGCCTGGCATGTTCTACTGTGTTGTGTAGTGTTGGTGCACTCACAGTGAAGTCTTCTCTCCTCGGCGCTGCAACGGAATACCGAGCCGAGGAGAGATAACATCATTTCCTTTGCTGCTGTTTAGCATACAGCAGCAAAGGAAGCGATCTGATTGGCCGGCGGCGATCGCGAGGGGGGGGCCACGAACGGATGGTCTCCCCCTCACCTCTGATCGCCGCTGGACAAAAGACGTCCGCCTCGGGCACCGGGGGGGGGGTCCGATCGGACCCCCCACCCGCGGAAGGCAAATCACGTATATATACGTGATTTTGCCTGTCCGTGCCACCTTGCCGACGTAAATCGGCGTGAGGCGGTCGTCAAGTGGTTAAAGGGCCAGTAATAAAAACTTTTTTTTTTTTTTTTTGCTGCCTGGGGGGGGGGGTGGGGGTGGCGCCCCCTATGGACGGGCCGCCACTGACCAGAACCCTTCCTAGAGCTGGCCGCGCGGACAAACTGAGCTATTAGGGGAGAAGAGCCTTGGTGAGAGAAGTAAAGAGGAACCCAAAGATCACTGTGGCTGAGCTCCAGAGATGCAATCGGGAGATGGGAGAAAGTTGTAGAAAGTCAACCATCACTGCAGCCCTCCACCAGTCGGGGCTTTATGGCAGAGTGGCCCGACGGAAGCCTCTCCTCAGTGCAAGACACATGAAAGCCCGCATGGAGTTTGCTAAAAAAACACCTGAAGGACTTTAAGATGGTGATAAATAAGATTCTCTGGTCTGATGAGACCAAGATAGAACTTTTTGGCCTTAATTCTAAGCGGTATGTGTGGAGAAAACCAGGCACTGCTCATCACCTGTCCAATACAGTCCCAACAGTGAAGCATGGTGGTGGCAGCATCATGCTGTGGGGGTGTTTTTCAGCTGCAGGGACAGGACAACTGGTTGCAATCGAGGGAAAGATGAATGCGGTCAAGTACAGGGTTATCCTGGACGAAAACCTTCTCCAGAGTGCTCAGGATCTCAGACTGGGCCGATGGTTTACCTTCCAACAAGACAATGATCCTAAGCACACAGCTAAAATAATGAAGGAGTGGCTTCACAACAACTCCGTGACTGTTCTTGAATGGCCCAGCCAGAGCCCTGACTTAAACCCAATTGAGCATCTCTGTAGAGAACTAAAAATGGCTGTCCACCAACGTTTACCATCCAACCTGACAGAACTGGAGAGGATCTGCAAGGAGGAATGGCAGAGGATCCCCAAATTCAGGTGTGAAAAACTTGTTGCATCTTTCACAAAAAGACTCATGGCTGTATTAGATCAAAAGGGTGCTTCTACTAAATACTGAGCAAAGGGTCTGAATACTTAGGACCATGTGATATTTCAGTTTTTCTTTTTTAATAAATCTGCAAAAACGTCAACAACAATTCTGTGTTTTTCTGTCAATATGGGGTGCTGTGTGTACATTAATGAGGAAAAAAATGAACTTAAATGATTTTAGCAAATGGCTGCAATATAAAAAAGAGTGAAAAATTTAAGGGGGTCTGAATACTTTACGTCCCCACTGTGTATGTATATGTGTGTGTGTGTGTGTGTGTATATATAATATATATATATACTTCTACATATTTTTGGTAAAAAAAAATCGCAATAGGCATATATTGATTGGTTTGCGCAAAAGTCATTCCTTCTGCAAACTACAGGATCGATTTAGGAACTTTTATTTATTTTTTATTGTTTTTACTGGTAATGGCAGCGACCTGTGATTTTTAGTGGGGTTGCAACATTGCGGTGGACATTTCTGACCCCAAATGACCCATTTTGGGGATCAGGGACATTATTACAATGATCAGTGCTATAAAAATGCACTGATCAATGTAAAAATGACACTGGCAGGGACTGGGGTTAAGTGTGTTCTCTCAGCGTGTTCTAACTGTAGGGGGGATGGGCTTACTGGAACATGACAGATCACTGGGAGCAGTAGATCCCTGTCATGTCACTGGGCTGAACAGGGAAATGCCTTGTTTACATAGGCAGTTCCCTGTTCTGCCTCTGCTTGCCATGATCGCGCGCCACCGGCGGACATTGAGTCCGCGGGACCTGCAGGCATGCTCCTGCGGTGAGCACGCGTCCGCTAGCCTGCTTTTATCAACTGACATACAGGTTACGTCAGTTTGTGCAGGAGAGCCATTATACCGACATATATTGTCGTGAGCCGGTCGGCAAGTGGTTAAGAATAGCCATCCCCCTTTTTCAAGGGACCACAAGTAATTAGACAATTGAATCAAAAGCGGTTTCATGGACAGGTGTGAGCTACTCCTTCGTTATTTCTTCATCAAGCAGGTAAAATGTCTGGAGTTGATTCTAAGTATGGTATTTGCATTTGGAATCTATTACTGTGAACCTACAGTCAGGTCCATAAATATTGGGACATCTACACAATTCTAATCTTTTTGGCTCTATACACCACCACAATGGATTTGAAATGAAATGAAAAAGATGTGCTTTAACTGCAGACTTTCATCTTTAATTTGAGGGTATTTACATCCAAATCAGGTGAACGGTGTAGGAATTAGAACAGTTTGTATATGTGCCTCCCACTTTTTAAGGGACCAAAAGTAATGGGACAGATTACCAATCATCCATCAAACTTTCACTTTTTAATACTTGGTTGCAAATCCTTTGCAGTCAATTACAGCCTGAAGTCTGGAACGCATAGACATCACCGGACGCTGGGTTTCATCCCTGGTGATGCTTTGCCAGGCCTCTACTGCAACTGTCTTCAGTTCTTGCTTGTTCTTGGGGCATTTTTCCTTCAGTTTTGTCTTCAGCAAGTAAAATGCGTGCTCAATCGGATTCAGGCCAGGTAATTGACTTGGCCATTGCATAACATTCCACTTCTTTCTCTTAAAAAAATCTTTGGTTGCTTTCGCAGTATGCTTCGGGTCATTGTCCATCTGCACTGTGAAGCGCCGTCCAATGAGTTCTGAAACATTTTGCTGAATATGAGCAGATAATATTGCCCGAAATACTTCAGAATTCATCCTGCTGCTTTTATAAGCAGTCACATCATCAATAAATACAAGTGAACCAGTTCCATTGGCAGCCATACATCCCCACGCCAAGACACTACCACCACCATGCTTCACTGATGAGGTGGTATGCTTTGGATCATGAGCAGTTCCTTTCATTCTCCATGCTCTTCTCTTCCCATCACTCTGGTACAAGTTGATCTTGGTCTCATCTGTCCTTAGGATGTTGTTCTAGAACTGTGAAGGCTTTTTTAGATGTTGTTTGGCAAACTCTAATCTGGCCTTCCTGTTTTTTAGGCTCACCAATGGTTTATATCTTGTGGTGAACCCTCTGTATTCACTCTGGTGAAGTCTTCTCTTGATTGTTGACTTTGACACACATACACCTACCTCCTAGAGAGTGTTCTTGATCTGGCCAACTGTTGTGAAGGGTGTTTTCTTCACCAGGGAAAGAATTCTTCGGTCATCCACCACAGTTTCCATGGTCTTCCGGGTCTTTTGGTGTTGCTGAGCTCACCGCTGCGTTCTTTCTTTTTAAGGATGTTCCAAACAGTTGATTTGGCCACACCTAATGTTTTTGCTATCTCTCTGATGGGTTTTGTTTTTTCAGCCTAATGATGGCTTGCTTCACTGATAGTGACAGCTCTTTGGATCTCATATTGAGAGTTCACAGAAACAGATTCCAAATGCAAATAGCACACTTTTATTTGCTCCTTGTAAATGGGATAATGAGGGAATAACACACACCTGGCCATGGAACAGCTGAGCAGCCAATTGTCCCATTACTTTTGGTTCCTTAAAAAGTGGGAGGCACATATACAAACTGTTGTAATTCCTACACCGTTCACCTGATTTGGATGTAAATACCCTTAAATTAAAGCTGAAAGTCTGCAGTTAAAGCACATCTTGTCCGTTTCATTTCAAATCCATTGTGGTGGTGTATAGAGCCAAAAAGATTACAATTGTGTTGATGTCCCAAAATTTATGGACCTGACTGTACATAATGCTTTCAAAGGAGCTGTCCATGCAAGTGAAACAGGCCATTGTAAGGCTTCAAAAAGGTAACAAATCCATCAGAGAGATAGCAGCAATATTAGGAGTGGCCAAATTAATAGTTTGGTACATTCTGAGGAAAGAACATGCTGGTGAGCTCAGCAACATAAAAAGGCCTGGATGTCCACGGAAGACAACAGTGGTGGATAATCGCAGAATCCTCTCTATGGTAAAGAAAAAAACATTCACAACATCCAGACAAGTGAAGGACACTCTCCAGGAGGTGGATGTATCATTGTCAAAGTCTACAATCAAGAGAAGACTTCATGAGAGCAAATGCAGAGGATTCACCACAAGGTGCAAACCATTCATAAGCCTGAAGAAAAAAGCCAGATTAGACTTGGTAAACAAAAAATATTCTAAATATTTTTTTTTAAACAATCTTTTTATTGAGTTTTTTCACAAGACATACACAAACACAACATGTGTAAACATTTCCCCGGTGGGCAACACACCCGCCCCGAGACTGGCCACGCAGGGCCCAAACAATAAGAAATAACACAGTTCTCCTTACCCCCTTACCCCCCCCCCCCCCCCAACCCGACCAATTGCCATAACTCGGATTCTCTTCAACGTGCACCATCTAACCTTATGTGATTTTAACATGTCTTTCGTAGGCCATTATGTTCATTCCTCAGTACTCAAATTATTCAATATACCTCAGGGGGGAACACAATTGATCTCTAAATCATTTGATGCTCATTCATTTAAGACCTGTCTGAACTCCTGTACTTTTTATTCTTTTTATTTAATTAACCCACTGTTGCTGATGAGTCAAGCCATGCCTGCCAGACTCTATTAAACTTTTTTTGACAACCTCTGGCTCTATATGTAGCTTTATAAAGGTATCACAGAGTTAATCAATCCCTTCCAAAATGACAGTGTGGGTGCAATGGATTTTTTCCACTTCAGTAGGATAGCTTTCCTGCCATAAAATAACCCTAATATTTTTAACAATGTGCGGTGTGCCACAGAAGGTACCACTTCTTCTACCAGTCCTATGAGGCAGATCCTAGGAGTCACAGTAACCAGAATGCCCAACACCTCTGTCAAACAACCTGTTACCTCTGTCCAAAAGTTTTGTATTTGCGGGCATTTCCAGAAAATGTGTTCCGCATCAGCTGGGGAATAGATGCACCTCCAGCATAGACTGCTGGTGGATGGATATATACGGGATAGCCTAGCTGGGGTGAGATAAATGCGGTGTAAAAATTTGAATTGAATTAAACGGTCCCTGGCTGAGTGTTTAAATGGGTGATCCCACATATCCTCCCAATCCTCCCCATCCTCCCCTTGAATGTCTGGAATTTCCCTCACCCACCGTTCTTTACATCTAGATATTCCCTGCAGTTTTTTTAAATAGGGATTTGTATACCGTTGATGATGGTTTTGCCAGATCCTCCTCCTTCAAAATCGTCTCAAGTGTTGAGGGAAGAAATTCCACTCTTCGGTCACTGAACTGCGTTCGAAAAGCATGACGCAGCTGCAGGTATCAAAAGAAGATGGCGTTTGGCAGATTATGTCTTGCCTTCAGTTGATCGAACATAAGATCCCCTTCCCTGGTGATATCCTCCAACACCTTAACACCCCCACCAGCCCATATCATGGGATCTGGGAGGGAGCAGAAATGTGATTGATTCGGGTGCAAATTTGGGCGTGACTCCCAAATAACTAGGTGATACTAGGGTAGTAGTAACCTCCCAGGCCCGAATGGTAGCTTTCATTGAAACCGTTATGGGTAGGCTTGATCTCGGGCCCCTGTAGAGGGCCAGTCTCAGGCTCTCATAAGACCCCAATAGTGCCGCCTCCAGAACTGTAGCAGAGTCCTCATTATCCTCCGTCAGTCATCTCCTAGCAAACACCATCTGGCCAGCCAGATAATATTTTTGCCAATCTGGAAGTGCTAACCCCCCCCTGTCCTCATGGCTCTTGCAGGATTGTAATACTTATACGAGGTGATTGCGGGGACCAAATAAATTATCCTATTATTCCATTAAGTGTGTCATAGAAAGTTTTAGGGATCCATGTGGGAGAGTGACGCAGAAAATACAATATTACAGATAAAAATTTCATTTTAATCAGGCTAACCCTACCCAATAGTGGAAGAGGCAGTTTCTTCCAGACCTGAGTTTTTTGTTTCAGTCTAGTCATCAGTGGGAGAAGGTTTAGTGTCATATAGTCATGAATATTAGCAGTTATTTTGACACCTAGGTAAGTGAAAGAGGAGACCCATTGCAGGAGTAGAGCATTATCTCTCTGCGCCTGTGCCTTGGGACCCAATGATAGAATGGACGACTTGCTCCAGTTCACACGTAGGCCAGAAAAGGAGGCAAACTTGTTTAGAATCACCACGGATCCCTGAGGAACAAGAGCAGGTCGTCTGCATAAAGTGCTACACATTCTTTAATCGTCCCCACGTCCTCCCACCTCCCCAGACTGTCTCAGCGCCCTAGCCATGGGTTCCATCATGAGGGCGAAAATAAAAAGGGAAAGTGGACATCCGTGTCTGGTACCCCTACCAATTGTAAAAAAATCAGAAATCGCTAAGCCTTGCCGGATTGCCGTCCGAGGATCACTGTACAGCATCGTGATCCAACGACAGAACCCAGGACCGAAACCCATCGCCTCCAGGACCTTTATGCATGTACAGCCAATCCACAGAGTCAAAGGCTTTTTCGATGTCAATGGAGACAACGACCTTAGCTGGAGATCCTGAGGTGTCTAGTTGGAGATGTGTAAATAATCTCCTCAGATTCGTGTCTGTTGACTGTTGTCTGTTCCAGGCTCGAATCCCGTCTGGTCAATGTCTACCACTGTTGGAAGAACCTTAGCCACTCTCGATGCCAGCACCTTAGTAAGGACCTTCAGATCGATATTGAGTAATGCAATAGGGCGATAAGAGGAACACTCCATAGGGTCCTTGCCCGGCTTCAGGAGGAGCACCATATAAGCCTCCATCATTGACGCCAGCAAGGCTCCCTGTTCCCAGCAATGTGTGAAAAGTTTGTTTAATCCAGGGGCCAATTGGGACATGAAAGCCTTCTAGAAGTCCGCAGGGAACCCGTCTGGGTCCGGTGCTTTCTGGGGAGGGAAAGCAAGCATGGCTGCCTCTATTTCCAATATAGAGATAGGGTCATCTAAGAATGCGGCATCTGTGTCTGACAAATTTGGCATGGAAAGGTTTCGCAATAACTAATTCTAAAGGGTCATATGGAGGGATGGGTGAGTATAATGATGAGTAGAATCTAACAAATTCCTGCAAAATATCTACTGGATTAGTAAGTAGGGACCCACCTCCATCTCTCACTACAGGGATACTAATCGGCGTCTTTTGTTCAGCAGCTAGGTTGGCTAGCAGCTTCCCATTCTTATCCCCTTCTGTGAAAATAGTCTCTATCCTTTGTTTGACTTCAGTCTGAGCTAGGTTGGTGAAATGTAAAGCGACTAAGCGTCTAGTTTCCAGTAGGGTTACATAGCTAGCCTCTGAGGGGAAGTCTGCATGAGATTTAGCATCCTCTCATTCTTTGGCCAGAAGAAGCTCACCCTCCTGACTTCGATCTATTTTTGCTGATTTTATAGCAGAGATGCCCTCTCCTCTCACCACTGCCTTAAAAGCATCCCATTCCAAGGGGGGGGTCTGTTGAACCTTCATTTGTCGCCCAGTATGTGTCTATGGATTTTTGAACATGAGTATTCACCTGGTCCTCCAGCAACCAGCCTGGTGACAGTTTCCAACCCCCTTTTTTTTTCCCCCTAAGGGAAAGCCAAGGGTGAGTAAAAGCAGGTTATGATCTGAGACCCCACCTGACAGGTATTCTGACTCATATACATGTTTTAGGAGAGAAGCATTGACAAACACCAAATCAATTCTAGCTGAGGATTTGTGTGTGGAAGACAGGTGAGAATAAGATGTGGCGTCTGGATGTTTCCACCTCCACACTTCAGTCATGTCCGCCATAGTTGCCCAGGAGCAGAGGTCCACCGATGCTGGTCTAGCAGCATTTGAGGAGTCCAGCACCGGGTCTAAAATAGCATTAAAATCTCCCATAATAAGCATCGGGAGATGCAGATAAGGAGCCGTTACCAGTAAATCATACAATAATTTGACCTGAAAAGGAGGTGGTAAGTATATGTTTTCCAGCAGGATTTTATTATTGAATATTTCTAATAGAACTACCATATATCGTCCTCCCGGGTCTGTGACCACCCAGTGGACTGCACATGCAATTGTTTTGCTTATTAGAATAGAAACTCCACGAGCATAGGTAGAGTAAATGGAGTGGATTGCCCTCTGAATCCAGTGTTTGCGTAAAGATAGTATTTTACTGCCCTCCAAGTGGGTCTCCTGGAGGAGGACGATATGCGGTTTGACCTGCCTGAGGTATTGAAATACTGTTGCTCTCTTAAATTTGTTGTTCAAGCCCCGGACATTCCAGGACAGTAACTGGATTCTACTATCCATTGTGAAAGTTAAAACTATCTAATAACCTTAGAATAGCTGTTGAGCAAGAGGAAATAGGCGCAGATGCCCCATATGAGGACAGATGCACTCTAATTAACATTCGTGCACACCCAATATATGTCGCATGGCATTGGTCAAACAACCCCCCCCCCTCTGCTGTCATACCAGAAACTATTAAACCAGCGAAAAAAAACCCCAACAGAACCAAAAAAATCCAAAAATTAAAAACAAAAATAAAAATTGTCCGGTATGCAGCCTGATCCCTGTAACAAACAAACCTGAAGGAGTTCAACATTGTGAATCGACAGTTCGGCATTATAAGATGTATAAAGTTCCGTGACCTTCTCGAAAGACTCCACCGGTAGTCCGTGCAGGGAAAGCTTGCAGCTGACCGCTCGCAGGAACCTGGGTGCATTTCAACCTGCTTGGTGTAGGAAAGTGATAGGAAGTTCAAAAGGGTGTAATGCACACCATTGAGCACAAACTTTTCACCATAACAGTTGGGCTTCTTTGCGTGTACATGCCCTCAGCCATGAATGATAGCTGTTATCCAGTAAGAGTAACGATGCAAAGGCGTTGCATGGTAATAGCCCAAATGAGACAGTAAGCTCAGCATAAGGGTAATCTTTGGAGCAACAAGAAACCAGTAAACCATCGAACAACACACGAAAGAAAAAGCCCAGTGGGAGTGCGCCATCATGGGTTCTGATCCAGCCAGTTGCATGCATCTTGTGGTGTTTCAAAAAATTTTACTGCACCTTTATACTGAACACGGAGACGACTGGGGTACAACATGCTGTATTTCAGCTCCTTTTCTCTGAGCCTTCTTTTGACATCCGTAAATGAGCGACGCCTGTGTTGCGCCTCCGCTGAGAAATCTGGGAATAGCATAATACGGGCGTTTTCATACTTTAATTCCTTATGTTTTCTCGCCTCAGCCAGCAACATGTCTCTATACCTATAGTTGAGGAACCGGACCAGAAACGAACGCGGCGGGGCACCTGATGGCCTGGCTCCCGTGGGGACTCTGTGCGCTCTCTCTGCAACATACATGGGGGGGAGATCGCCCAAAGCCAGTAATGATTTCAAAAACTGCTCAGCAAAATTCGATGGGTTAGACCCTCCACCCCCTCAGGTAGCCCCACCACTCTTACATTGTTCCTGCGTTGGCGGTCCTCGGCATCATCTGCTCTGTGTTGAAGCGATCGGACCATATCCTTCAGCTCAGTTAGTTGTGAGCCCTGGGTGTGAGAAGCATCTTCCACCTCCGAGATACGATCCTCTGCGGCCGTTAGTCTGCCTCTGTTCTTATCAAGATCATGCTGAATAAGGTTACATTCTGATGCCAGGCAGTCTATGCGACCCACGAGCTACGTCTTCGAAGCCGCTATCGCTTCCAGGATTGGGCCTGTTATGGCTTCCGTGTCTACCTCTATCTCTTGAGGCATATTTTGCCTGAGGAGTAGTACTCGCCTGCTGCACCATCCCCGTTGCCTGTGTTTTGGCGCGCTGTGAGGCAGAGATGGGAACCAAGATGGCGTGGGAGGAGCCAGCCACCATGCTGTCCCGAGAGCAAAGTTGCCTCTGACCCGGCGGCTGTGCATTCTGCTTTCCTTGCCTTTTTGCTGCCGAGGATGGCATCGTTGTGATCCCAGTCAGCTCCCCTATGTCAGAGGCACACTTCTCAGCGAATGCTGGTTGGTCAGTCAGCGGCAACCAGGATAATTTAGCGGAGCAAAACCGGAGCTCCTAGAAGACACGTCCTGCCGCGATCACATTCGGCCACCCCCCAAATATTCTAAATATTTAAACTCGCGCTGATGGTGTGACAAATATAACAATAGTAATGGATAAAATATAAAGTGCAGCTGCAGTACATAAGGTGCTAAACGCATGAAAAAAAATAAAATATGAACTACAGCGCTAGTAAACATGGCATCCATATAATGAAAAAACAATAAAAAGTGAATGTCCATATAAAGTGACTGATGTGCTCCAATCCAAAAAAGTGCAAAGTGCTCCAGAGTTTTCAAGGGGTGCCAAACACCCCCTCGTGTCCCCACTCACCGGATGTAATGGACCCTTAGCTTTTCAGTCTAGGGGTCACTTCAGGCTTAATAATGGTGGCCAGAAATGGCAGCTTAAACATCAAATCATCAGGCAGGTTCCACTTGTTATAGATACTCAGCCAAGGTAGTAGTAGTACCCAAAAACGAAATGAAAGGAAGGGACTATAGTGAAGTACCATTTGGCAATGGATTTATTGCGCATAAAAAGATGAATACTTACAAGAAGCAAGATAAAAACGAGCATAAAAAGTCAGAGAGCTGTGAATACAAAAACGCCGCTCATGTCGTGCGTTCCACCGATAACCGGAAGTGACGTCAGAAGAGCTCAGGAACCGGAAATTACGTCAAGATTAGACTTTGCCAAAAAAACATCTAAAAAAGCCAGACCAGTTCTATAAAAGCGTTCTTTGGACGGATGAAACTAAGAATAATCTGTACCAGAATGACGGGAAGAAAAAAGTGTGGAGAAGGCTTGTAACGGTGGCACTGGCTCATTGGTGTTTATTGGTGATGTGACAGAAGACAGAAACAGCCGGAAACAGAAACAGTTTAGAGATATACTGTCAGCCCAGAATCAGCCAAATGCAGCAAAGTTGATTGGACAGCACTTCACAGTACAGGTGGACAATGATCCAAAACACACTGCAAAAGCAACCCAGGAGCTTTTGAAGGAAAAGAAGTGGAATGGCCGAGTCAATCACCTGATCTCAACCCAATTGAGCATGCATTTCACTTGCTGGCAATACTAAAGGCAGAAAGACCCACAAACAAGGAACAACTCAAGACAGCTGCAGTTAGAGCCTGGCAAAGCATCAGAAAGGAGGAAATCCAGTCTTTGGTAATGTCCATGGGTTCCAGACTTCAGGCAGTCATTGCCAGTAAAGGATTCTCAACAAAATACTAAAAATAAACATTTTATTTATGATTTATATTCATTTGTCCAATTACATTTGAGCCCCTTAAAATGGTGGGACTGTGTATAAAAATGGTTGCAGTTCCTAAAATTTGTACTTTTTTTTATCTATGTTCAACCCCTTGAATTAAAGCTGAAAGTCTGCACTTCAAATTCATTTGGATTGTTTCGTTTTAATTTTATTTTGGTGGCATACAGAGCCAATTGTGCCTGTGTCCAAATATATATGGACCTAACTGTACTTCCTTGTGATTAGGAAGGACGGTCTCTAATGGCGTTTCATTGGGTAGGGGACTACACAGGTGGGCAGAAGGTGTGTTTTAGGTTGTGTCTGAGTGCACTTTAAAAAGGGCAAATTATGAGACTTCCTCTTTTTTTTTTCTTGGAGCCCAGCCAGCATACAGAACCCGAAAGGACTTATGGTATCATATTACCCCCTGCTCTTTTTGTTTTATATGCTCTGTATTATTCTTTTAGTTTTTTTATGTAAGTTTTTTTTTTTTACTTTCTTTGAAAAATAAACCAGACCTCTGCTTCTTTGAGCATTTGAGTTTATTCAGTTGTTCCATATACTGATGCCTTTCCTGCCTTAACTCACAATTTTCAGTTTGTAGTCTCCGCATTTGTGCCTTAAAAGGGATCGGGGTTTGACTACCATAGCCTCTATATCTTGGATTGCTACCCCCATCTTGCAGAATAAACTTCATAATGCCTCGGTGTAGTTTTGGGGTACTGCGATTTTCTTTGCATATTATAAGCCACCCAAATATTTGGCAATCTGACCCCACTTTTTACAGGCAAAACATTTGAGAGCTGGTCTCCCTGCATAGGCCTGTCTCTGAGCATATGGTGATGGAGACTCGCATTGCTGCATAACATTACTATGATTGGAATCAACAGACTTTACACTTTTACTGTCTGAGGAGTAGTCACTAGTAATGGACTCATCGAAGTCTCCACTGTTATGCCCCGTACACACGGTCCTATTTTCCGATGGAAAATGTGTGATAGGACCTTGTCGGAAATTCCGACCGTGTGTAGGCTCCATCACACATTTTCCATCGGATTTTCCGACACACAAAGTTTGAGAGCAGGATATAAAATTTTCCGACAACAAAATCCGTTGTCAGAAATTCCGTTCGTGTGTACACAAATCTGACGGACAAAGTTCCACGCATGCACAGAATAAATAAAGAGATGAAAGCTATTGGCCACTGCCCCGTTTATAGTCCCGACGTATGTGTTTTACGTCACCGCGTTTAGAACAATCGGATTTTCTGACAACTTTGTGTGACCGTGTGTATGCAAGACAAGTTTGAGCCAACATCCGTCGGAAAAAATCCTAGGATTTTGTTGTCGGAATGTCCGAACAAAGTCCGACCGTGTGTACGGGGCATTAGTGTTTCTGTTCGCCGAAAGATCAGGCGCATTTTCCATTTCAACTCCTGAATCAATTTCAAGAGCAGTTACAACACTTTTGTTTGAATACTACTAATCCATATCACCAACATTGATTCCAACCAAAGCAACATCGCTTGCAGCAACAAGAGCATTAGGCTTCCCTAAGGCTGGATTCACAGCTATGCATTTTTAGTGCTTTTTGCATTTTGTAGATTTGCTCTACAGAACGTGTTCCATAGGAAACCATGTTAAATGGACAGTAGTGCAAAATGCAAAAAGCACTAAAAATGCATAGGTGCGAATCCAGCCTTACTGTTCTAAAGCAGGGATATGCAATTAGCGGACCTCCAGCTTTTGCAGAACTACAAGTCCCATGAGGCATAGCAAGACTGACAGCCACAAGCATGACACGCAGAGGCATGATGGGACTTGTAGTTTTGCAACAGCTGGAGGTCCGCTAATTGCATATCCCTGTTCTAGAGCCTCTAGCTGTGCTGAACACTGAGACTGCTCAACCTTTGCATATTTGGAGGACAACTCCATTATGGCAGCCTGGGCCTCCTGTAAATCCCTCCTAAGCAGTATTCTAATACGCTCATTCTCAGCCTCTCTTTGTTTTAAAGAAGCAATGCAATTTTCTCTTAGTTTACACGTTTCTTCCAATTCATCCATTTTCTGTTCAAATACACACTTCTCAGTCACCAGTTGTTTGAACGGATCACAAACCTTTGCAGCTATCGCTAATATATTTTTACTTACACTTTCTATCTGATCTATTAATTGTGTTCTTTCAGTATAACACTGCATCTCTTTGTGCTCCGCAATCTCCTTCATTCTCAACAGCATGCATACTACATTCGCCATTCTCGCCTTTCTTAGATGGCGGTTTATTCTTCATATTATCATTTTGAACGACGCATTGCTTTAACAAATCATTAAACTGGTGGGGCAAAGTGTCCTCTGTAGAAGTATTAAAATTAGCAGGTGTGTTTTTTTAAGGAAAAGCCCAATGACCTCCATTGATATGTTAATTACATTCACACTGAAGCTTGCCTAAGCAGTCTATACACAAGCAGCTGCTAACACAATGCACACACAGACACAGCTGTTCCAAAGCTGATATGGAATTTGTAGTTCAACACGGAGAAACACACTATTAAACCAGTGCCCTACTTTCACCTTACCACCACAGACTGTAGTCCCAGTATCTCAGATCTTAGGCCCCATTGATCCTCTCTTGGAGCAGAAAGCTGCCTCTCTTTCACATGGTAAAAAAATATAATCTATATTTCTCCCACTTTCTCCTCAAAGATGTTTGGTTTATCCTATAAATCTGCAGAGTACATCAGTTAACCAAGGGTGATTAGCCCTTCACTTGCCGGCACACAACTGAACAGCTACACAGGCCTAACATTTGCATCAACAATACAATAAACTTTAACACATACACATTTACCAGCCAAAGATACAAACACTTTATACTCGCCAGATATTGTCATGAACAGGTGTGACCAGACTGTGTGGACCGCAAAGAGGAAACCAAAGCGCATGTAAGGTGAATAATATAAAGTGTATTAAAGATAAGTAGTAAACAAGTAAACACTCCAAATACAGATAGTGCTCAACTAACCAACAGAAACCCACAGACAACAGATAATATATACAGCCAAAGGGAAGTACCAAAATCAAACACGTTAGCCAGGCCAGGGTCATACATAGAAGATCAGCAGATAACAAAGAGCAGTTCCGAAATCACAAATATTAGCCAGCGTCATACACAGCAGATCAGCAGATGAACAAGGGCAGGACAGGTGAGGGAGATGATGGATGGGATCAGGCTACAAGGGAACAGGAACAAAGGAGGGGAAGGATCAGGATGGGATCGGGTACAGGTTACAGGCTAACAGGTCAGGGCGCAAGGACAATACCAGGGCAAGCATGTGAATGCTTGCTGGGTATTTATATGCACACCTGCAATTAACCTCAGGTGACACCTGATCACAGGAGGTGCTGTCTGCTCCACACTGCCAGGATCCATCCGCTGGTGGACGCCAGTACTGCGGCCCAAAGATGACATAACACCAGCAGGGGAAAGCTCTCCTGACAGTCCAAACTGCCAGGAAATCATGCTGGTGGACCTCAGTACTGCACGCCAAATGATAGATATTACCAGCGGATGGAACCTTTCCTGACAGATATGCGCATCCGCTCAGTGATGGAGTATTTCACAGAACCTTAAGGACCACTCAAGCAGGGCTTCAGATTTCACAAACCAGCACAAATCTTGTTCACAGTAGAGGAATGCTTTCGGTTCTGGGTCTCTTGTAGAGGACTTCTTACCTTATAGGCACTCAAGACAAAAATACATTTGGGTTTGGGTTCTGTGCAGAATTTCTGTCCACACTCCTGCTTCTGGGGTGCCAAATGAAATAAATGTGGGGTGGTTTTGGATCTCCCCTATTTATTATAAATATGTACAATCTTGTCTATTCCTATGGTTATGCTATCAAAGCTCTGATAATATTAATGGTGATGATACAATAACAATGTTAGCTATAAAACTCAAATGCTCAAAGAAGCAAAGGTCTGGTTTATTTTTCAAAGAAAGTAGAAAACATAAAACACTAAAAGAATAATACAGAGCATATAAAACAAAAAGAGCAGGGGTGATACAATCCTTCCTTTTGGGTTCTGTATGCTGGCTTGGCTCCTAGAAAAAAAGGAAGCCTCATCATTTGCCCTCACTTTTTAAAGTGCACTCAGACATAATCCACAGACAAAACCTCTGCCCCCCTGTGTAGTCCTCTACCAAATGAGACGCCATAAGAGACCGTCCTTCCTAATCACCAGGAAGTATATTCTTCCCCTGAATATCTCCCAGGAAGTATGTTGCGGTCTCGCCCAGGTGGCAGCATTAGTCCATGAACCACTGCTTTGAACCAGATCATCTGGCATTTGATGATGCTGTGAAACAGGAAATCAGTCATTTTAATTTGCACCTCCCAGGAGGTCTTAGCTGATGCTCTTCCCATACATCTCTTCAGGAGGCCTATGCGAGAACATCCTTTCGGAGATAAATTCCCATTTAATTCTCCTTGTTGGGTAAACTTGCTGTACTGGCATTCCAAGATGATTGCCAACTTAGGCCAAATGGTTTTATTATATATAACACACTGTGCAGCGCTGATATATATGGAAACAGTACTAAAATAAATATATGAATCAATAAACCCTATATATAACATAAATGTCTAAAACATATCAACATGTAAAAAAATATATAAAGTACTCGTGCTCTGTGATATTGCACTCAGTCCTCAATGAGGTTTCTAAACTAAACAGCAACAGTCCATATATATGAAAATAAAGTGCTCGTGCTCCGTAACTTTCAATTAATCCTCGATGAGTGTTTAAACTAAACAGCAAAAGTCCATATTAACATCAACCATATGATAATTGTGTCTTCATGCGTTGTGCACACACAACCCCCACCGGGTGTACCCTCACCTTAAAAAATAAGCCTGTAATTGATAGAAATAGCCTGCAGAGATCCTCCTTTACTTCCTTTATCCTATGCAGGTTTATGGAACACAGGCCACCTGCTACTTCCAATAATAACCCAGCTCAGAGGCCACTATTTTCTCCTGGTATGTTCAGAGACTCTCCTCATATACATCATATGCGGGAAATGATATAGGCTTGCAATAGCGTGATAATGTTTAAAAAGTTTTAATTGCAAGAGACATCCACATATATACAACTCACATCTAAAGGGTTCCACTCAAATTTTTAACCTAATCTTACCCCCTTCAGTTAATTGGTGACCCCCCCCCGCTATACTATCATAGCATTTAATGCACTATTCAAAATCTAATGCCCTCCACTTTAAATAGACCATAGCAAAATCCTAATTAAATAATATATACATGTAAGCCTGAAATCCGTATATTTTGGGTCACCATGCTCACACATAAAACACAATGTAAAAGGGTGACACCTAGTGGTAATTCATAAAATCTGCAAGGATATAAATCCTTGTTGAGCTGCTAACTAATATTGCTGGGGAACCTGTTACTGGTATCATTGCAACCATCCCTTATCTATAGGTGACTGCTCAATAGCTGCATTTAACAATACTATACTAACAGCAATATCAAAAATTACGCAAGCTATATAAAATGTATATAATTGCAGCCCAGCCTTAACATATAAGGCGAAAGCCCAAACATCATTCATAATCGGTTATATAATATGATAATTTAACAAAAATTGAAATGAATAAAATATACATATTCTTACAAGGTAATAGAATATATACTAAAAAGGTAAATATCCAGCATCGCTCTAATCTTACTAAAGTCAACCAAAACCCTCTGGGATATCATTAAAATCAAGAATATTAAAAAATAATAAGTAATAATATAAAAATTAAAATACAAAATTAGCTAGGAAGCAATTAAGATCAAATTGTTAAGTCCTCTGGGCGCCAACGTGCCCAATTCATGCACCCACCAGGATTCTCTTTGGCTGCGTGTTCTGACACAGTGACTGCCCCTCCAGTGTTTTTTATATTTTTCTAGGCCCATGCAATTCCTGACACTTTTCTGTTATGCACCGTCCTGAAGTGATGATATAGGTAATCTTTCTTTTACTATTTGATAAACATGTTCTGTAATTCTTACATGCATTGCTCGTTTTGTTCTACCTACATATATCATGCCACATGGGCATTGTAGGGCATAAACTACCTCCTCTGTATTGCATGACACAAATGGTTTTATTAACCAGGCAGTAAAAATCCAGAAATATGATATTAAAACATGTTGCCTTCTCCAAGGATCATCAAACAAATTCTATTTGGAGACAATAATAAAAGTCTTGTTCTACAAGGGGCGTGACCAGGCAGCTGATGTAGCCGGACACACCTTCAGCTTGCTCTGCCGGGAATCCGTTCTATTATCCTGAGGAAACAAATTATACTGCTTCTGTTAACCCATCTACGGTAGCGGAGGTTCCACAAACCCTGGCTCTACCCTTACCTGATCTTTCTGCCCCAGATGGCCACGACCAAGAAGCTGAACGCTGCCTGGACCTCATGGCCCAAAATATAAAGAGGCAGCACAGAAACTGTTCTCTAAACTGCAGCCCAAGAGCCACCCGGCCTCTACCAACACCCCGGAGAACTCATCGGGTGGCACATCAGAGGCTGATGACACCTTACCCCTGGAGGAAGCTAACGGCACCAGCTTTGATTGGAACACAGTAAGTACCCTGGGGGATATCTTTGCTGAGCCCCATGATACCACCACATCTGATAACCTGAGGGAGCCCACATTGCGGGATATCTTCGCTGCGGTGACCTCCAGTAACACCTCCATAGCTGCACTCGCGACTGAGATTAAGGGGGTTAAATCAGAGATCACGTTTCTGCGACAGGATGCACAAAAACTGAGGGAGAGAACATCTGCTCTAGAGGGGAGAGTGAGCTCCATAGAAGACAACATGGTGCCCATGCAAAGAGACCTCACGTACAACTCTCACCTTACCACGCAACATGCATCCCGCCTGGAAGATTTAGAAAACAGGCTGAGACGCAATAATTTAAGAGCCATAGGATTACCAGAAAAAGTAGAAGGAAAGAACCCAGTGGATTTCATTGAAAGATGGCTTATTAACACATTTGGAAAAGAGGTATTTCTCATTTATTCATTGACAAACACAGCCTTCATAGTTATATCGCCTCCACAGGAGTAGAACTAGGCAGAAACAAAAAAAAAAAAAAACAAAACACTTGGCCACTCCCATGGGCCATCCCCCAGCCACTATATAACTCCCCTGCTCTAGGTATTCAGTTTTTTTTTGCCTAGTCAAGAGTAAGGGCTTAGTTCCCTGCTGGGATCGCTAGTCCTGGGAATTTTTGTTTGGTATTTTCTTTTTTTCCTGGATCTTTTTCTAGTAACATCTACAATCAACTGCCTGACTGGGCGACGGACTGGATACTTAGATCCAGGGGCCACCCCAGTCTGGCCAGCGAGCGTGTGCAGACCACAGCTACGCACTAGGTCGGCCGCGACATAGCCCCACTGGACAGGGGCTGGCCCTACGAAGTAAACATCTCGCAAGGTCGCGTACGACCGGGTCTCAGTCTGTGTCGCAGCGTTCCTCATGGCCGACAGCCCCCCCACTTCTGTGGTGAGGAGGATCTGTCCGGGAGCATTACCCGTGCAGTTTGCTGGAGAGGTAAGTAAGGGGTCCTTCCCCGGAGTAGTGTGGGACGCGGGTACTCCCTGGGGTGGTCGGTCCCTCTGGGGTTCTCCACCCCCCTCCCCCCTCTTTCCTGGGTGAGGGCCCAGAGGACCCTCAGTGGTCTGTGGTGCAGGCTTCAAACCTGTAGCTGCCTAGCGGCAGAATGATTCAGATCTCCCTTCTGGACGGCCCTTTTTTTCACCCTCGGGGTTGGTATTGGGGGGTATCTGGGAGGTGGTGTTGTCTGGGAGGAAGGTGATAGGGGGTCCTGGGGCTAATTTAGGCCGTGGCTTTGCGGCCTACCAGCTGGAATCGGTCAGTCCCCCCACTCGCGGCCAGCGGGTAAAAACTTAGGCCGCAGCCTTGCGGCCTACCGGCGGAGTGTGAAAATTTAGGCCACGGCTTGCGGCCTACCAGCCAAGCGTCCAGCCATGGTTTAGGGTCGCCACAGGCCGGCGGCGGGCAGCCTGCTAGGCTTTCTTGAGGGGTGGCGCTGGGGGTCTGTGCCCCCTAAGTAAGGGGGCTTGATTTTGTGCCCCTGTGAGGGGCCACGGTTGTGTCTCCCGTGAGGGGCCACTAGTTGGTGTCCCCTGTGTGGGGCCCTTGGTTTGTGTCCCTTGTGAGGGGCCCTTGGTTTGTGTCCCTTGTGAGGGGCCACGGTTTGTGTCCCCTGTGAGGGGCCATGGTTTGTGTCCACTGTGAGGGGCCACGGTTTGTGTCCCCTGTATGGGGGCTCCGGTCTGTGCCCCCTGTGTGGGACCCCGGTCTGTGCCCCCTGTGTGGGGAACCCGGTCTGTGCCCCCTGTGTTGGGCCACGGGTTTTGGCCCCTGTGGGGGGCTGCAATCTGTGCCCCCCATGGTGTGGCGCTTAGGTAGATAGCCTAGTATAGGACACTCCTGCCCTCCCCCACCTCCCCTGTTGAACTATCCTATCTGACTCCCTGTGGGCTGGTGGCCACGCTCCCTATCCTGTCAGGGAGTTGGGATGACGGCGGAAGGGCTCAAAGGGGCGCTGGTTGTCACACGTACATCTTTGTGGGAACCTTTCAAAATGGGGTGGCTGCGTGGGAGGGCCGGTACCCTCTTGGATAAACTGTCTTGTGTGGCAGAGGGGGGACTGTTACACCAGTAGTGAGCCCCTCTGTCTCTAGGTTGCTAGAGGCAACCATGGCTCCAGTAGAGGAATCTCTGGCTTCTAAGGGTCCAGCTGGCATACCGGAGGGGGAGCAGAATCTCCCTGCCTTGGAGGCTTGGAGACCTATTGGATAGGCGCGGCAGTTTGTCTGCTATGCCTCTTGGCTGCAGTTCCCCTGGTTGCTGAGTCTGTTGCCTCAGTGGTGCTTAGACATGTATTTTGAGGGGTTTCTCTGAATGACCTCATGTCGCGTTTTCAGTTTTGTCCTGTAATAAGATTTTCCAGCTGTGTTCTTCCCAACAGTTTAGTTTGTCGCTTCCAATAGTCGTCTGTCGCCAGACGGCTTGCTGTCCTCCGCGGGGGGCTATGCAAGCCCCGTTGCTGCAGGGTGTGATTGTCCTGGTTCCTGTGTTGGGAACAGTGTCAGGGGTTTTTATTCGAACCTGGGCACAGTTTAAAAGATGGAGGGCAGGGTACATCTAATTCTGTACCTCAAGGTCCTGACCTGCTTTGTGTGGGTACAGGAGTTCAGGATGGAGTCTGTCCACGCAGTGGTGGCGCTCCATCATGGGGTCTTTCTGACTTCTACTATATCACGAATGCTGAAACATTCTATTATGTGCTGGACTCCAGCACTTCCTCTGCTGTGGGTGCGGATCATTATCAGCTCGTGGTGTGGTCCTTTTGATCTGGCCACCACTCCTCGGGTGTTCATGAGGTGTTGTGTGATTTGGCAGGGTTACGTCAGTGGGGGTTGACAGTCCTGGGCTGCCTGGGCGAACTTCTGCGCTGAATTCTCGATTACACCGAGGAACAACGTAGTCTTTTTATATAGACTTTCTCTGATTTCAGGCGTTGGTGGTATTGTGGTGAGCATAGCTGACTTCTAAGCAGACTTCTAAGCAGGCTTCAGCTCTGGCCAGCGTGTTTCTTCTCCTGGACAGACTCCAGAAGTGGCATGCGATGTTTGTTTCATTTACTATCCGGTAGGTAGGTTCCTCTGCGGATCCACATGTGGATGTTGGGTCTGATGGTATCTCCCCTTCCTTTTTTTTTTTTTTTTTTTTTTTTTTTGAGGCAAGGTCTTTTGCATAGTTCCATGTAGGCTCCCTTCGGGGAGTTCCGGGCATAATGGGACAAATACCCATGGTCTCTGAACAATCGGATTCGGCTGAGTCAGGGAACCAGAGGTTTCCTAGTCTGGGGGCTTCGTTCTCCGCTTCAGTGGGGAGGATCTTTCTCCCCTTGTATTGAACAGGGTGACCACCAATACCAATCTGTCCGGGTGGGAAGATGTCCTGGGGCTGAGCTCGGCCCAGGGTCGTTGGACATTGGTGGAATCCGGACTACCGTGTAATATCCCAGAACTTCAATTGATCGGACTAGGTCTAGATCACGGGCGGCTCAAATTCGGGGGCTTCCAGTACGGATCCAGTCGGACATGCTACAGCGGTGGCTTATGTGGGCCAAAAAGGCTGTTGACGACCCTGACTGTGGTCAGTATCCTCTTCCGGTGGGCAGAACGTCTAGTTCCGGCCATTTCCGACGAACGCATTCCAGGAGTGGAATACTGTCAGATGCATACCTCAGTTGGCTAAGGGTGGGCTTTTCTCTGGGCCGAGTTTCATCAGGTCTGTCCTCATTCCTTTTAGGTGGCTCTGTTTTTCCTATCTCCATTTACGGAGGGATGAGAAGGAATAGGTCTTGAGAACCATAGAGGGCCAGGGGTTGGCCTGGGCGGTCTTTTTCTGCGTCTTCTGGTCTCGCGCTCCCTGGTGCGTGCCTTTTTAGGCTAGGGGTTAGATGTCCGTTTCCACCAGGGGATTTTCTTCCACCGCCGTGGGATCTGGACTTGGTGTCTCTATCTTTCTCTCAAAATATTCGAGAGGTTCCACTGCTTATTCTGTCTCGGAAGGGGACCTCTTGGTGGCTATCACTTCTGCTCGCATGGGGTCGTGAATGGTGGAGTTGTCTTGTTGTTCACCTTACCCAGGTTAAGGTGGTGTTTCGTCCTTCTTTTACATAGTTCTGTCCTTAAATTTCCACTTGAATAAGGACATTGGGTTGGCTTCTTGTGTTCCTGGCCGGCACATCCCAAGGAATTGGCTTATCTGGCCGGAATGTAGTTTGGGGAATTCGGATGTAGTTGCCAGCCACTGAGTCTGTTGGGCTGGATGGTTTAGACAGATGATGTCTCTGGGCTATCCTGTCAGGGATCGGTTTTCTCCTTTCCCGGTTATGGCGCATTCTTCTTGGGCATTTAGTGCTTCTTGGGCCTTCTGTCATCAGGCGGCCGTTGTGCAAGTTGGCAAGGTGACCACTGGTCATTGGTGTACATTTTCACAAGTTCTATGAATGGATGGTTTGGCATCTGCGGATGCCTCTTTTGGCTGCAAGTTTTTTTGCAGGCCTCTGTTTTGAGGGTCTATTCCCTCTTGAAGGGGTATCGTTCAGGTTGGGTTCCAGCTTGTTCTGGGTAAAGTTTCTGTTACCTGGTTGGCTCTTGTATTAATCTTGGGATTTTTCGTTTTCCCACCCCTCATGTTGGCACTGCTTTGGGATGCCCCTATCGTTATGAAGGCTGTGTCTGTCAATGAATGAATGAGAAAATAGGATTTTTTTACTTACCGTAAAATCCATTTCTCTGAGTTCATTGACAGACACAGCACCCACCCTTCTATGGAGTTCTTTTGATACTTCTATTACTGCTTGCTACTAAACTGCATACCTAGAGCAGGGAGGGGGTTATATACTGGCTGGGGACGGCCCATGGGAGTGGCCAAGTGTTTTGTGTTTTTTTGTTTCTGCCTAGTCCTACTCCTGTGGAGGCGATATAACCCTATCGTTATGAAGGCTGTGTCTGTCAATGAACTGAGAGAAATGGATTTTATGGCAAGTAAAAAATCCTATTTTTCCTCCATGTTTTCGGTGGAAAGGGCTCACAGAGTCCCTGCTAGGCCACCCCCACCTGGAGCTCCCCCGCGGCCATTTTTATTCAAGCTCCTTAACTATAAGGACAGGGATGCGATTCTTCATAATGCTAGAATTCGACCTGAACCCCTGAGGATAGACATCACCAAAGTCTCCTTCTTCCCTGATTTCTCTGTTGAATTGCAGAAACAAAGAGCTAAATTCATGGATGTGAAATGCTGCCTCAGGGATCTGGACTTAAAATATGCTATGCTGTACCCTGCTCGTCTGTGGGTGGAAGCTATGGGCTCGGTTCAGTTTTTTGATAAACCGTCAACCGTTGCACAATGGCTGAATAGAGGAGCATTCCTTGCACGAGGAGCGAAATAGACGTCGTCCTCCAACCTAAAGTGAAGATTGGACCTTCATATGTGTCACAGGTCCTCTGCAATTGCATAACCTTTTCCACGGATATATAATGTCAGGCAGAGTGTCATTGGTTAATACACTTGTTGAGGAACTAACGGCTGCTATTCTTGTTGCTGAGAATCTTTGAGACACTTTAGTGCGCTTCCACTGTTGCCCCCTATATGGTCCTGTGTGGATTCCCAGTTGATTTTCTTTTTTTTTTCTTTTTTTTCCCCCGGTTTCAAGGCCCTGTTGGACCTGCACTTATTATTGTTTTACTTACCATGGCCATCCTCCTTAGGTTCATAGACATTATGTGTTGGTATGCTTTTGATGAACTACCCTCCTTCACAGTCCTGCTCCAGATTTTGGTCACCCCAGATATTACCATTGTGGATTTGAGGCATGTGGTTGCGACCTCCATTATTCTGCCTAATACTGTCCTGGAATGGTAGGGGCTTGAACAGTCCAGTTAAGAGATTGGCAGTATTACGTTTAATTAAACATCTGAATGCTGACGTTATCTGCTTGCAGGAGACTCATCCCCCCCCCACCCCCCCCCCCCCCCCCCCCCGAGTACTACTACTCAATTTGCACAGAGGCAGTTTTGCTACCAATTCCATGCTGCATATTCAGTGTACTCAAGGGGAGTGAGTATTCTGATTAGACAAGGTACCCAATTTTCCTGTACAGAGATTGAAATAGACCCAGGGGTTCACTACATATTTTTGGTGTGCTCCCTATATGGGACAAGATGTATGCTCTCAGGGATGTACATTCCTCCACCTTTTTCAGCTCATCTCCTTAGATTACTTGCAAATTTTATGGCTCGCTATCCCGAACTACCTGCCCTAGCATTGGGAGACTGTAACAATTATATAGATCACGAGAAAGACAGACAAACTTTCAGCACATGTTATCCTGGGCACTGCACATAGCAGAGGCCCCACACCATTTGCACGTCTTCTCTCAGAGGTGGTCCTTACTGATGTGTGGAGAATGCGCAACCCTGACACTCTAGAATAATCCTGTCAGTCTGCCTCTATAGGGGGACTGTCCTGAATAGATCTGGGGTTGGGAAATGATCTTATGTTACCGCTAATTGAATCCTCCCATTATTCTGCTAGACATGTCTCAGATCACTCTCCGTTCTTGGTGGACCTTTGGGTCGGAGTCTTGAGGGGACATACGAGCTGGAAATTGAACCCGTTCTGGCTGTGTCTCCTCCCAAATCCCGATCCAATACCAGAACTACTAAACTCATTTTTCAGTCAAAATGATGATACTGCAGACATGGCAATTGTATGGGATGAGGCCAAGGCCTTCTTACGCGGACAATTCATTAGATTAATTACACATATAAAAACTAAGACCAAAGAATGGGAGACATTTATCATATTAGAGGCACAGAGAACAGAGGCGACATATGTTGCTACTCCCTCTGATGACTCCAAGAGAGCATGGTTGTCCTCTTTGATGCTCCGACAGTTATCTTTGCAACTAGCTGAAAACAAACGTTTCTTCCTCCAGCAGAAACACTTTGAAGAAGGGGAAAACACAGAGCACATGTTAGCTCTACTGGCCAAAACACAACAGCCCTCTTCCCATATGTTTGCTATGACAGATACACAGGGTACCGTTCGCTACTCTACCCCAGACATTACATTTTTTAGGGAATTTTTTATGGATGTACACACCTCCAAAGTGCAACCCCTTTCTACTGCTATTCATGCTTTTCGAGACAAGTACCTGATACCTAGCCTGTCTGTAGATGAAGGCAATCAACTTAATGCCCCATTGACTGAGGATGAGCTCCTTATGGCACTGACCCAAACGCATAATGGACGGTCGCCAGGTGCGGATGGACTTCCATCCGAAGTTTACAAACCTTATACCACATCATTGACACCAACCCTTCTCAAAGTATTTAATAATGCGATGGTTGCCGGTAAGCTGCCCTCCTCTATGAATGAGGGGAGTATCGTGGTACTTTTGAAACCAATAAAAGATGCCAGGTCACCAGATTCCTATAGATATATATCCTACTCACCTCTGATATTAAACTTTTGGCCAGGGTACTAGCTAAGAGGCTAGCTAACTTTATTCAGAAACTAATACATAGAGATCAGTCGGGATTCATACCGACCAGATCAACTGCGCAAAACTTATTGTTCCTAAACCTACAACTCCCTACTGATAACTCTGGAAAAAGGGCCATCCTCTCCGTTGATGCTGCAAAAGCATTCAACAGCGTTGAATGGCCCTACTTATGGGAGGTAATGGCTAAATTTGGAGTGGGCACCACATTTATCAAATGGGTACAGTTGCTATATGCGTCTCCATCTGCGAGGATACGGATTAATGGGGACCTATTGGATACATTCCGGTTGTTTAGGGGCACAGGGCAGGGGTGCCCACTTTCACCCCTGTTGTTCACCATGGCTCTGGAACTGCTGGCCATCCATGTCCGGGCTTCGCAGAATATTATAGGTTTCATCAGGGGTCCCCATGTGGATACTATATGTTTATATGCGGATGATACCTTGATCTACCTAGGGGACACAGACGGTTCCATGAAAAATGTGATGCAGTTAATCACTGATTTTGGAGCCCTATTGGGCTTCAAGATCAACTGGAATAAATCAGTACTCATGCCCTTAGATCCACTTTTGCACCCCTTGCCAGACTGCGCGAGTGACATATAAACGGTCAATGAATTCAGATATCTCGGGATTCAGGTAACCCAGGATCCCAACCAATACATACAGCTCTACCTAGTCCCGCTATTGCGTAAATTTCGGTATAAATGTGCAGCTTGGACTAAGCTTCCACTGTCTGTAGCAGGTAGAGCCAATCTAATAAAAATGGTATGGGCCCCACAACTCCTGTACATTTTCTATAATGCGCCCGTGTGGATCCCACATAAATGGTTCTCCCAAATAGACTCTCAGTGTGGAACTCTGATATGGCGCAATAAAACAGCACGAATCGGATTATCTATGTTACAATTAGAAAAAAGACCAGGGCGGCCTTGTAATCCACCACGCTAGGCTTTACTTTATAGTTTCCCAAGTACAACAATTTGGGACTGGGGCAATGAAAACTTATTGGATTCAATTAGAACACTACTGATACCAAGGAGCTCCCCATCCACAACCTTATCTCATTTGGAAGGGGGCTTCTCAAACCTACCCCAAACACTTCCCACGATTGTGCTCATGAAAACCTTGTGGGCATTTATCAGAAATATTTTACATATTCTAGGTTTTCATTCATACACTCCCATATGGCGTAACCTGTATTACAAAGAACTGTTTAAAACTCCAAGATTTCCATCTTTGGGAAAGGGCAGGCATTCTATACATATCTCAACTATATACTGGCACTGTACTCAAGTCCTTCACAGAGTTTGATCTTCCTAGAAGTCAGTTTTACAAATACTTGCAACTGAGACATGTTAATCAATGCGAGGCTAGAGCCTCCCTGCTTACTCCTATGATCCACTCTTTACAATCTGATGTACTCCTAACGGAGAACAAGAAGGGGATGATCTTGATGGTGTATTCCAAGCTATTGCACTCATGCTTCCACACTCCCCTGTAAAAAGGGTTGGGAAAAAGATCTTGGCCATATAGATGGGCAAGCTTGGGAACTATGTCTGACTTCTGCCCTCTTGTATCGGTTTCGGCAGCTCACAAGCTTTCTCATCTATTCCTATTACATAGAGCATACAGAACACCAGTTCAGCTCCATAAATGGGGAAACAGAGATTCACCCCTATGTCCCAAGTGCACACGATGTGGAAATGTCCGAAACTCTTTCGTTACTGGCATTTATGTTCTTTTCACCATCTCCTGAATTTTTCAGTTTCCATTGGGGCATGATCCCATTGTTTGCTTGTTGGGTACCTTGGAGATACCCTCGCTTTCACCAAATGGTCACATGGCAGTCTTGCGGCTGCTCTATATAGCCCATAAACTGATAGCCAGATATTGGATATCTCCACAGGTGCCAGGCAGGACACAGTGGGTGGCTGCAGTTATTGCGACCTTAATACATGAAAAACTTACTACCAACAAAGGAATATTAGTAAAAAATTCTACTCAGTCTGGCAACCGTGGATAGATACTCTCGGAATAGCTCCCCACCAAGAAAGAAAGACTATTACAGTTGTGATTCTTGCCAAAAAGATAGATTTGTGGTACCTAGCTAACCAAATGTATTCTATAGATCAGTGGTCATCAACCCTGTCCTCAGGGCCCACCAACAGGCCAGGTTTGCAAGATAACTGAAATACATCACAGGTGATATCATTTGCTGCTCAGTGATTGCAGTATTCTAGTCTGGATCTCCCCAAGATAATACATAAAACCTGGCCTGTTAGTGGGACATGAGGACAGGGTTGATGACCACTGCTATAAATGATGAAGGTAACTAGGTCATGGTAACTAATGTTTTGGCAGACGTTTCTGACACCTTTTACGTTTTTTTCCCCCCTTCTTTTTCTATTGTTTTTTTCTTTTGGTTTCTTGTTTTACTTATACCGTATATACTCGTGTATAAGTCGAATTTTTCAGCCCCTTTTTTGGGGCTGAAAGTGCCCCCTTTGACTTATACACAAGTCACCACCGTCTGCCTACATGATCAGCGTGTCATGCAGGCAGACGGCGGCCAGCGTGTGCTGCATAGACTCGGCAGCGTCTCTCACTGTTCAAAAGCCGTGCCTCCTCGTCTGTGATAGGCAGTCAGTGTACAGCCTATCACAGACATTCTCTCATCCTGTGTACATATACACAGGACACATGACACATATGCACAGGACACATGACACATATGCACAGGACACATGACACATATGCACAGGGCACATGACACATATGCACAGGGCACATGCACAGAACACAGGGAGGTATACAGCTGCAGATGGGCATTGTTGACCCTCTTTTTCCACTTGCAGTAGCTGCTGCATTTCTCACCCTCGTCTTATACTCGGGTGAATACGTTTTTCCCATTTTTTTTTTTGTGGTAAATTAGGGCCTTGACTTATACTCGGAACGACTCATACTCGAGTATATACGGTAATTGTATACAGTGAATTAGCTACTTCGTATTGCACGACAATCTAGATGGCTTACGGTGAAACTATGTACTATGACTTATCTAATTGGATCTATGAATATGCCCGGTAAAGTCGTTGTTAACTGTGTGTGTGCTTTCATGCTTTATTAACCACTTGCCAACCGCCCCATAGCCAAATGACGGCTGCAGGGCGGCTGGATAACTCTGGGATCACGTCATATGACGTGATTCCAGAAAACTACTCCCGCGCGCCCCCTGGGGCGTGCACACGGGAACTGGACCCGGCGGATCACGGTAAACGACCGCTGATCACGAGCGATCACATGTAAACAAACCGGCGTCATGTCATGACGCCGGTTCCTCCCTCCCCTCTCTGTACCGATCGGTACAGAGGGGGAGAGATCGGATGGGAGCCGCGCTGTGGGCTGGATGTGTAGTGCCCACAGCGCAGCTCAGTGACATGTACAGTCACATCCATCCATCCATGCTCAGCCATCCCCCGAATGCTCTGCAATGGCCGTGTGCAATACTCTGCAATGACCCTGTGCAACCCTGTGCAATACTCTGCAAACCTGTGCAATACTCTGCAATGATCCTGTGCAATACTCTGCAATGATCCTGTGCAACCCTGTGCAATACTCCGCCATGCCCCGCCATGCCCTGCTATACTCCGCCATACTCCGCCATATCCCGCCATGCCCCGCCATACTCCGCCATACTCCGCCATACTCCGCCATACTCCGCCATGCCCCGCCATACTCCGCCATGCTCTGCCATGCCCCGCCATGCTCCGCCATGCCCCGCCATGCCCCGCCATGCCCCGCCATGCCCCGCCATGCCCCGCCATACTCTGCGATACCCAGCCATACTTTGCCATGCTCGGCTGTACTCGGCCTCTGTATGTGGCCAGGCTGTGGAAGTCTCACACATGTGGTATCGCCGTACTCAGGAGGAGCAGGAGAATCTATTTTGGGGTGTCATTTTTGGTATGTACATGCTATGTGTTAGAAATATTGTATAAATGGACAACTTTGTGTTAAAAAAAATGTGTTTTAACCACTTCCTGCCCGCCGGCCGTCATACGACGTCCTTGACTTTGTGCGGGGATATCTGAATGATGGGTGCAGCTACAGGCATCATTCAGATATCATCTTTTTCAGTCGGCGATTCCCTATACCATAAGAATGATCATAGCGGCTGTTCCACTGCTTGATCATTCTTACTGGAGGCGAGAGGGGACGCCCCCCCCCCCTCTCGCCGCCCTCAGGTGCTTCTACCGACTCACTGCTACGATCGAAGCCAGGATCTTTTTTTTTTTTTTTTTTTGAAGGGTGACATGTTAGGTATCTATTTACTCGGCATAACTTCATTATTCACATTATGTAAAAACATTGGGCTAACTTTACTGTTTTGTTTTTTTTGAAAGCACAAAACTGTTTTTTTTTTCAAACAAAACGTGTTCAAAAAATTGCTGTGCAAATACCGTGTGAGATAAAAAGTTGCAACGACCGCCATTGTATTCTCTAGGGTCTTTGCTAAAAAAATATATATAATGTTTTGGGGTTCTATGTAATTTTCTAGCAAATAAATTATGATTTTTACATGTAGGAGAGAAATGTCAGAATTAGCCTGGGCACTCCAGAACGCCTGATGGTGATCCGTGCATGTTGGGCCTCTGTATGTGGCCACGCTGTGTAAAAGTCTCTGGTATCGCCATACTCGGGAGTAATAGCAGAATGTGTTTTGGGGTGTAATTTGTGGTATGCATATGCTGTGTGTGAGAAATAACCTGCTAATATGACAATTTTGTGAAAAAAAAAAAAAAAAAGAAAAAAAAATTTTGATATTGCAAAGAATTGTGGGAAAAAATGACAACTTCAAAAAACTCATCATGCATCTTTCTAAATACCTTGGAATGTCTTCTTTCCAAAAAGGGGTCATTTGGGGGGTATTTGTACTTTTCTGGCATGTTAGGGTCTCAAGAAATGAGAGAGGCCGTCAGTACTTCAGGTGTGATCAATTTTCAGAGATTGGCACCATAGCTTGTGGACTCTATAACGTTCACAAAGACCAAATAATATACACCGATTTGGGTTATTTTTACCAAAGATATGTAGCGGTATACATTTTGGCCAAAATATATGAAGAAAAAATTACTAATTTGCAAAATTTTATAACAGAAACGAAGAAAAATGCATTTTTTTACAGAATTTTCGGTCTTTTTTCTTTTATAGCGCAAAAAATATAGAACCCAGTGGTGATTAAATACCACCAAAAGAAAGTTCTATTTGTGTGAAAAAAAGGACAAAAAATTCATTTGGGTACAGTGTTGCATGACTGAGTAATTGTCATTCAATGTGTGAGAGCACCAAAAGCTGAAAATTGGTCTGGTTATTAAGGGGGTTTAAGTGCCCAGTGGTCAAGTGGTTAAGGATAAGCCTATATTGGTGTACCGTATATTACTCACTGTATGACGTGTTGCTGTATATTGGCTATGTTCTTTAATGAACTCTCTTTCTGATTTAAAAAAAAAAGAGTCTTGTTCTAAGCTTCAGGTGGAGGGAACAACAAAACCCATTGTTCTTTTAACCAGTTTTGTAAACCCCCAGCAATTCCAGTGAGAAACATTAAGAATATCTTAGGGTGAGTTGAGACCTGAATTTAACCTTTTTAATATTTCGGCCTATCCAAAAAAAAATTAGATCAGTCTCTATTAAATCCAGAAATCATATGTCATATTTTTAATTAATTCACAGATGCTCTGACAATAGGCTAGCCTCTCTTCAGTCTACCATAAATTCTGCTGCCAGACTCCTCCTCGTCTCCAGCCGTTCAGTCTGCTGCCCCTTTGTCAATCCCTTCACTGGCTTTTGTTGGTTCTGCAAATCAAATTCAAATTCTAGTAATGGCATACAAAGCCGTCTACAACACTGTCCTGTGCTACATCACCAACTTCGTCTCAAAGTGTCATCCAAACTATCCTCTTTGCCCTTCCCACTACCTCCTGCCCCCAACTCCTTCATCACCTTCTCTAATGCTCGCCTTCTAGACTTCGCCAGAGCCTATCCTATTCTCTGGAACTCTTCCCCAAATCTCGCTGGCTATCTCCTACTTTGTCTGCCTTTTAGGCGAAAGCTAAAAACTCATCTCTTCAGAGAAGCATATGCTGCTTCTACCCAAAAACTGAACTTTTACTTTCTTCATCAACCTATTCCCTGGCAAATTATAACCTCCTGTATCACTTACCCCTTACTTTTAAAGTGTAACATCTCATGCACAGGCACCTTCTAAACCACTTGTTTTGAACTGTTATGTAATTGTACTGTCTCCCTTTATTTTCTAAAGTGCTGCGCAAACTGTTGGCACTATATAAATCCTGTAAAATAATAAAAATATGAAACCCTAAAATGTTAGTGTTTTTTGTTTACAGCGATGAAGGATCTGATTTGGAAGAGTCTGACTACAACAGCTCCCAGGAGGAGGAAAATGAGCATAACGATAACTCTGATGAAGACTTGGAATTAAATTTCTGGTCCCCCCCAATAGCAAAAGATCAGACGGAAGGAAAACTGTCCCTTGAACCGCAGGTGGAAATGTTACCAGAGGCAGTCATATCCCCTTTTGCTATTGGAAAATTATCACGGTGAGTCCAACAAAAGATGGAAAGTTTATCCAACATGTTTAACAAGCTGTGAACAAAAAGAATGTGAGCTGTGAGCAAAAAAAAAAAAAAAAATGTTTTTTATTCTTGGTGTTTTTTTTCACAGACATTAACGTTTTTGGTTACATTTAAAAGTGAAATTAAACCCTCCTAGTTACATAAGAAAGGAAAAAAAATGCTCTGGACTTTCTAGATTAGCAAGGTTTGCCCTCTAAGACTGTCCCTCTGGACTGTCTAGATTAGCAAGATTTGACAGTCTGCCTTAGCCCCCCAGGTCGCCAAAATCATTCAAATCTTTATTGAATTTTTGTGTGTATGTGGTTGAGTCTTTTCTGAGTCCCCACAAATAGAGAATCACTGCACACCAGGACAGCCCTGAAATATTGAATGCATTACCAAAGGAATAGAAAATAATTTTCAGCAGAAAGCACGGTACCCTTCAACCAATTCCTCCTGCTTAATGTGTTTTGTTTCTTTACCCCCTTATTTGCACATTGATGACTTTTATATCAAATTTTGCTTCACATCGGTTGCAGGAGCAGCTTTTGGTCATGACATACTGCAACCAAAAATCACCCTACAGCATGGTGTCAAAGCTGTAAGAAAATTGTGATTTCTTTTTTTTTTTTTGCTTTGAGATATAGCCAGATAATTTAGTGCGTCACAGCCTATCAATTCATTGTGAAGTATCTGCTAAGGGGTGTACAGTATAGGCGATTTGTATTCATGCCCTGGTGTTTTTTTTATAGTTTTTATTAGGGTCTTCAGCAAAGCACATTGTACAATACAACAGAAAGCAGTCTGCCTAACATGGCAGAACAATGTCAATCAGAAGGTATATAATAAGAGCATTGAAAACGCAATGCACATCAGGGCACATCTCATCATGTACGTCTCTTAAAACATTTCTGATTAGATGGAAAAACCGTAGTGCAAAACAAGGCCCCTGGAACACATTATTCCTGACCACACAGTATCAATGCATTAGCGAGGGTTCGATCTACGCAGGCTTGAGCCAAAGAGCATTTTTAACCTGAGCATATATGAGAATCATGGAGACGTAAGCGAGAAAGAAGGGAAAAAAAGGTAAAAAAGGAGAAAAGAAAAGAGGAAATAAAAAAGGAAGGTGTGCGGGTAGGTGGTAGAGGGACCGGTTCCCACCTAGAAAGCCAAAGGCGGAGAGTAGCTAATCGTTACTGAGCTGGAGCCTGTATGACTTGAGAGGATAGGTACAAACCATAGTCTCGTGAACATTGAAATTTGTGGCAATAATACCATAATTCACAGAATTGGACCTCTTTGCATTTCATAGCCGCAGTTAGACATTCCATATCATTAATCTCATTCACTTCATTGACCAACCGACGGAGGGTCAGTGAGTTTTCATTTTTGTGGAATGCAAACCTTGGCAGCATTAGGCAAGTGGATCAGGAGGAGGCCTGGTGTTTCTTAATGCATGATAGTTTCATGTTTTCTGGTCTTGTTTAAAAGTAATGATCCAGTGTTGTAGCTTGATACTTGGCAAGTGTGTTGATACTTGTTTTTTATGATGCAGGTATGGCTTTGATCGTGAGAGATGTATGATTGCTCTCAGGACTCATGATGGAGAAGTTGGTACATCTCTAGAATTTTTGCTGCAACAGTGCTTTTCAGAAGCTTTTGGTGTCCAGAACATGGCTATGCAATCTGCCAGTGATATTAAAATGGAGGACATCTTGGCATTACGTCAAGAAGAGGCATTTGTCCTTAGCTCAATCTGTGGGGAGAAATTTATTGAGAGAATACCAAATAAAGTATGGACAGTTGGACTGGAACTGGACAACCTTACAGTCAAGCTTCAAAAGTCAACGCAGAAGGACAATGGCAAAGAATTGGTGATGTCACAGCCTAGAAATATCTGCAGGTTTTTCTTGACAGGTAAAACATGCAGATTTGGGTCAAAGTGCAGATTTAAGCATGACGTACCAAAACAGACCTTGAAGGATACATCTCATCTAAGTGCCAATGCAGATGGCAATTACCTGTATGAACTTGAAATTCGTTTCCTAAAGGATAGCAAGTACCCCTATGAAGCACCACTGGTAGCAATTCACTCACTCAATGAGGACCTCCCCATGGCATGTCGTCTGCATATGGCTGAATATCTTTATGAAAAGGCATTAAGACTGGCTCAGACTGGTGAACCAGCTGTCTACTCTTTGGTTACCTGCTTAGAAGATGAAAATGACATTGTAAAATTGCTTGCGAACACACATCACAGATTCAGCATCCCTCCACCTTTTATACAACCAGCAACTTCTGAAAGCAAGAAGCCACATATAATTATTAATAAATCTCTCTCTTTTGAAAAACCAAGCCATACACCAGAAGGTACATTATTACAATAATATGTTTAAGTGATATACCTACCTGTTTTAATAATTTTCTAGTCTTGCCACCCAAAACCTGATGTTTTGTTTTTCTTTAGATGTATATGAATTGAATTTTCACCAGTTTTCCATATGTTTTGGAGACTCTGGTGGGTACTGGGACAATCATGTCTGGTCCATATAATGTTCATGGTTACCTTTTTTAAGATTTTTCAGATTTCACATGTTGCGTACCTGCTCCAGCTAAATTATTCCTTGATAGGTTAAGCAATGATAATAATCATAACAGCCTTGGACCTTTTAAAACACAGATCCCATATTTCTATCCTCACCAGTTGCCCTCTGTGAGTGTGTAGATTAAATCAGTTATGGTAGATATACTGTTTGCTAAGTCAGACTTAGCCCACAGTCACTCTGCAGTACTATTTAGTAATCGAAAGAGCCTGCAAATGTAATTATGAAATAAATTTGTTCCCATGTGCTTTATATACTCAGAAATTATATACCAAAGCAAGGTTTTTAAACTATTAACACTAATTGCTCTTTTGTAAATGTTTAAATGTGTAATGTTAGATGCTGCAGACAATGATTGGTTCATTTATGAAAAAGTTATTAACTTCTCACAGGGAACCTTTTGTTTGGTTTCAGCAGCCAGTATTCTACAGGGAAATTACAATCAAGACATACTTTACATATTACTATACACTGTATAACTGTATTGGATATTTAAAACACACACAGTTTCAATTGGCACAGAGAAGTAATTATAATTTTGTTAGTAATCCCCTAATAAACACAGCCTTCTTTTCAAACAATCATTTTCTTTTAGCATATTTCATGCTGCTCCTTTCTGGTTCATGTTCTGTTCCTCCCAACAGTTTCTTTTCAATGGTTTTGCTTGAAATCTCAAAACTTACATACAGTGCATCCGGAAAGTATTCACAACGCTTCACTTTTTCCGCATTTTTGTTATGTTTCAGCCTTATTCCAAAATGGATTAAATTCATTATTTTCCTCAAAATTCTACAAACAATACCCCATAATGACAACGTGAAAGAAATTAGTTTGAAATCTTTGCAAATTTATTAATAATAATAAATGACAAAATCACATGTACATAAGTATTCTCAGCCTGTTCCATGACACTCAAAATTTAGCTCAGGTGCATCCTGTTTCCACTGATCATCCTTGAGATGTTTCTACAACTTGATTGGAGTCCACCTGTGGTAAATTCAGCTGATTGGACATGATTTGGAAAGGCACACGCCTGTCTATATAAGATCCCATAGTTACCAGTGCATGTCAGAGCACAAGCCAAGCCTTGAAGTTCAAGGAATTGTCTGTAGACCACGGAGACAGGGTTGTGTCGAGGCACAGATCTAGGGAATGGTACTAAAAAAATGTATGCAGCATTAAAGGTCCCAATGAGCACAGTGGCCTCCATGATCTGTAAATGGAAAAAGTTTGGAACCACCAGGACTCTTCCTAGCATGGGCCGCCCGGTCAAACTGAGCAATCAGGGGAGAAGGGCCTTTTGTGAGGGAGGTGACCAAGAACCCGATAGTCACTCTGACAGATTTCCAGCATTTCTTCTTCCAGAAGAACAACCATCTCTGCAGCACTCCACCAATCAGGCCTGTATAGTAGAGTGGCCAGACAGAAGCCACTCCTCAGTAAAAGGCACATTACAGCGTGCTTGGAATTTGCCAAAAGGCACCTGAAGGACTCTTAGATCATGAGAAATAAAATTCTCTGGTTTGATGAAACAAAGATTGAACTCTTTGGCCTGAATGGCAAGCATCATGTCTGGAGGAAACCAGGCACCACTCATCATCTGGCCAATACCATCCCTACAGTGAAGCATAGTGGAGGCAGCATCATACTGTGGGGATATTTTTCAGCAGCAGGAACTGGGAGACTAGTATGTATCAAGGGAAAAATGAATGCAGCAATGTACAGAGATATCCTTGATGAAAACCTGCTCCACAGTGCTCTGGACCTCAGACTAGGGCGAAAGTTCATCTTCCAACAGGACCCTAAGCACACAGCCAAGATAACAAAGGAGTGGCTACGGAGCAACTCTGTGAATGTCCTTGAGTGGCTCAGCCAGAGCCCAGACTTAAACCCAATTGAACATCTCTGGAGAGATCTGAAAATGGCTGTACACCGACGCTCCCCATCCAGCTTGATGAAGCTTGAGAGGTCCTGCAAAGAAGAATGGGAGAAACTGGCCAAAAATAGGTGTGCCAAGCTTGTAACATCCTACTACAAAAGACCCGAGGCTGTAATTGGTGTCAAAGGTGCTTCAACAAAGTATTGAGCAAAGGCTGTGAATACTTTCATTTTTATTTTTAAAAAATTTGCAAAGCATTCAAACTTTTTTCACGTTGTCATTATGTGGTATTGTTTGTAGAATTCTGAAGAAAATAATGAATTTAATCCATTTTGGAATAAGGCTTTAACATAACAAAATGTGGAAAATGTGAAGCGCTGTGAATACTTTCTGGATGCACTGTTGCAGTTAATCTTAAAGTGTTTCTAAATGCAGCAGGTTTTTGCCTTAACGCATTCTATGCATTAATGTGAAAAATCACTTGAATGCAGCCCCCCCAGTCCCTGCTTGGAATCACAGTAATACCTATTTCTTTCTTCGTGCACTGCTTTGTCAAAAAAGGGTCCATGGTGGTTTAGGTACGTTGACAGGCATTCAAAATTAATGGGCTTTCTTTACACAGCGCACATTAACATGCTGTTCCCAGTAAAGGCTGGAACACTGACCAACAATTTAATGAGTTTTAAAATTCTGTGAAAGTGTCAGGAAGATGGGACATATTTCATGTAATGCCAAATAACTATGTAAGTAAACTGATCTAAATTTCATAATTCAATGCCTTTGTATTCATAGGTATTAAAGAACGTACATTATTAAGAGAAGAGGTTAATAAAATTACCCAAACTGAGGAGGATGAACTAGATGATCTGGAGTCAGAGGCCGTGGTAATCGAAAATGAAAGCTACGTTAACATGAAGAAGAAACAAGCAAAGAAATACAGCTGGAACCCTAAATCGTTTCCAGCTGAAAATGCCAAAATCTGCAAGCACTTCCATGTCAAGCAGGTAATTCAACACTGTTGGTATATATAGTACATAAGCAATAAGAATGTAGTTCTCCAAAAGGTAAAAAAAAATTTCTGCACACTTACTGGATGGCAAAAAAAAAAAAAATGACATCTGCATTAAAAACTGAGGTTTTAGTTAATTGCTCACATTTGCATTTGTTTGTAGAGGCCTCATCAAGGCCCCACTGTGCAGTGTGGTCTTTCATTGTAATCTATGAGTACCTCCATCTTGGAGTACAGTGGGTATAGAAAAGAATCACCCCCCTTTTAAAATAATCAAATTTTGTTGCTTTGCAACCTGAAATTAAGACAGACACAGTTTTTGTTTTATCCAGCTGTATTTACTCAGTGAAACTTATAATATCCAAGTGAAAGATCTAATACCAACATGTCAGAAATAAAAAAACAGATTTACTGAGTTGGAAAAAGGATCACCCCCCCCCCCCCCACTCCTAAAAATTACTTCTTAACCTCCCTGGCGGTATGATTATTTCGGATTTTAGGTGCTGAAAGCGGTACCATTATTTTGCATGGAAATTTGGCGTTTTATATTGTAGGCCTGTAATTCTTAACAATAACACACTTAAATCTGTCCAAACCAGAGTCTAGTAGATATCCCGGGTATGATAAAGTTTGAAACACAAAAACATAAATTATAATATAATAAATAAAAATAAATAATTAAAAAAAAAAAAAAAAATAGTAATAAAATAAATTTCCCCACAATTCACTATCGCTCAATTCTGCAAGTGTTCTAATTTACTATCGCTGTTTTCTAGCTGGTCTAAAGCCACTTTTGACGTAAAGGGACACTTTTTGGTTGCCATGGACAATCTCAAGTTTCCAGGCAGAAAGAACAGTATATATCACATAAAACTGCATGCAGGGCATGGGCCAAAGCACTGGGGACAAAAGGGATGTGAAATCATTTCATACAGTACTGTAATCTGTAAGATTACAGTACTGTATGTGTTATGATTTTTACTTTTTTTTAAATTTGCCGCCAGGCTCCGCCCCCATGCGTCGCGCCGCTCGCAGGGAAAGGAGCCTGGCACGGAGAGGCTTCGGAGGAGGACGGAGCCCTCGGACACTGCGGGTGACATCGCAGGATCCCGGGGACAAGGTAAGTAAAGCCTCACCAGGATCCTGCAATGCGATCCCGAGTGTGGCTCGGGGTTACCGCTAATGGTACTGAATTTTAACCCCGAGCCACACTCGGGAAAACCGCCAGGGAGGTTAACTCAATAGGGTGTAGCTATAAACCTTCTCATCTCATTGGCACACAAAGCCATTTGTCTTTCAACTGTGATCAGCTGTGGTAATTTGATTAGCTCTGCATGAACTTCCCTGGAGCATTTTAGTCCCGTATAGTGCAACTGAAGCAAACAATGAGTGGCAAAGCACTGTCACCGGGATCGTGCACAAGTCAGGAGATGGATACAAAACTATTTCAAAGGCTTTATCAATGCCTATAAGTGACGTATATTATTAAGAAGTGGAAGGCAGGTGGTACAACGCAGACCCTCACTGGATCAGGACATCGCTCCAAACTTGATGAAAGAGCCAGGAGGAAACTGGTCAGAGAGGCTACCAAGAGGCCTACAGCAACTCTGAAGCAGTTGCAGGAATGTATGACAGAGTGGTCATTGTGTGCATGTGACAACAATATCACAAATTCTCCACAAATGTGACTTGTATGGAAGGGTTACAATAAAAAAGCCACTCCTCAAGAAAGGCCACATGCAGTCACGACTGCACCTTAAAGATTCTGAGGCCACATGGAAAAAGGTGTTTTGGTCACAGTCTAAAATTTGAATTATTTGGCCTCAACACCAAATAATATGTTTGGTAGAAATCCAATACAGCATCCAAATAACACCATTCTTACAGTAAAGCATGGAAGTGGTAATATCCTGTTATGGGAGTGTTTCTCTGCAGCAGGGACTGGAGCACTTGTCAGGATAGAAGAAAAATGGATGGGGCAAAATACCGTCAATTTCTTGAGGAAAATCTGCTGCCCTCTGCCAGAAAGTTGTCAATGGGAAGAATGTTTACCTTCCAACATGACAATGAGCCAGAGCACACAGCAAAAATTACCACACAGTGGTTGAAAGAGAAAAAGGTGAATGTCCTTGCATGACCTAGTCAGATCCCAGACTTAAAGTGAATGTAAACCCGATTCATAAAATTTGACCTGGGCACATACAGTATATCTGTAGTGTTTACCTATAGTTACATAGTAGGTGAGGTTGAAAAAAGACACAAGTCCATCAAGTCCAACCTATGTGTGTGATTATACAGTGGGGACGGAAAGTATTCAGACTCCCTTAAATTTTTCACGCTTTGTATATTGCAGCCATTTGCTAAAATCATTTTAAGTTCATTTTTTTCCTCATTAATGTACACACAGCATCCCATATTGACAGAAAAACACAGAATTGTTGACATTTTTGCAGATTTATTAAAAAGAAAAACTGAAATATCACATGGTCCTAAGTATTCAGACCCTTTGCTGTGACGCTCATATATTTAACTCAGGTGCTGTTCATTTCTTCTGATCATCCTTGAGGCCAGGTTCACACTAGTGCGACAAACGCTCCGACAATGGGAGCTCATGTCGCATGATGTGTGAAAATCAATGTTTCCCTATGGGAGCCATCCTAACTGGTCCGACTTTGAAAATGCTCCTGTACTACTTTGGTCTGACTTTGATCCTACTTCAGCCCATTGACTATCATTGAAGTCAGATCAAAGTCGGATCGCCGTCTTGCATGATCCGACTTTGGCATGCGACGTGTGCTCAGATGATCTTGAGGGGGAACTGCGCGCCAAATTTTAAATAAAAACCGGCATGGGTTCCCCCCTCCAAGAGCATACCGGGCCTTTGGGTCTGACATGGATTTTAAGGGGATTCCCCTTACGCCGGAAAAACGGCGTGGGGGTCCCCCCCCAAATACATACCAGACCCTTATCTGAGCACACAGCCCAGTCGGTCAGGAAAGGGGGTGGGGACAAGCGAGCGCCCCCCCTTCCTGAACCGTACCAGGCCGCATACCCTCAACATGGGGGGTGGGTGCTTTGGGGCAGGGGGGCACCCTTCGGCCCCCCACCCAAAAGCACCTTGTCTTCATGTTGATGAGGACAAGGGACTCTTCCCGACAACCCTGGCCGTTGGTTGTCGGGGTCTGCGGGTGGGGGGCTTATCGTAATCCGGGAGCCCCCTTTAATAAGGGGGCCCCCAGATCCTGGCCCCGCCACCATATGTGAATGAGTATGGGGTACATCGTACCCCTACCCATTCACCTAGGAAAAAAGTGTCAATAAAAAAACACACTAGACAGGTTTTTAAAGAAATTTATTAGGCAGCTCCGGGGGTCTTCTTCTGACTTCTGGGGTCTCTCCCTTCTTCTCCGCACTCTCCGGCCTCTTCTCTGCGGCCTCTGCTCCGTGCTCTCCGGTTCTCCTCCCGCTCTCCGGTATCTTCTGCCGGGCTCCTCCGCTATCTTCTGCTCTTTTGCCCGCTCTTTTGCTAGCGGTGGCCCGGTCTTCTCCACCATCTTCTTCCCTCTTCTCTTCTTTCAATGTTGACATGACGCTCACTCCCACTGTAATGCTGTGTGCGCAGTCCGCAACGACTTATATAGGGATGGGGCATGGTCAGCGGGTGATGTCACCTGATGACCCCGCCCCTTATGATGTCACAGTCCCATCATGCCCCGGGACTGTGATGTCATAAGGGGACGGAGCTGCCTAATAAGTTACTTTCAAAACCTGTCTAGTGTGTTTTCTTATTGACAATTTTTTCCTAGGTGAATGGGTAGGGGTACCCCATACTCACTCACATAGGGTGGGTGGCCGGGATCTGGGGGCCCCCTTATTAAAGGGGGCTCCCAGATTCCGATAAGCCCCCCACCCGCAGACCCCAACAACCAACGGCCAGGGTTGTCGGGAAGAGGCCCTTGTCCTCATCAACATGAGGACAAGGTGCTTTGGGGTGGGGGGGCTGCAGGGTGCCCCCCTGCCCCAAAGCACCCACCCCCCATGTTGAGGGCATGCGGCCTGGTACGGTTCAGGAGGGAGGGCGCTTGCTCGTCCCCACCCCCTTTCCTGACAAGCTGGGCTGCGTGCTCGGATAAGGGTCTGGTATGGATGTTGGGGGGAACCCCCCACCGTTTTTTCGGCGTAGGGGGTGCCCCTTAAAATCCATACCAGACCCAAGGGCCTGGTATGCTCTTGGAGTGGGAACCCATGCCAGTTTTTTATTTAAAATTTGGCGTGGAGTTCCCCCTCAAGATTCATACCAAACACAGTGCCTGTCATTGGCGGGGATCCAAGTCAGATCCCCGTTCATTGAAAGTCGGACGTATGTCGGCTTCAAGTCGCAGGGCAAAGTCGGATCCAAAGTAGGACGTCTGTCGTGTCGCACCAGTGTGAACCCGGCCTGAGATGGTTCTACACCTTCATTTGAGTCCAGCTGTGTTTGAGTATACTGATTGCGCTTGATTAGGAAAGCCACACACCTGTCTATATAAGACCTTACAGCTTACAGTGCATGTCAGAGCAAATGAGAATCATGAGGTCAAAGGAACTGCCTGAAGAGCTCAGAGGCAGAATTGTGGCAAGGCACAGATCTGGCCAAGGTTACAAAAAAACATTCTGCTGCACTTAAGGTTCCTAAGAGCACAGTGGCCTCCATAATCCTTTAAATGGAAGATGTTTGGGACAACTAGAACCCTTCCTAGAGCTGGCCATCCGGCCAAACTGAGCTATCGGGGGAGAAGAGCCTTGGTGAGAGAGGTAAAGAAGAACCCAAAGATCACTGTGGCTGAGATGCAGTCGGGAGATGGGAGGAAGTTTTAGAAAGTCAACCATCACTGCAGCCCTCCACCAGTCGGGGCTTTATGGCAGAGTGGCCGAAGGAAGCATCTCCTCAGTGCAAGACACATAAAAGCCTGCATGGAGTTTGCTAAAAAAAAAAAACCTGAAAGGCTCCAAGATGATGAGAAATAAAATTCTTTGGTCTGATGAGACCAAGATAGAACTTTTTGGACTTAATTCTAAGCCGTATGTATGGAGAAAACCAGGTACTGCTCATCACCTGTCCAATACAGTCCCAACAGTGAAGCATGGTGGTGGCAGCATCATGCTGTGGGGATGTTTTTCAGCTGCAGGGACAGGACGACTGGTTGCAATCGAGGGAAAGATGAATGCGGCCAAGTACAGGGATATCCTGTACGAAAACCTTCTCCAGAGAGCTCGGGACCTCAGACTGGGCCGAAGGTTTACCTTCCAACAAGTCAATGACCCTAAGCACACAGCTAAAATAACGAAGGAGTGGCTTCACAACAACTCCGTGACTGTTCTTGAATGGCCCAGCCAGAGCCCTGACTTAAACCCAATTGAGCATCTCTGGAGAGACCTAAAAATGGCTGTCCACCAACGTTTACCATCCAACCTGACAGAACTGGAGAGGATCTGCAAGGAGGAATGGCAGAGGATCCCCAAATCCAGGTGTGAAAAACTTGTTGCATCTTTCCCAAAAAGACTCATGGCTGTAAAGGGTGCTTCTACTAAATACTGAGCAAAGGTTCTGAATACTTAGAACCATGTGATATTTAAGTTTTTCTTTTTTAATAAATCTGCAAAAATGTCAACAATTCTGTGTTTTTCTGTCAATATGGGGTGGTGTGTGTACATTAATGAGGAAAAAAAATGAACTTAAAGAGGAAGTAAACCCTGATGGGTGTTACTTCCTCTTTGTTTCCCTGCAAAGGTAAAGTATAATGGGGTACTATGCATTGCATAGTACCCCATTATGTGGCACTTACCTGCAGGAGAAGCCCGCGATGTCCCCGTCTTCCTCCCTAGTAGTGAGCCTTCACCCCTCTTCCTTCTGGGGCCGCGAACTCCGGCTCTGTGACTGGCAGGAGTCACGTGACGTCACTCCTGCGCATGCGCGCGGGAGCCGCCTTTAACGGCATGACCAGATCTAGAAACGGCACAGCGCCCCCTTTCTAACTCCGGTGCATTCGCAGAAGAAATCGCCCTATGGCGATTTGCAAATATCTCCTAGACCGTGCAGGTCTGGGAGATATTTCAAGCACCTACAGGTAAGCCTTAATCTAGGCTTACCTGTAGGTTAAAGTAGCTGTAAAGGGTTTACAACCACTTTAAATGATTTTAGCAAATGACTGCAATATAACAAAGAGTGAAAAATTTAAGGGGGTCTGAATACTTTCCGTCCCCATAGTATGTCAGTATTACATGGTATATCCCTGTATGCTGGGGTCGTTCAGGTGCTTAACTAATAGTTTTTTGAAACTATCGATGCTCCCGCTGAAACCACTGCCTGTGGAAAAGAATTCCACATCCTTGCCGCTCTTACAGTCTTTATGCTGTTTCATTCCTCTGTTATCAGCATGATAACTTCTGACAGGTTCTCCGAGAAGGGAGATAAAAGCAGCTGGAAATTTATGTCGGGGTGGGAGCTATAAATAGATTAGCAGAGAGCTTGTCTATTCACAGCACAGCTCTGCACATTCCTGCCTTCCTCTGCCTATGTGGAGTGGGGGTGTGTGCCTTTCCTCTAATCAGCTGTCACACAGTGTATGCCATGACTGCACTCCCACAGCTGAAATAGGAAAAAAAAAACACAATGTTCACTTTCTAAACAGTATATAAAGCTGAAGACAGCAGATATAAAAATAAAACTTATATAGGGAGATTTGTTTCATCTCTGTGCATCATCTGAGGCTATTCACCTCACTGGGTATAGAAGAAGGTTTACATCCACTTTAAACCCCTATGAAAATCGGTGGAATGACTTGAAGACTGCAGTTCACAAACGGTCACCATTTAAATTTAACTGAACTTGAGCAGTTCTGCAAAGAAGAGTGGGTAAATATTGCAAAGTCTAGATATGCAAAGTTAGTAGAGACATATCCCAACAGACTAAAGGCTGTAATTAAAGCAGAAGGCGATTCAACAAAATACTAACACAAGGGGGTGATCCTTTTTCCAACTCTGTGACCCTGTTTTTGATTTTTTTTTTTTTTTTTTTCCTGGCATGTTGGTGTTAAATCTTTAACTTGGATGTTATAAGTTGCACTGAGTAAATACAGCTGGATGAAATGAAAACTGTGTCTGTCTTAATTTCAGGCTGCAAAGCCACAAAATTTGATTATATGGGGGGTGATTCTTTTCTATACCCACTGTATATGGAGGGTAGCCAATTCCTCCTTTAAAGACACAGAGAAGCACAGCACAAGATCAGCTGAAGACCCTTGAGTATCCGGCATCAAACCCAGCAAGTTAAACAAAAATGGCAACCGTTCCAATCAACTTAAAACTAGCTTTTTAAACAAAGGTGCACATGGCGCTATGAGAGCCTCCATCATGGAGCATACAGTGCCAAGTATTCATGCCCCTTGAAAGTTTCCACATTTTGTTATGTTGCAACCAAAAACGTAAATGTATTTTATGTGATGGATCAACAGAAAGTGGCACACAATTGTGAATTTGGGGGGAAAATGATAAATGGTTTTCAACATTTTTTACAAATAAAGACCTGAAAAGTGTGGCTTGCATTTGTATTTAGCCCCCTTGAGTCAATACTTTGTAGAACCACCTTTCGCTACAATTACAGCTGCAAGTCTTTTTGGGTATGTCTCTACCAGCTTTGCACATCTAGAAAGTGACATTTTTGCCCATTCTTCGTTGCAAAATAGCTCAAGCTCTATCAGATTGGATGGAGAGCGTCAGCGACAGCAATTTTCAAGTCTAGCCACAGATTCTCAGTTGGATTTAGGTCTGGACTTTGACCGGTCATTCTAACACATGAATATGCTTTTCTCTAAACCATTCCATTGTAGCTATGGCTGTATGTTTAGTCCTGCTGGAAGGTGACCCTCTACCTCAGTCTCAAAGTTTGCAGACTCTAACAGGTTTTCTTCAAAGCTTGCCCTGTATTTGGCTCCATCCATCTTCCCATCAACTCTGACCAGCTTCCCTGTCCCTGCTGAAGAAAAGCATCCCCACAACATCATGCTGCCCCCACCATGTTTCATGGTGGGGATGGTGTGGTCAGGGTGATGTGCAGTGTTAGTTTTCCACCACACACACCGTTTTGCTTTTAGGCCAAGAAAGTTCAATTTTCGTCTCATCTGACCTGAGCACCTTCCTCCACATGTTTGCTGTGTCCCCCACATGGCTTCTTGCAAACTGCAAACGGGATTTCTCATGGCTTTCTTTCAACGATGGCTTTCTTCTTGCCATTCTTCCATGAAGTCCAGATTTGTGGAGTTTACGTCTAATAGCTGTCCTGTGGACAGATTCTCCTACCTGAGCTGTGGATCTCTGCAGCTCCACCAGAGTTACCATGGGCCTCTTGGTTGCTTCTATGATTAATGCTCTCCTTGCCCGGCTTGTCAGTTTAGGTGGATGGTAGGTTTGCAGTTGTGCCATACTCCTTTTTTTTTTTTTTTTTTTTTCCATTTTCGGATGATGGATTGAACAGTGCTCCGTGAGCTGTTCAAAGCTTGGGATATTTCTTTTTGTAACCTAATCCTACTTTGAACTTCTCCACAACTTTATCCCTGACCCATCTGGTGTGTTTGTTGACCCTCATGATGCTGTTTGTTCACTAAGGAAACCTCTGAGGCCTTCACAGAACAGGTGTATTTTTATTGAGATTAACTGCTTCCCGACCAACCGCCGCAGTTATACTGACGCAGGTTTGCTCCGCTGCGCGAGCCGTCGTAGCTATGCGTCGGCTCTCGGTGGGCGGGATAGCAGGCGCGCGCGCACCCCCGCTGCACAGCGGGGGTGCTGGTGCCCGTGGCCGACGGTCGCGATGACCGCCGGCCACGAGCGATTTTGAGCAGGAGAGACAGAATAGGGACGAGTGTGTGTAAACACACTCCCTGTTCTGTTCTGACAGGAGTGACAGATCGTGTGATCCTATTAGGAACCACGATCTGTCACTTCCTCCAGTCAGTCCCCCCCCTTCAGTTAGAACACCCCCTAGGGAACACAGTTAACCCCTCGATCGCCCCCTAGTGTTAACCCTTTCACTGCCAGTGACATTTTTATAGTAATCAATGCAATTTTATAGCATTGATTGCTGTATTAATGCCAGTGGTCCCAAAAATGTGTCAAAATTGTCCGATGTGTCCGCTATAATGTCGCAGTCACGATAAAAATCGCAGATCGCGATCGCAAAAATGAATAAAAATGCTATAAATCTATCCCCTATATTGTAGACGCTATAACTTTTGCGCAAACCAATCGATATACGCTTATTGCGATTTTTTTTAAAATTTTTTTTTACCAAAAATATGTAGAAGAATACATATTGGCCTAAACTGAGGAAAAAAAATGTGTTTTTTCATATATTTTTGAGGGATATTTATTATAGCAAAAAGTAAAAAATAATGCGTTTTTTTTTCAAAATTGTCGCTCTTTTTTTGTTTACAGCGCAAAAATAAAAACCGCAGAGACAATCAAATACCACCAAAAGAAAGCTCTATTTGTGGGGAAAAAAGGAGGTCAATTTTGTTTGGGTACAACGTCGCACGACCACGCAATTGTCAGTTTAAAGCAATGCAGTGCCAAATTGCAAAAAGTGCTCTGGTCAGGAAGGGGGTAAATTCTTCTGGGGCTGAAGTGGTTAAATTACCTACAGGTGGACTCCATTTACTAAATAGGTGACTTCTGAAGGCAGTTGGTTCCACTCGATTTAGGTTAGGGGTATCAGAGTAAAGGGGTGGAATACAAATCCACGCCACACTTTTCAAATATATTTATTTGTGTAAAATTTTGAAAACCATTTATCATTTTCCTTCCGCTTGACAATCCTGTGCCACTTTGTGTTGGTCTATCACATAAAATCCCAATAAAATATATTTACATTTTTTGGTTGCAACATGACAATATGTCAAGGGGTATGAATACTCTTTCAAGGCACTGTCTTTAGCAATGAAAAAAATAAGGACAGGTATGCCAGCATGGAGCTGCAGGAACACACTTAGAAGCCCAGCACAGCACAATGGCAGCTGAAGACACCTAGTGTGTACCAGTTCCAGCAAGCCAAACATAACAACTGCTCCAGACAATTGTCCCTGCATCTTTAGGAAAGAATGGGCTACCTTGAGGGCAATGACATACCTGCCCTCAGTTTAGTCATTGCTTTATACGCTTCCAGTTCAAAAGCACACTGCGCGGACGCTTGAAAGGCACGCTCCTCTTCATCTGGAAGTGGCCTGGAGTAATGGCGGTGACATAATTTCCAGCTCTCAGATGAGTGCATTGCCGCATTGGTGTGGCATGCTTTTGAACTGGATTTTAGTCTCATTACCTTAGTCTACTTTTTTTGGGCTGTTTTGCACCACACCTTCCCCATCTTGATTGGCCTCAGGAATCAGGAGCGCATAGCTTAACATCACATCACAGCACCGCTGAGTGATGATGCAGGCATGTCCTTCATTCATGTGAGGAATTTTCCCATGTGGATTTATGCCAACCTCTAATAAAGTGGCTACATTTAAAGTGATTGTAAAGGCTTATGTTTGTTATTTAAAATACAAAAAAACATGTTATACTTACCTGCTCTGTGCAATAGTTTTGCACAGAGCAGCCCCGTTCCTCCTCTTCTCTGGTTCCCGATGTTGCACATGGCCCCTCCCCCTTGCTAGGTGCCCCCAAATGTCAGCTGCTTGCTATGGTGGCACTCATGCGTGCATGCTTGCTCCCAAGCCACCTCTGTGTGTCCATAAATACACAGATTGTGGCTTGGCCCTGATCCCTCGACAGTGGCTGTGATTGACAGCAGCGGGAGCCAATGGCTCCCACTGCTGTGTCTCAGCCAATGAGGATATAGAGACCTGGGAGAGCCGCTGCTCCCGTGCACATTGCTGGAACGAGATGGGGTTCAGGTAAGCAATAGGGAGGGCTGGAGGAGGATGCTACAAACAGAAGATTTTTTACCTTCATGCATAGAATGCAAGAAGGTAAAAAACCTCAGCCTTTACAATCACTTTAATTTATTACTCCATCTGAACACTCTGAACCATTCCCATATATGTATGGGTGCAGTACATCTTGCTGTTCCTTTGCTGATGGACATATGACATTACTTTGTGGAGTATAGACTCTAACCATGATGGGATTTTAGAGTATTTGGGCCTTCTGTCACTTGCCAACTATAAGACTCAGTTGGAGGTTATAGCAGTTATAACTAGAAAATGCATTTCCTGGAGAAAATGCGTGGGAATGCTGAATAGCTGAATTGCTAAAACGGCCCCCATCAATACTGCCCGATCATATTGCCCCCATCAAAACTGCCCCCATCATATTGCCACCTTCAAAACTGTTCCCATCAAAACTGCCCCATCATATTGCCCTTATCATATTGCCCCCATCAAAACTGACCCCAACAAAACTGACCCCATCAAAACTGACCCCATCAAAACTGCCCCATCATATTGCCACCATTAAAACTGCCTCTATCAGAATTGCCCCATCAAAACTGCCCCATCAAAATTGTCCCCATCATATTGCCACCATCAAAACTGCCCCATCAGAATTGCCCCATCAAAACTGCCCCATCATATTCCTCTATTATAAATCAGTACATTGTGTGTCTGTGCTGTCGCCTCCCACGGGCTCTGTAATCAGAGCTGAGATGCTCCAGCCACCTCCCCCACCGTCCATCACTGTGTATAAGAAGCCTTGGTAACCATGGCAACAAAAGCAGCCCAGTACACTCTGTTTAGTGATCATTTCAGGAAATTTTATCGATTAAACAAACAGCTTTTTCACAAAAACTGTAAAAGATATCAAAAGATATAGCCAGATAGCTGAATATTTTGTGAACATTTTAAAGTTTGTTTGGCGTCTGTAGGTGAAAGTATGAAGGAGCTGAAACTTTTGGGAGCGGAAGAAGATTTTAAGAATTTGAAGCATGCTCTCATTCACTTCAATGTTACAAAAAAAAGTGTTAAAAAGCTTAATATTTTAAAAAGTATAAATAGTAGAATAAAAGTTGAAAAAGTCCCATCATTAGCTGAAAGAGCTGAACATTTTAAAAGCTGAATGGTTTTAATAGCTGAAAGTATGCAGAAGTTACGCAGAGCCAAAAAACGTACGGAATAAAATAAAATTAAAAATAAATAAAAACGAATAACAATAGTGGGACTGCTGAAGCAGTCCCACTAATAATAATAATAAATAAAAAAACAAATAACAATAGTGGGACTGCTGAAGCAGTCCCACTAAATGTTGATTGGAGCAGTTGCCATTTTTGTACAGTTAACAGGAAGCACCATAAAGTGTCAGATTGTACGTAAGGAATTATGTTTTTAAAGCATTAAAATATATTTACAATTTTGCAGAATACTATATCAATTAGCCAATACATTATGACTACTGACAGGTAAAGTGAATAACATTGATTTAAAAAGCAAAAGAGATGTAAATTCACTCAGGAGCCGTGGGCTCAAACGACCTGTTGTTGCCTTGTGCATCTGCTAGGGGACAGAGTGGATGGGTTCTTTCTTTAAGGCTGCATTTATGACCTGCTTGGTCACCGGGCTCTGGTTTAAATTTCTTGCATCATCTAAATATTACGTTTTTTTTACAATAAGATGTTCAAACTTTATGGACTGAGTCCAAGATATGTCTTGGGTCATTAACATAAACCCGATTTGCAATGCCTTGCCTAGTCAGGCAGCCTTGAAAAGTGTTTGTTTTTCTTTTCCTTGCTTGACTTTTGTTTCTGAGACCGTATTTTGCTGATTTTATTCATTTTCTCTTGCTGTAAAATTTGAAAGTTTTTTTTTTTTTTTTTTTTTTTTTTTTAATAAATACAGAATGCAAAAAATTAAGAAAGAGAATGTCCACGATAGTAATATCAACTAGGCAGCTAGCAAGACTCCTGCTGTTATTAGGGCAATATGTACATCACTTACATATAAGACAAAGGATGCATACTCTTGGTGCAGTACAGTTTATTACAAACCAATATGTCACAGTAAAACCATATAAAAGCTGGCTACAATCACTCGCTAGTATGTCACTGCTTAGATCCAGAGACAGTGACTTCAGTGCCTGAAGCTCCACCCTACACTTTTTGTCCAAATGGACATCCTCAGCAGTGATGGGCTCGGGCGTGTTCGGATCGAGTCCGCCAGGAATCTGTCAGCTGCACTTATACACATACACACACTGCCTATGATTGGCGGTTTGCCCGAGTCCATCGCTAGTCCTTAGGTAGCCTCTCAGGCAGCAAGTGAACATGTTGGCCCTGAAGTTGATGTGTTGACAGCAGAAAAAATGGGAAAGTGTATTTATTTGTGCAACTTTGACAACTGCCAAATTGTAATGGGTAGACGACTCGGTCAGCGCAAATCCAGAACTGCAGCTCTTGTGGGATGTTTGCAGTCTTCAGTGGTCAGGACCTACCAAAAGTGGTCCAAGGAAGGAAAACCAACGACGGGGTCATGGACGGCCAAGGCTCATTGATGCACATGTGGAGCAAAGGCTGGCCAGTGTAGTCTGATCCAATAGAAGAGCTACTGTAGCTCAGAGGAAAGCTGAAAAGGTTAATGTGGTTTTCAATAGAAATCAGAACACAGTGTTGTGTATGGGGCTACGTAGCTGCAGGTTGATCAGAGTGCCCATGCTGACCTGTTTCCACAGTCAAAAGCACCTACGCATCAGATATGACCACAGAGCAATGTAAGAAGGTGACTTGATTTAATCAATTCAAGAATGGTTTGCGGTGCTGACTGGACACCGATCTCAATCCAATCGAGCATCCGTCAGATGTGCTGGAAAAACCATGGAGGCCCCACCTTGCAATTTACAGAACCTAAAGGACACCTCTTCCCAGTTCTCTGCCATGGTCCCTTCTGTACGGAATTTACTGTTCACTTTAGGAGTTCACTGCAGAAGGTTGCCCACACCATTCCCCCTGAGTGCCTGAGAGGATCCCCATAGGGGGACAGCCTGGGCAGGGTACAACTGAAATCTGCCTCCCGCCATTTGACTAAAGTATTAGGTGGACTGAAATTTTTTTGATTTCCATTCATCTGTAGAAGTATGCTGGTAGTGTGGAATGTGTGTGTGTAAGGAAATTTCTGGGGTATTTGGAATCATTTTATAAACTGGGGCTGCAAAGGTTTGAACCTTTTGGTTTAAAAAGTGTTTTCATAAAAGTTATAATTTGCAAATTGCCACACCTAAAATTTATATTGATTCCAGAGTGGATTTTGGCAAGTTAAATCGCCAATCGGTTTTATAATTTTTTTGAGGATCTAGAATTAAGATTGCTGTTTGAGTTGCCAGATCCAGCCTCCAAAAGGCATATACAGAAAAGGTATATTAATTTTTCATAATACATAAAGAGGAGAGAGATTTCCTCGTTTGTATCTTCATAATAGTGATGAGTGACCAAGCCTGAAACTCCACCAGTAGATCTCGCCATTAGAGTACTCAACTGTAAGAATCTAATCAAGGAGTACATTTAGTGGCATCCACTCAAAACTGAAATACCAGTTTTAGTATTACAGTTTATTACTGCTTGGTTAATTGCTCCTATAAGTTCACCCTTTGTAAAAAAAAAATTCCGTGATTTTTCTAGGCATCCAGGGCTTATCAGGCTATGCTTCAAGAAAGGATGAAGCTGCCAGCGTGGCAGCAACAAGACACTATACTGCGGCTAATGGCGAAAAATCAAGTCTTGGTTATATGTGGTATGACTGGGTAAGTCATCAGTGCATTGCCGTCTAAACAATAAAAGATTATTTTTTTTGGGGGGGGGGGTAATTTTGCAAATGGCTATTCACTTTTAAATACAAACCTTCATGAGATGTCATATTTATCCTGCTGAGATGGTTTTCTTTAACATGACGCTGACACTCTGACACATTAAAATCCAAATGCTATCGTTTCCTGCACATAGAAACTCTCACTTTTTTTTTTTCTGTATTTCATTGGAGACATTTCCCCTCACTTCTTGTTCTGTGGAAATAAGAGGAATAAGTGTTACCACTGGAAAGTTTTCTCTTACCTCTTGCTAATGCCAACTCAAAAATATTGGATTTTCATCATTTTTACCTCAGTGAAAACACTGACTGGACAGGAAGTGACTTTGAGTCTCTCACAGACCATCATTAAGACCCCTTTCACACCGAGGGCGTTTTGCAGGCGCTATAGCGTTAAATATAGGGCCTGCAATCCGCCCTCAAACAGCTGCAGCATTGTCTCCCGTGTGAAAGCCCAAGGGCTTTCACACCGGAGCGCTGGGCTGGCAGGATGTCAGGAAAAGTCCTGCCAGCAGCTTCTTTGGAGTGGTGAAGTAGCGGTGTGTTTACCGCTCCTCCACCGCTGCTCCCTATTGAAATCAATGGGGCAGCGCTGGGATACCGTCGGCAAAACGCCGCTATTGCGCGCGGTTTTAACCCTTTCTCGGCCGCTAGCGGGAGGTAAAAGCGCCCCGCTAGTGGCCAAAATTTGCCGCTAATCCAACGGTAAAACGCCGCTAAAAATAGCGGCGTTTTACCGACGACGCTATGGGCGGCCCGGTGTGAAAGGGCTCTAATCCCTAACAGACATTTTGCAACTCCCTGCTTTGATCAAAACTAAGAAATAAAGTTTTGGCTAAAGCTTCAGTAAGTTTTCCAGAAGTTTGTTTCAAAATTTCCCATTTTATACCTAAGGGTGGCCATGAAGGTTTATTCAAGGATTTAAGAATTGCTTTTGGTTACTGGGCAGTTGTTTAACCACTTCAGCCCCAGAAAGATTTACTCCCTTCCTGACCAGAGCATTTTTTGCGGTACGGCACTGCGTTGTTTAACTGACAATTGCACGGTTGTGCGACGCTGCACCCAAACAAAGTTGATGTCCTTTTTTTCCCACAAATAGAGTTTTGATGGTATTTGATCACCTCTGCGGTTTTTATTTTTTGCGCTATAAAAAAAAGAGCGACAATTTTGAAAAAAAAAAGAAATATTTCTTACTTTTTGCTATAATAAATATCCCCCCAAAAATATTAAAAAACAAATTTCTTCCTCAGTTTAGGCCGATTATGTATTCTTCTACATGTTTTTGGTTAAAAAAATCGCAATAAGCGTATATTGATTGGTTTGCACAAAAGTTATAGCATCTACAAAATAGGGGATAGAGTTATGGAATTTTGATTATTCTTTTTTTTTTTATTAGTAATGGTGGTGATCTGGGATTTTTATCATGACTGCGACATTGCGGCAGACAGATCGGACACTGTTGACACTATTTTGGGACCATTGACATTTATAGAGCGATCAGTGCTATAAAAATGCACTGATTACTGTGTAAATGTCACTGGCAGGGAAGGGGTTAAACACTAGGGGGCGATCAAGGAGTTAATTGTGTTCCCTCAGTGTGTTCTAACTGTAGGGGGGATGGGCTCACTAGAACAAGACAGAGATCAGGGAGCAGTAGATCCCTGTCATGTTGCTAGGCAGAACAGGGAAATGCCTTGTTTTACATAGGCATCTCCCTGTTCTGCCTCTCTGTGTCATGATCGCGGGCCACCGGCGGACATCGAGTCCACGAGCATGCTCACAATTCTGCCGATGTATATCGTCATGCGCTGGACGTCAAGTGGTTAACCACTTGCCTACTGGGCACTTTTACCCCCTTCCTAACCAGGCCAATTTTTAGCTTTCAGTGCTCTCACACTTTGAATGACAATTACTCAGTCATGCAACACTATACCCATATGGAGTTTTTGTCCTTTTTTTCACACAAATAGAGCTTTCTTTTGGTGGTATTTAATCACCACTGGGTTGTTGTTTTTTTGCGCTATAAATAAAAAAAGACCGAAAATTTTGTAAAAAAAAATGCATTTATACTGCTACAGTACCTTGAAAAAGTATTCATACCCCTTAACATTTTCCACATTTTGTCTTGTTCCAACCAAAAATGTAAATGGATTTTATGTGATAGACCTACACAAAGTTGCACATAACTGTGAAGTGGAAGGAAAATGAAAAATGGTTTTAAAGCGGAGTGCCGCCGAAAATTTTTTTTTTAAAAGTCAGCAGCTACAAATACTGCAGCTGCTGACTTTTAAAACATGGACACTTACCTGTCCAGGGCGCCCGCGATGTCGGCACCCGAGGCCGAACCATCTCTCCGTCCTCGGGTGCTGCCGCCTCCATCTTCGGTAAGGGAATCGGGAAGTGAAACCGTGCGGCTTCACTTCCCGGTTCCCTACTGCGCATGCGCGAATCGCGCAGCGCAATACAGATGGTCCCTGCTGCCTCTGGGACCTGTGTGTTTCCCAGCAGGCAGCGGGGAGGGAGCAGGAAGTGGCGTAAATAACCGCAGATTCTGCGGCTATCTATGCCGGAAGTGAGTACAGATACCTGTAATATACAGGTATCTGTACTCCCCTCCCCCCTGAAAGGTGCCAACTGTGTCACCGGAGGGGGGGAGGAATCTGATGAGTGGAAGTTCCACTTTTGGGTGGAACTCCACTTTAAATTATTTTTTCAAATGTGTGAAAAGTGTGGCGTGCATTTGTGTTCAGCCCCCTTTATGCAATACTTTGCAGAACCACCTTTTGCTGCAATTACAGCTGCAAGTCTTTTTGAGTATGTCTCTACCAGCTTTGCACAGCAAAATAGCTCAAGCTCTGTCAGATTGGATGGAGAGCGTCTGTGAACAGCAATTTTCAAGTCTTGCCACAGACTCTCAATTGGATTTAGGTCTTAACTTTGACTGGGCCATTCTAACACATGAATATTCTTTGATCTAAACCAGGGGTCTCCAAACTACTGCCCTCCAGTTGTTCAGAAACTACAATTCCCATCATGCCTAGTTATGTCTGTGAATGTCAGAGTTTTACAATACCTCTTGGGATATGTAGTTCCACAGCAGCTGGAGGGCCGTAGTTTGGAAATCCCTGATCTAAACCATTCCATTGTAGCTCTGGCTGTATGTTTAGGGTCATTGACATGTTGGCAGGTGAACTTCTGTTGTAGACTCTAATGTCGCGTACATACGGCCAGACTTGCGAACGGTCTAAACTCCATCGGCATTTCCGACGGAGAGATTTAGAACATGTTCTATATCTGAATCCATCGGAAATGCCGACAGAAAAAGTCAGATGGGGCATACACACGGTTGGAATGTCCGACCGAAAGCTCCCATTGGACTTTTTCTGTTGGGAAGTCTGGCCGTGTGTACACGGCATAACAGATTTTCTTCTAAGATCGCCCTATATTTGGCTCCATCTAGCTTTCCATCAACTCTGACCAGCTTCCCTGTCTCTGCTGAAGAATGGCATCCCCACAACAACATGATGCTGCCACCACCATGTTTCACATTGGGGATTGTGTGTTCAGAGTGATGTGCAGTGTTAATTTTCTGCCACACGTAGCTCAAAAGTTCAATTTTAGTCTCATCTGACCAGAGCACCTTCTTCCACATATTTGCTGTGTGGCCCACATGGCTTCTCGCAAACTGCAAACGGGGCTTCTTATGGCTTTCTTTCAACAATGGCTTTCTTCTTGCCACTCTTCAATAAAGACCAGATTTGTGGAGTGCATGACTAATAGCTGTCCTGTGGACAGATTCTCCCACCTGAGCAGTGGATTTATGGGCCTCCTAGCTTCCTCTCTGATTAATGCTCTCCTTGCATGGCTTGTCAGTTTAGGTGGATGACCATGTCTTGGTAGGTTTGCAGTTTTGCTGTACCCTTACCATTTTCGGATGATGGATTGAACAGTGCTCCGTGAGATGTTCAAAGCTTGGGATATTTTTTTATATCCTAACTCTGCTTTAAACTTCTCCACAACTTTATCCCTGACCTGTCTGGTGTGTTCCTTGGCCTTAATGATGTTGTTTGTTCACTAAGGTTCTCTAACAAATCTCTGAGTGCTTCACTGAACAGCTGTATTTATACTGAGATTAAATTACACACTGGTGGATTCTATTTACTAATTAGGTGACTTCTGGAGGCAATTTGGTTCCACTAGATTTCAGTTAGGGGTATCTGAGTGAAGGGCGCTGAATACAAATGCACTCCACACTTTTCACATATTTATTTGTAAAACATTTTGGAAACCAATTATCATTTACTTCAATTTCACAATTGGGGTCCATCAAATAAATTCCCAATAAAATACATTTAAGTTTTTGGTTGTAACATGACAAAAATGTGGAAAATAACCCAAATCTGTGTATATTATTTGGTCTTTGTGAAGGTTATAGAGTCTACAAGCTATGGTGCCAAACATAGAAAATTGATCACACCTACTGTACTGACGGCATATCTAATTTCTTGAGACACTTACAAGCCAGAAAAGTACAAATACCCCCCAAATGACCCCTTGTTGGAAAGTAGACATTCCAATGCATTTAGTAAGAGGCGTGGTGAGTTTGCTGAAGTTGTATTTTTTTCCCACAATTGTACACCCTAAAACACATTCTGCTATTCCTCCTGAGTCTGGCGATACCACATGTGAAAATTTTACACAGCCTGGCAACACACAGAGGCCCAACATGCAGGGAGCACTGTCGGGTGTTTTAGGGACATAAATTACACATCGAATTTCCTGACTACCTATCACACTATGAGGCATAATGAGTCTTTTGAACATATCATATTTTTCCACAAGTTTTTGGAAAATGTAAAAAGAAAACGAAAACGCATTTTTTTTTTTTTGTTTTTTTGTTTTTTACACAAAGTTTTCCAGTTATAAGATATTTCTAACACACAGCATATACATACCACATGTGTGAGACCGTTTACACAGCCTGGCCACATACAGAGGCCCATGCAGGGAGCACCATCAGGTGTTCCAGGAACATAAATTACACATCTAATTTCATATTCCTAACACATAGAAAGCACATACCGAGAATTACACCCCAAAATATATACTGCTGAGCAAAAGGTAAATAAAAGATTACCTGTGGTTTTAGTACTACAGTTGCCCCAAAGATGCTGCTTGCAGGACTTTTTGCACCACCCCGCCAGGGTACTGTCCCAGTGTGAAAGCATCCATTGGAATGAATGGGAAGCAGTTTTAAGGTGCTATTTTTAGTGCAAAAGCGCCTGAAAAGCGCCTCAGTGTGAAAGGAGTCTAATGGAGGAATTGCATAATCACGAGATCTTGATCTTGGCATAATAGAGTAGATTGGCATGGGGTGGGTAGACCAGTATGAGTAGAATTCATTTTTTTTTTTGCGAGTCCCATATTGAAAGTGAGGCCCAAAAACATTCTAAATTGCCCCACTATTAAACCTCTCTACTCATAGGGACGGACGTAACTTCTGGGTTGCTCGATATGAATTGTTGGGCATAAAGGTTGCACTGGGCCACGATTGAAGATAATAGGTCATGTGTAAAAATTAAATAAAAAATTAATGGGGGCAAAATTCTCTGTGTTCACCTGGACACCTGTCTGGGCGGTAAAAGGGGGGGGGATGTTTTCTGCTCCTGAATTAGGGGGAAGCCACAGAGGGTTTTGAAGGGCATAGGGAAGGCTGGCATGGGTCTAGGGCTGCAACTAACGATTATTTTCATAATCGATTAGTTGGCCGATTATTGTTTCGATTAATCGGTTAATAACCTTTAAAAAAAAATTGTGGTGTATAATTTAGTTAATATGTAAAGTTTTAAAAAAAGGTAATTTATTCTTAAATATCTCTATGCAGTGGTAAATAAAAATAGCCAACTATATGGTTAGGGAGCAAAATCTCTAATCCACTCTGAGAATAACAGACAGAAGAGATATATACTGTATATACTATTAGAGGAGATATATACTATAAGAGGAGATATACTGTATATACTATTAGAGGAGAGATAAGAACGTTCATTCGATTTTCTAGTTAGTGGGGTCAACTCGATGTTCATTTTCAACCACAGTAATGGGAAAATTTGAAAATAATAAAAAACTTCTTGGTGAAAGGAATTCTCAGACAGTGTATGTGGTTTTCGCTCAGAAATTACAATTATTTTAAAAACAGAATGTTAAAAACAAGTTAAAATTTCAAACATTCTTTCTTTCATCGTACAAAGATTTTTCGTCTGAATATTCTCATCTGAAAATTCATCGGTGTGGTCAGCATAAGGCTCGGTACACACCTATGCAGTTTGCTTTTGATCTGTTTCTGCAGTGCTCTTTGCTGTGCGTTTTGATTTGTGCTCACGTGATTTTGCTGCGATTTGCGTTTTTGCATTTTTTTTGGCCAATTTGTTGTTGGGCAGATTAAAAAAACACAAATTGCTGCAAAAACGCATTACATGCTTTTCTGCAGCTTCTCCATTGAAGTATATTGAACCAAAAAAGCACCGTTTTGCGTTAAAAGTCACTGACTTCCAAATACACAGCGGCTGAAAAAGCATAGATGTGAACGTGCCCCATAGGAAACCATGTAAATGAACTGTAGTCCGTTTCTGCAAAAAGCACCAAAAAACACATAGATGTAAACCAGGTGTAAGACGTTTAGTAACTAAACCAGGTGTAAGACGTTTAGTAACATAATGGGGTTAAAAAAATGAATATTAGCCCTTTATACTACAAAAAAAGCAAATAATCACTACTGTAAGGGGTTCATTTTTTTTTTTTTTTTTTTTACTGTAGAACTGTGAAAGAAATAGTTACAGTAGCGATTATTTGCTCTTTTTGTACTATGAAGGGCTCATTTTAGTTTTTTTTTAACCACATTATGTTACTGGCCGATTAATCGATTATGAAAATCGTAACCGATTAATTTCATAATCGATTAGTTGTCGATTAATCGATTAGTTGTTTCAGCCCTACATGGGTCCTAACCCTTTGGGGCTGAAACGACACCCCATGAGTGCTTAGCCTTTCTTGCAGTGGTACTCTTTTTCTCGTCGCTGCTACTGCGCTACTTGTGGATGCCACTGCTCTGCTTGTTGTAGCCTGCTCCTCACCAGAACGTCTTCATTTGGTGGGCACACTTTCCTCCTCCAATTCTGTAGCAGACCCACTGCTTAAAACGGGTTCGAAATTCAAATCAGAATTGGACTCCGACACAGAGCTCTCCCCGCTGCTCTTGTTGGTCAAGCTAAGAAGTTGGTATGCCTCTTCACTGGAAAAAAAATTGTCACCATACTGGTGACTGTGGGGACAAACTGCTGCGATAGAGACATTGGGATAGATGTGGCTGCACTTATGGGTGCTGATGAGGCTGGTCTAATGAGGCTGCACTGCTGGGTTGAGCACTGTAATGACACTGATGAGCACTGTTGTGGCACTGATGAGCACTGTACTGGCACCAGAGGTGTATCTAGTGAAAATGGCACCTATGGTAAGCACTGAAACTGCGCTCCTGTCAAAACATTTGAAACCCATCTTTCAGATAACCTTAACAAAAAAAAAAAAACAGCTAACAAAACTACAAGTCAAGCTCTTTAATCTTTCAATTAACAAATTATGGATTGGCACTGATGGGCAGCACTGATGGGCACTGATTTGTAGCATTTATGGACACTGATGAGGCAGCACTAATACTGATAGGCGACACTAATGAGCTGCACTGATGGGCACTAATAGGTGACACTGGCACTGACAGGTGGCTTTGAGCTGCACTGATGGGTGGCACTGATGAGCTGCACTGATAGGTGGCACTGATTAGCTGCACTGATGAGCTGCACTAATAGGTGACACTGGCAATGACAGGTGGCACTGATGAGCTGCACTGATAGGTGACACTGATGAGCTGCACTGATAGGTGACACTGATGAGCTGCACTGACAGGTGGCACTGATGAGCTGCACTGATGAGCTGCACTAATAGGTGACACTGGCAATGACAGGTGGCACTGATGAGCTGCACTGATAGGTGACACTGATGAGCTGCACTGATAGGTGACACTGATGAGCTGCACTGACAGGTGGCACTGATGAGCTGCACTGATAGGTGGCACTGATGAGCTGCACTGATAGGTGGCACTGATAGGTGACACTGGTACTGATAAGTGGCACTGGCACTGATGAGCTGCACTAATGGGCAATGGTAGTGATATGCCTAGGAGGCACTGACAGCCCCCCCAGCCACCGGCCCTCCCTCCCAAACAGTTAACCCACTTCAGCCAGAGACAGTAAACTGAGCTGCACTTCCCCAGCCCCATGCAGAGGCAGAGCTTACTTGTTCTTGTACTTGAACAGCGCTTGTCGGTGCCGCCCACACTCCTTTCCCACCAGCCTCCCGGGCCGGCCTTTAGATGACGTCATGCCGCCCGGGACGTCAAGGCGAGGAGCGTGCTCAGCCTCAGCGCACTAGCACAGAGGCTGTGCAGCGCAGCGTTCTCTGCAAGACAATGTATGTAGTGGCCACCGCCGGGGGTCGGCTCCCTGTCTTGGGCCTATAATTCAGTTGATGATCACCCTCGCTGATGAAGTCCGTATGGATGTAACGCCGCGTACGGGGGTCGGAGTCTATCTGTGACGTCACCCGCAGCCTTCTCAGCTGTTCGGACGCGAACAGCTGAGTGTCTCACTGAATATGCATTGTCTCCTATACTGCGCTTCAGCGCCTCAGCTGAGTATCATATTGGATAGTTTTTGAACTCTGATTTGTCTTTTTACTGCGCTTTTATTGCCATTTACCTTGGAAGTCTTTAATAAAGTAGCACACAGTCTGCACTTAGAGGACTCTTTTCTGTTTATTTTTTGGGCATCCCACCTATGTTGCTTATCATACCCTACTGAGGATCTGATTAAGGAATATTTGAACGCTGTATTAGGAATCACACGGTCTCCAGCCTGTAAGAGCCATTGGTGGATGAGGATAAGTATCCAAGTGATCCAAGCCGTTTTGCTGATGTTTCTGGTTATCAGGCCCGTATGACCTCCTATAATTTAGAGGTCCAACAGTTCTGGTAAGCGCAATTTCCTACAGATTGAATTTACAAGAGTATCTGAGAAGATTTGATTTATCCTGTTTCGATCGAGAGTGGGAGTTCTATTTCCATTTATGAGTTAATAAGGACTATCTCCATCCATATTTTATTATAGATATCCCATCATAATTTTACGTATACATTTTTATTGCGCTGCATTTGTCTTTTATATCATATTACTTTGGGTTGGTGAATCCTTTAGTGTTCAGCTTGCATAGTCCTTTTATTTGTTGATTTTTTGCACTGATTGTTATTTCATTTTTAAAGTGCCTATAATTCAGTTGTCTGGCGAGACTGCAAGGCAGTGTAGCGGCTGGCGGCCAGCTGGTAATTGTGTGTTGAATCTTTAATCTGACCCTGGGAAGAAGAGCCACTCACAAACGCGCCCTTCATATGGCGCCCATGGAACTTGCCATATGTGCCATACCCTGGATACGCCACTGTAGTGGCCCGGATGAGCACTGTAGTGGCCCGGATGAGCACTGTAGTGGCCCGGATGAGCACTGTAGTGGCCCGGATGAGCACTGTAGTGGCCCGGATGAGCACTGTAGTGGCCCGGATGAGCACTGTAGTGGCAGTGATGAGCACTTTAGTAGCAGGGATGAGCACTGTAGTGGCCCTGATGAGCACTGCAGTGGCCCTGATGGGCACTGCAGTGGCCCTGATGGGCACTGCAGTGGCCCTGATGGGCACTGCAGTGGCCCTGATGGGCACTGCAGTGGCCCTGATGGGCACTGCAGTGGCCCTGATGGGCACTGCAGTGGCCCTGATGGGCACTGCAGTGGCCCTGATGGGCACTGCAGTGGCCCTGATGGGCACTGCAGTGGCCCTGATGGGCACTGCAGTGGCCCTGATGAGCACTGCATTGGCCCTGATGAGCACTGCATTGGCCCTGATGAGCACTGCATTGGCCCTGATGAGCACTGCAGTGGCCCTGATGAGCACTGCAGTGGCCCTGATGAGCACTGCAGTGGCCCTGATGAGCACTGCAGTGGCCCTGATGAGTACTGTTGTAGCATGGATGGGTACTCTAGTGGCACTGATGGGCATTGTAGTGGCACTGATGACTACTGTAGTGGCCCTGATGAGCACTGTAGTAGCATGGATGAGCGCTGTAGTGGCACTGATGAGCGCTGTAGTGGCCCTGACGAGCGCTGTAGTGGCCCTGACGAGCGCTGTAGTGGCCCTGACGAGCGCTGTAGTGGCCCTGACGAGCGCTGTAGTGGCCCTGACGAGCGCTGTAGAGGCAATAATGAGCGCTGTGGAGGCCCTGATGAGCGCTGTAGTGGCCCTGATGAGCGCTGTAGTGGCCCTGATGAGCGCTGTAGTGGCCCTGATGAGCGCTGTAGTGGCCCTGATGAGCGCTGTAGTGGTCCTGATGAGCGCTGTAGTGGTCCTGATGAGCGCTGTAGTGGCCCTGATGAGCGCTGTAGTGGCCCTGATGAGCACTGTAGTGGCATTGATGAGCACTGTAGTGGCCCTGATGAGTACAGTAGTGGCCCCGATGAGTACAGTAGTGGCCCCGATGAGTACTGTAGTGGCCCAGATGAATACTACCATGCCACTTATGAGTACTGTAGTGGCCCTGATGAGTACTGTAGTGGTCCTGATGAGCACTAATGAGTACTGTAGTGACATTTAAAAGTACTGCTGAGCACACAAAAAATCAATCAGACTCACGCTGCTGTGGATGATCTCTCTCCTCTCCTCACACGCTGTATCGGTGTGAGGAGAGAGCTGAACCAGGCATGACCCCAGTTTGTTTACAAATTGATCTCTCTGTCATTGGACAGAGAGATTATGTGGTAAAGGGCTGCTGTGATTGGCTCTTTACCCCGAACCATGATGTGCTGGGTCCTGAGGACCCAGCGATCACAGTCACTGCCCGATGCGCGAGCACGGGATGCTGTCATATGACGGTGTCCCAGAACTAGCCGGCCACGCTGTAGCAGTCATTCGGCTATGGTGCGGTTGGCAAGCGGTTAAAGTGGAACTACTTTCCTAGTCAACATTAAAGTGATATTAAATTAGTTTTTTTTTTAATAACAAACACGTCATACTTCTCTTAAAAGAAAGTGCGGCGCTATACCTGATAACGCACATAAACTGTAAATAAATCAATGTGACAAAATAAACTCCTGATGACGTCATCTCTGACAAAACACGTTGGGTGATGCCACGCACACACGCTATTGCAAATGCGCGACCAATGTTCGCCTATCTTAGTTATGGAAAACTGACCTGCCTTTGGTTTACGATTTGATACATGCTTTTTACTGCCATTTTTTAATGTAAGTGCACTACTTTTTTTCAATAACTGAAATGTTTGTACAATGTTGTACTATGTGGAGCTTTGTAATTTGTTTTTTGAACACGAGTGAGGATCTGTTGGGTTGATTTCCCGGAACACTTGTCTGCCTTCCATCGCTGAATTTGTAGTCTGCTGCCACCGAAGTGGATGCTTGAGCTTCTGTTAGTGGATTTGGATGTTGATTGAGCGTTTTTAGACCTCCTGAGTAAGGGTTGTCGCCGGCCTTCCGGTAAGTCTTCAGTGTGATCTTACCTTGGGTGTCATGTCTGCTGTCCTTGGATTCCTTTTCACCCAGCATGGATTTCCTGTATGGGACTTATCTACATGGACACTTTTTAACAAATGTATTTGATTTATATGTACACTTATCCCTATCTATCTAAAGGAGTTTATTTTGTCACTATTTGATTTATTTACAGTTTATATGTGTTATCATGTATAGCGCTACACTTTCTTTTTATTTATTGTTACATACCTATTATCAAGGGTATAGTGTTCAGTTGCTGAAATTGTATGATCCAAGCGCAGATAAATTCCTTCTTTTTTTACATGTTATACTAACCTGCTCTGTGCAATAGTTTTGCACAGCCCAGATCCTCCTCTTCTTGGGTCCCTCTCTTGCGCTCTTGGCTCCTCCCTTCCTGCCACGTTTCCCCACAGCAAGCAGCTTGCTATGGGGGCACCCGATTTGAGCCGCTGCTCTGTGTGTCCATTCAGACACAGAGCCGCGGCTCAACACCGCCCCCTCTCTCTCTTTTCATTGGCTCACTGACTTTGACAGCAGCGGGAGCCAATGGTGCCTACTGCTGTCTCAGCCAATGAGGACAGAGAGTCCCGGACAGCTGAGGCTCTTGTGCAACATCGCTGGATCAAGATGGGGCTCAGATAAGTGTTAGGGGCGCTGAGAGTGCTGCTGCACACAGAAGGTCTTTTATCTGTTGTCTTTAGAACCACTTTAATTGTTTTTAATACTTATGCTGCTTACATTCATAAATATAGAAGGGTAAATTTACTTGTTTTAAACTTTTTTTTTTTTGCATTTTTTTCATTTGCTTCCTGGTTTCTAGCCTAGGCCAAAATGATGTCATCTGGAGGAAGGGAGAGAGGGCTTTTTTTTTTTTTTAATAAAACTTACTTTATTGAGTTCAGTCACAGCTTTACATTCAGGTATGACTTGTGTTTAACAGTGACAAACATTTTATCTTTTACAACAAAACAAACGAAAAAGGAACATATGGTAACAGAGGTAATTATGACATGAAGAAGGTTATTCTTAAGAATAGAGTGTGTGGCCTAAGTGCTCTTTCCAGTTATACAACTGTGGCATTTTCAAGACTTCGGCTATCCCCATGGAAGAAAACAACCTCAGGTAGTTCCAGGGGCGCCCCTGCCCAGGTTCCACACCAGAAGAGGGGTGCCGTTCAAGGCCTCCAACTAACATCCCCTGGTGCTCCGCCCAAGCTGTCCCCGGGCTCCCGGGTTCCCATTGGGGGTGGTCACAACATTATTGCTGTCATTTATGAGGCATACGTGTAAGCCGTCAGTCTTGCCTTGCCTAACTTATCTTAGTATTTCTAGGCGTCTGTTATTAATCTTATCAACAATATAACCTTTGGCAGTGTTTAACAGTTAGAGGGGAAGGGAAAATAAGAAAGGAAAAAATAAAAAAAATGGGGGGTGGTCATAGACGGAAGGTGGGGGGGGCAAAGTGAGGAATAGGGGGTGGAAGATCAGGATCTCACCTTAAGCTTATGCGGGACTCACGTGGCCCGCACCGGACAGTCAGCCGCCTGGTAATCGTATCTTCTCAGAAAACATGATTATGCAATGTTCGCGGTCTATGCTCCGGTCCAAGGGGGGGTTGTTGCTAGATACCCTCCAGATAATCATGGTGACCCAGAGTTGGGTCTGCTAGCTTTATTAGTGACACATCTAAGCTAGAAGGTATATGGGTGTGGTCAGAAAAGTGATCTGTCCAGAGTAACCATGTGGCGGTATGTTTGTCTCTATTACCTTTACATGTTGCAATCCATTCCTCTGCTTCCCTGATCTCATTCACCTTGCGCATCCATATTTCCCTGCTTGGTATCTGTGTCTTCTTCCACTAAATAGGAAGTAGCCGCCTGGCAGCATTCAGCAGGTAGGGTAGTGCGTTCTTTTTGTAACGACTTATTGGCATAGGAGGGATGTGCAAAAGAAAGTAGACCGGGGAGAAGGGGACATCTATCCCTAAAACTTCTTCAACCTGGTCTCTAATATCCCTCCAGAAAGGTGCACCCAGTGGGCATTCCCACCACAAGTGTAGTAGGGTTCCCCGACCTCCACATCCTCGCCAGCACAATTCAGAGCCGGCAGGGTATATCCATGCCAAATCCACAGGGACCCTATACCAGAGTGATAACAGTTTATAGTTTGTCTCTTGCATTTTAGAGTCAGCAGAGCTGGAGTGGGTGAGCTGATACAGGTGTGTCAGTTGAGGCCCTGTGAACTCTTTCCCCAAGTCTCTCTCCCAGGCCCGTATATAGACGGGTTTGGACACAGAGGCCGAGGACCCCAGTAGTTGGTAAAGTTCTGAAACCATTCGTGGGATTGGTTTGTCTGCTATGAATAGACCCTCAAAAGGTGTGAGTGATGTGATTTCTCTTATTGAGCTACCATGTGTCTCGAAAAAGTGGTGCAACTGTCTGTATCTCCAGAAGTTCATCTGTGGTCTCCCAGGTCTGATCGTCAAAGAATCAAAGGGTATTATTTTTTCCGTCTCTCAACAGTTTCCGTGCTCCGAAGAAGTCTGCGTTTTCCCCAGGGGGAAACCAAAGGTACCCACCCAGTGGCGCCAGCGGGGACACAGGGGGGCCAGACCCAGCGCTCGGTTAATTCGGTCCCACATCCTCAGCTAAAAGTTCATCAAGGGGGACGTGTCTTTCGACAACCCCCTGTGTTCCCCTGAGAGCCATGGGACATATGCCAAATTCCTCCCAGCCATGTATTTCTCCATAGTAACCCACAGTTTAGACTGGTCATGAAAGCGCCAGTTTAGGATCCTCTGTAGGGCAATAGAACAAAAAGGGGGAAGAAACTGCGCTAAGAAATACACCTATAAATGATAAACTAAATGTGCAATGGAAGCAGCAATTCTCTTGTACAACATCAATACAGTGAAAATTTACATAGAGAAAAATTAGAATCGCTCTAAACCTGTAAAGTATAAACCATAAATAAGCAAAATGTGCAAACCATTCGCAATTAAGTGTGAATAGCAAGTGAAATGCGAATGATTGGTAGGTTATAAATCACATAAAAACCAAGCATTAAAAATGTGGATCAAGTGAGTGATATACAATAAACAAATTGAAGAATAAATTAAAAATAAAATAAGGCAGTCTATGTGAATAACTGAAGAATATCAACATCCACCCGTGCAGAAGTTAGGAATAAAGTCCATCCACCAATAGGATGAATCTTCAACTGTTGTTTAACACAAACATATGTGTAATCCACCACCGCTATAGAAGAAATCACTTCTTACCAAATGGCCATGATCCCCACCACAGAGGATCATGATAAGCATATAGTAGCTGTAACTCTGAAATACAACAAACGTGCTGCCTTTCTGGCAAATCTTCAGACCACCTGGTTAATAGTCGAGCCCATGAGAAGGTGCACACAGCATGTAAGAAAACATAAGGGAATGTAAATAACGAAGGTCAGCGTGGTGGAGGCACTTTATGGGGTTCATCCACTAGGTTAAATTAGATGAGTTCAGTATGTGGTGAAAATCGCCAGTCCTGGAGTCTCATAAACGTCCTATTTAGAGTCGTGTTTTCCCTTAAAACAGGACCCTAAATAGGACGTTTATGAGACTCCAGGACTGGCGATTTTCACCACATACTGAACTCATCTAATTTAACCTAGTGGATGAACTCCATAAAGTGCCTCCACCACACTGACCTTCGTTATTTGCATTCCCTTATGTTTTCTTACATGCTGTGTGCACCCTCTCATGGGCTTGACTATTAATCAGGTGATCTGAAAATTTGCCAGCAAGCCAGCACGTTTGGTGTATTTCAGAGTTAGGCCCCTTTCACACTGGGGCGGTTTGCAGGCGTTATTGCGCTAAAAATACCGCCTGCAAACCGCCCCAAAACAGCCTCCGCTGTTTGTTCAGCGTGAAAGCCCGAGGGCTTTCACACTGAAGCGGTGCGCTGGCAGGAGAAGAAAAAATCTCCTGTCAGCCGCATCTTTGGAGCGGTGAAGGAGCGGTGTATTCACCGCTCCTAAACCGCTCCTGCCCATTGAAATCAGTGGGACAGCGCGGCTATACCGCGGCAATACCGCGACTATAGCCGCGCTATACAAGTGTTTTTTAACCCTTTTTCGGCCGTCAGCGGGGGGTTAAAACCGCACCGCTAGCGGCCGAATACCGCAGCAAAACAGCGCAAAAAATAGCGCTGTTTTACCGCCGACGGCCCCTACCACCCCAGTGTGAAAGGGGCCTTACAGCTACTATATGCTTATCATGATCCTCTGTGGTGGGGATCATGGCCATTTGGTAAGAAGTGATTTCTTCTATAGCTGTGGTGGATTACACATATGTTTGTGTTAAATAACAGTTGAAGATTCATCCTATTGGTGGATGGACTTTATTCCTAACTTCTGTATGGGTGGATGTTGATATTCTTCAGTTATTCACATAGACTGCCTTATTTTATTTTTAATTTATTCTTCAATTTGTTTAATGTATATCACTCACTTGATCCACATTTTTAATATTTGGTTTTTACGTGATTTATAACCTACCAATCCTTCGCATTTCACTTGCTATTCATACTTAATTGCGAATGGTTTGCACATTTTGCTTATTTATGGTTTATACTTATTTACAGGTTTAGCGCGATTCTAATTTTTCTCTCTGTAGGGCAATAGCCTGATGCTATCTTTGTAGGTCTGGAACGCCCAAACCACCAGAGCGATTCAGATGCTTCAGGACCCTCAGGGCTATACGTGACTTCTGGGAGTTCCATATGAATTTAGTGAGCATATGGGACACTTGGGCAAAAAAAGTTCTGGGTAAGGGTATAGGGAGCATTTGCATGTAGAACAGTATCCTAGGTAAAACCTTCATTTTTACTATATTCACTCTCCCCAGCCATGTGAAGGCGGTTTTCGTCCAGTGCTGCAAGTCTTGTCTAACCACGGATATCAACCTAGGGTAGTTTGTCATGTATAAATTATCAAAACTGTCTGTTGTATGCCTAAATAGTGTAGGGAGGTCACAGCCCATGCAAAGGGGAGTGCTGTTTTCAGACTATCTATTATGGCTGGGGATAATTGTATGGGCAGAATTTCGGACTTTGCGTAGTTGATTTTAAAGTTCGAGAGTGTCCTGAAATGTTGGAGTTCCTCCATCAGGACTGGCAACGAGATCAGGGGGTTTGTTAGGTGCAACAGTACATCGTCTGCGTAAGCTGAAAGTTTATGCTCTACGTTACCTACTGTTAAGCCTCTGATGTCTGTGTTCGCCCTTACCCTGCGCAACAAAGGCTCAAGGGCCAATGCAAAGAGGAGGGGTGAAAGTGGGCACCCCTGTCTCATGCCATTCCTTTCGGGAACTTGGGTGAAAGAATGCCATTTACTTTGACCTGTGCACTAGGTTCTGTATATAGGGCCTGTATCCAGGCTAGCATATTGGAGCCTAATTCCAATGTATCTAGGACTGCACGCAGGTAGGACCAGTCAATACGATCGAATGCCTTCTCAGCATCTGTAGAAAGTATTAAGTAGGAAATGGGTTCTTCCTGATTCTTGGACCAATGGATAAGCTGGATTGCCCGAATGGAGTTGTCTCTGGCCTCTCACCCTCTGATAAAACCTGTTTGGTCGGGGTGGATTACACGGGGTATAAGATACTTCAGTCGGTTTGCCAAAATTTTTGCCAATATCTTCACGTCAGTATTCAGTAGGGATATGGGGTAGTAGCTTTGTGGTGTAGTGGGGTCCTTGCCTTCCTTCGGTATAATCGAAATGTGTGCTAGTAAGGCTTCTTGGGGTATGTTGTTACCTTTTGTCAGGGAGTTAAAATATTTGTACATAGGATTGGCGAGTATTGGGGAGAATTTTTTATAGTATGCTTTAGTGTACCTGTCTGGGCCTGGACTTTTCCCCATTGGGCAGTGATTTAATGGTGGATTCAATCTCTTCTACAGTAATTGGGGATTCTAATTCAGTTTGTTGGTCATCAGTCAGGGGCGATAACCCATTTGTGGTCAGGTATTTGCGTATTTTAAGCAATCTGTCTGTCTTGTTCTCTGGGGTCATGGTAGCATCAAGGTTGTGGAGGGCAGCATAGTAGTCGCAGAATCCCGAGGCTATCTGGGAGGATTTAAACATCAGTTTCCCTGAGGGGGAACAAAGTTTGTGTATTTGCATCTGGGCCCTTTTTATACGCAAGGCTCTCGCCAGCATACGGCCACATTTGTTACCATGTTCATAATACCTGTGTGATAAGTATCTCAATTGTCGTTGCGCTTGTCGTTCGAACAATTCTCTAAGCTTGATCAGTTCCTTCAAAGCCTCTGGATCTCCCCCAGTTTTATGTTTAAGTTCTGCCTGCTGGAGTGCGAAAAGTACTCTATGAAAGTCCGCCTGTCGCTCCTTTTTATTCCCAAATTGTTCCGTCCCTAAAGTCTTTAGTGGCGTTTTCTCGAAAGTAGTGTTGCAATTTTTCTCAAATCTTTGACTCTACTACCGGTTCGTCTAGCAGATTTTCATTAAGCCGTCAAGTCCAGGCCCTATGGGTGCCTGAGGGCAGGGCGAGGGTGACGGTGATCGGAGCATGGTCCGATATCGTTATATTTTCGACAGACGAACACTGTAGCAGTTCCAAAGTGGGCCGGTCGACATAGAACAAGTCTCTTCTGCTGTATACATTGTGTACCGTTGAATAGTAACTGTAGTTCCTATCTGTGGGGTGGAGGACCCTCCAACTATCTACTAAACCTGCGGTCTGAAGGGATTTACGGAAGTGTTTTAGGAAAGCATGTGAATGTCTAGGTCGTCTGTGCGATGTATCCAGTGAAGGGTCTGGGCTCACATTAAAGTCGCCCCCTAAAATCAGGAATCCCTCCCTGAACTCCGCCAGGCGCTCCAGGAGAGTGTCAAGGAAGGTCAGTTGGTTTGAATTGGAGGCATAAATATTGACAAAAGTGTATTTTATACCTGCAATGGACCCTTTTAAAAAAGTATCGTCCCAGTGGGTCGATTAAGTTACTCGCGTGCTGTAAAGGGCAGTTTTTGTGGACAGCTATAGCCGTACCTCTGGATTTGCTAACTGGGGAGGTGCTGATATACCACTGGCTATACAAGTGGGTGGGCAGTTTAGGTATTGATTGGTGGGTAAAGTGCGTCTCCTGTAGGAAGAGGACCTGTGCCTTCAGCTTTTTCAGTTCCCACCATAGTTTGCTATGCTTACAGGGGGAGTAGAGACCACGAACATTATACGAAATTACCTTGACCTCGGCCATGGAAACACAGTGTGGCGGGTTAAGTTCAGTCCTGGCGGTGCGGTCCGGTGTGGGCTGCGGTGGGGACGCTGCCATAGACAAACAACAGGAGACGAGCTCGGCGCTCGTAGTTACTACACACTGCAGCATTGTTTTAAATGTAAGTTGATTGGACTTGTTTTATTAAATAAATATACCTTTTATATGGGATCACGCTATGTGCGTCTCTTTCCCTCTCACACTGTACATCACTACTCTACCTGACGAACACTGAGGAGAGAGGCACGGGGACATATTCCAGTTTCCAGGCACGGGGACAGATTCCAGATTGGTGACACTCCTGGAGGCATACGAGCTCGGCGCTCGTGGATTGATGCCCACACTCACTTCATGAAAGCTGTACACCTTACAGCTGTAAGGTAAGCGGCTTGCAAACACGGAGGTGTCCTCACTGAAGATCCCCTCTCCCTTCACGATTGGACTTGTTTTGTGTTTCTCATCACGTGTTTTTGCTTTTTGGACTGGATGATAGAACTAATATTCATGTTTGTCCTAGGGATTTGTCACTTGTAGTTCACCAGGATCTGGCACGTTTTTGCTAATGGGGCACTAGCCCACATATATTTTTCTTGCATTATATATATATATATATTTTTTTTGCATTGTGTCATTATTCACCCTATTTGTGTTGGTATATGCATTTTTGTTTTGCTATATTCAAGCAGTCACTGTTTCACGATTACCTTTATATATTAGGCTTTGTTTGCCCGCAACATGTCATGTTGATCAGCTACGTTGCACTGCACTGCATCCCCACCATGTTCTTTTAGCATGTAGGATCTATTCATGCATTGGCCCGTTTCTGCTTTTTTAGTTCACTTTGCCACTTTAGTCATCTTTGTAGCTTCCCTCCCCCCCCCCCTTCATCACAGCGCAACTACCATCTTCCCCCACTATTATACGAAATTACCTTGACCTCGGCCATGGAAACACAGTGTGGCGGGTTAACTTCAGTCCTGGCGGTGCGGTCCAGTGTGGGCTGCGGTGGTCTGAGTAGGTCCTGTGAGAGAGAAAGGTGAGGGGAAAAAGAGGCAGAGGAAGAGAGGGAGGATGGGAGGGAAAGAGACAAGTGTTAACAATATCGAAGTAAACTATCATAAAAAAACAAACAATGGTTTGAATTAACTGCAGGCTGGGCCCTGCGGGTCTTCCTGAAACAGGGGGCCAGCCTGGTCCGGACCTGTTGTCCCACGTGGAATCAAAATCCGTATGTGGGTGGCCTACAGAGGGGTCGTGGGCCAGCATGGAGGAAGGAAGGTACGAGGGAGGGGTCCACTCTGCCTCCACCTTTTGGAAGCTGTCTGAGACACTGGGTGTCCGGGTGTGGGCTCTCGGGGTTGCGGGGATATGGGTGGGACCTATGTAATTAAGGCTACAGGGATAAGGCCCAAGCATGGCAAGTTTGTGTCCGAGGCAGACTTGTGTCAGTCTATCGGGGCAAAGTGATTTCCTAACAAAAACTAGCTCCGATGTGGGGTCCCAGGGCGAACGTCTAGCTTCTGTCCTATAGGTAAATTAGGTAACAGGACCTAGGTCAATCTTGAAAGGTAAGTAAAGCTTGAGGTCCGGATTGAATCATCAGTCTCTCAGAGCCGAGGAGCCAGGTGATGCGTCCACATCCTGATGGTGGCGACTGCATCTCCTGCTGTGTCGTTGCGGCATCTGCATCCAGGGTTGGGGGAGCCTAATGGCCGAAAAGCCTGCTACCTCTGTGTCCCCACGCCAGTCCGGGAAATCTACTGAGCCCAGTCCAAGAGCCGAAAGGAAGTGTGGGAGGTCATCTTTGGTGCGTAAAGTAACCGAGAGGCCATCTTTGGTAGAAGGGAAAGCCCCAGCGATAAGGTAGGCCTGCCTCCTGAAGGGCTACCAGTACAGGTTTGAGGGACCTACGTTGCATGAGAGTGCATCTGGAGATGTCTTGAAAAAAAAAAGAAGTGTGCGCCATCAAAGAAAAAAAAGGTTTATTGCGCATCTTCTGTATAATGCACTCTTTAAGGGTGTATTTGTGCAATTTGCATATGATGTCCCTGGGGTTGTCTGTGTCCTGAGAAGGGGGTCTCAGAGCTCGATGGGCACAATCGATTTCAACAGGCATTGTGTCTGGAAGCTCCAGACTTTCCCTGAATATCCCCACTAATGAGGGGATAATATCTTTGGGGGCAGTAGCTTCAGGCAGGCCACGAATATGGATGTTCGCATGTCTGCTGCGATTCTCAAAATGATCAAGTTGTGACAAAAGTGTTTACATCCTGTGATCCTGGGCAGCACATCTCATCTGACTCTGATATGGTGGGGAGGGTCTTATCTAATCTTTGTTCCAGTGTCTCTACCCTGGTTCCCAGGTGCGTGGTATCTTCTTTAAGCTGGGCAATATCCTCTTTAAAGGCCTTTTCTACTCTGGATGTGAACCTCTCCAGGTCTTCCTTGGTAGGGAGTGACCATATGTGTCTTTTAATGTCCCCATCTTCCATGAAATGATGAGTACATAACAATTTAAAAATGTAATGAGTAGAACAACGAATACACCAATAAAGTATTACATCAAAAGCAATAGAAAATTCCATCAGAAGGAAAAAAGTAAGCTAATGACTATTGGTTCATTTTGCAAGTGCAGTAATAAGGAGATCAATCTAATAGATGTGTATATAAGTACCACACAATATTAAAATAAAGGTAGAAAACAAAAATAGGAGTAGATAGAGAGAAGAGGGTAGAAAAAACGGGGGAAGGGAATGGGGGGGGGGGGGGGGGGCGGTTTACAGGTGGCGATGTGATCCCAAATGAAAATAAATTATCGTCAAGGCAAATAGAGTATAATTACCAAGGCAATAATAGTGTGTCATCAAAGTCTGGAGGTAAACAATGCTTAACCCAAGGAAGCCAGATTTTCTCAAATTGACCAGTTCGATCTCTTTTGATTGCTTCCATTTAATTTTTTTAGTTTTTTTCTCAACGTGAAGTGTTTTTTCAACAAAATAAATCATGGAGGGATGGATGGGAGAGTTTTCTTTGCATATTAAAAATGAATTAGATTATGTTTTCAGTTAGTGGTGCTCAAAAAAGTTCACTTCCGTTTTAAAGTGGCATTCTAGGCTACCACTAAACTAGCCTTAAAACGTCCCCTCCCAACACCCATCCCAACTAACCTGCATATGAAATATGTACTGTACAAACTTACCTATTTTTAAGCCAGTCTGGTCACATGATCCGGCTCCCCTGTGCCAACCAGCGCAGCTGCAGGGGAGAGGAGGTGGCACCAACAATGAATATGCCATTGAACCCTATGGGGGATGTCACTACTCTAGGCTTTACTAGCCATTGTCAGAGTGCACTCTCCTCTCCCTGCAGCAGATGCTGGCTGACAAATGGCATCACGTGACTGGACTGGAGCAGGCTGAAAAGAGTAATGCCGTGTACACACGAGCAGAATGTCCAACGGAGAAAGTCCGACGGAAGGTTTTCATCATATATTCCGATCGTGTGTATGCCTCATTGGACATTCGTTTTCGAAAATTCTGACGGACCTAGAAATAGAACATGTTCTAAATATTTCCGACGGAACCAATTCCTATCTGGAAAACCGCTCTTCTGTATGCTGTTCCGACGGACCAAAAACGACGCATGCTCTGAAGCAAGTACGAGACGGAAGCTACTGGCTATTTTTCTAGTATCGTCGTACGTGTTGTACGTCACCGCGTTCTTGACGGTCAGACTTTGGTGTGATCGTGTGTACGCAAGACAGTTTCAGCGAAATTCCGTAGCAACTCCGTCGGAAAAACCTTCAGTTTATTCAGATGAGAAAACTGGTCGTGTGTACGCGGCATTACTCTTTCTTACACAGGTTAGTTAGCATATGTGTTATGCCCTGTATACACGATCAGACATTGATCGGACATTCAGACAACAAAATCCATGGATTTTTTCCGACGGATGTTGGCTCAAACTTGTCTTGCATACACACGGTCGCACAAAGTTGTCGGAAAATCCGATCGTTCTGAACGCGGAGACGTAAAACACGTACGTCGGGACTATAAACGGGGCAGTAGCCAATAGCTTTCATATCTTAATTTATTCTGAGCATGCGTGGCACTTTGTGCGTCGGATTTGTGTACACACGATTGGAATTTAACCGATCGGATTTTGTTGTTGGAAAATTTTATAGCCTGCTTTCAAACTTTGTGTGTCGGAAATTCCGACGGAAAAAGTCTGATGGAGCCCACACACGATCGGAATTTCTGACAACACTATCCGATCGCACTTTTTCTGTCGGAAAATCCGACCGTGTGTACAGGGCATTAGAATGGGGGGGGGGGGGGGGTTGGGGGCTACAGTTTCAAGGCTAGTTCTGTGGTAGCCTAGAATTCCACCTTAAAGCAGAACTAAACTGTATTTGAGCACCACAAACTGAAAACACAATTTAATTCATGTTTAATATTTAAAGCAAACTCACCCATCTATCACTGCGCATCACTGCAGCTGGCATTATCCAGCGACTTACCAGGTACGTGACTGGTCAGCAAATGGTTAACAACTAGTCTTGATAAAGAGCCACTTCAGTGTTAAGAGGTGCTTATAAACACAAATGCTGATTTTTCAGTGTTGGAAATCTCCTTGTGAGTGGACCCAATTCTTTGCTCTGATGGGAAATAAAGAAAAATATCAAACTGTTGGTTTCAGATCTTGTGCATTTGTAATTAGGTATGTATGACACTTTGCTCAGGAGCGAACATGGCAGTTGCCATTGCAGATTTATTTTTGAAGGATGCAGCCTCCAGAGTTGTCATCTTCTTTGCTTCTCTGCTTGGTGACTAAGAATGAATTTGCACAGCCAACGTGCAGAGCCCGCCAGGAAGTCTCACTACGCTGCGCTAATCACAGGCAGTGAGACATTTCCCGATCTCTGCAGCCGCACATCGGGAAAATGTCTTACTGCCTGTGATTAGCACAGCGCCGTGCTGACTTCCTGGCGGGCTCTGCTGTGCGAACACGCCCGAGCTCATCTTTATTGGTGACCTAAGCCTTCACATGTGTAAATCATGTCTGTATTTTCTAAAATGCATACGCTCATTCTAGGTCAGTGACTCTGCAATGTTAATGGAGATCACAGGCTAGGAGCCATCTTCTACAAAAGTTGATCATCAAAGACTGCTCCCATACTGACTTCCTGATAGGTTCCTCCTGTGTTTTTTTAATTTCCAGGTATTAGGTAGGTTAGTTGAAAATGTTTACATAGCTCCTCTATCTATAAGGTCAAAAAGCACATTAACCTGTATTGAGTGCTTAGTGGCTGTGGTTTGTTTTTAAGATGAGTGCCGGCTATCTATGCAGCCATCTCTTTGCTAGCTGCATTGTCAAACAGCAGGTGCGGGGGGAGCATCCTGTACAACCACTGTAGTGGCGATTTCTACCTACCCACTTATACGCCTAATGATACATAAAATAAGTGATTAAAACCGTTTATACATATAAGAATCAACCATTGAGGTTGCCGCTATTACGGATAGAATTAAAACGAATGATAACTGTGCGAAAAGAATAACAATCAAATTTATTTAAACTTGCTATTGTACAGAAAAGAAACTTGTATTAATCCGATATTACCAACTATAACATAAATGATACAACCTTAAAACAAAGATGTTAATGATACAAATGAATACATATAGGAATATTACTATAATGGACCTACAAATGCTATCGGTATATCAGGACAAATTATAGGACAGGAAAAGTTACAGAAAAGATGAAGTTGCACACCAAGAAAGTAATGGAGGAACATTACAGAGACTCTTACGTCCCCATGGTTCTTAGACCACAAACCAAATTCTGTGTATTGTCTTGTTGCGTTCCCGTGTATTGTCTTGCTGAGTATTAGTGTCAGGAAGCTAGTTGTTAGGTAATTTGGACAGGGTATAATCCCCAATCCTCATTAAATTAGTAGGTACGATGCCCGGTGGGTGTGGACATGTGACTCAGTGTACATCTTGCGGCATGTTTGCGTTCCTTGATCATCCGATCGAGGGCAAATACTGCTGTGCAAGATGTAAGCACATTGTTTCCCTGGAAGCCCAGGTTCTGAATCTGGGGAAGCAACTGTCAACACTGAGAAGTCCCTCCATACTACAGGAGCGCCAGGAACGTACGCGGCAGGGGCCAGCACAGAGGCGGGTGGAGACAAAGAGGTGCAGGCACTAGGAAAGAGTAGATGGGTGACAGTCAGGAAGGGTAGAGGGGGAAGTGCCAGGGAGGCCAATCCAGGGCTGGAGCATCCCAATAAGTATCCATCCCAATAAGCACTGCTGGAGCTGAGGGACTCTCCTAGCTGCCGGTGGAAGATCTCCTCCAAGTAAGTAAGAGTGGGGAGGAAGCAAAGGGAAAGGAAAGACAGATTCTTAGAAGGACAAAGAGGGCAATCTGTAACAAAGACCTAAAGCGACGAACTATATGTTGTCTACCGGGCGCGCTCAGGTTAGGCACATCATTGATCTGGTGGATAGATTACTGGGAGGGGCTAGGGAAGACCCGGCTGTTATAGTGCACGTTGGCACCAATGACAAAGTCAGAGGCAGATGGAGTGTCCTAAAGAATGATTTTAGGGACTTGGGAGCTAAATTGAGGAAAAGGACCTCCAAGGTAGTATTCTCAGGAATACTACCTGTACATTGAGCCACTCCAGAAAGGCAGAGGGAGATTAGGGAAGTACAAGAACAAGTGGCTGAAGAGCTGGTGTAGTAATGAGGGGTTTGGTTTCCTGGAGGACTGGGCCGACTTCTCAGTCGATCACCAGTACTGTAGAAGGGACGGACTGCACCTAAATGAGGAGGGTGCAGATCAGCTGGCAGTAAAGATGGCCAAAAAGTTAGAGGGGTTTTTAAACTAGGCGATGGGGGGGAGGGCCCAGAGGTAGAGGTAGTCAGCGTGGAACATATTCCAGAAGGTAGTTTTGGGGGCATTAGTGGTAGGTTGACTAAAGCACATAAACCCAAGGTAAGTATAGTAACAAGTCCTAGTTGCAATCTCGGAACACCTGATAAGAGGATAGTATGCGACCAGTCTAAACTACGTTGTAGTTTGTAGTTGTAGTTTACTACGTTCACTAATGCCAGGAGCCTGGCAGACAAGATGGGTGAACTAGAGATACTGTTATACAAAAAGGATTTGGATTTTGTGGGAATTTCAGAGACCTGGTTCAAAAGCTCTCACGATTGGCTGGCAACCATTCAAGGGTATACCCTTTATCGCAGGAATAGAGAGGGTGAAAAAGGTGGAGGGGTATGCCTATATATCAAGAATAATGTACAAGTGAATGTGAGAGATGACATCACTAAGGGAGCTAGGGAGGAGGTGGAATCCTTATGGGTAGAACTCCAAAGGGATGAAGCTAAGGGGAAAATATTACTGGGAGTATGCTACAGGCCCCCTAACCCGAGGGAGGAGGGGAAGACGGATCTCCTATCACAAGTGTTATCATAATGGAGGATTTTAATTATCCAGACGTAGACTAGGCTGAGGGAACCACGCATTCGTCTAAGGCTCGCCAGTTCCTAAATGTCTTGCAGGACAATTTCATGGTTCAGATGGTAGACGCACCAACTAGAAATAAAGCGTTACTGGATCTACTGATTACCAACAATACAGACCTGATCACGGATGTGGAAATATGGGGCAATTTAGGAAACAGCGATCACAGGTCAATTGGCTTCAGTATAAATCGCACAAATAGGAAACATAAGGGGAATACAAAGACACTGAATTTCAAAAGAGCCAACTTCCCTAAACTACGAACCTTGTTAAAAGGCATGAATTGGGATAAAATCTTAGGAACAAAGAACACAGAGGAGAGATGGGTTTGCTTTAAGAGCATATTAAATAAAATGAAATGCATCCCATGGGTAATAAATTTAAAAGAGCGAACAAAAGTCCTGGATGGCTTAACTCCAATGTAAAAATGCATATAAAAGCAAAGGAGAAGGCCTTCAAAAAATACAAGGTTGAGGGGTCGTCATCAGCATTCAGATGTTATAAAGAATGCAACAAGAAATGCAAGGGTGCAATTAGGGCGGCTAAGATAGAACACGAAAGACACATAGTGGAGGAGAGCAAAAATCCCAAGAAATTCTTTAAGTATGTAAACCGTAAAAAAGGGAGGACAGACCTTATTGGCCCCATAAAGAATGAGGAAGGACATCTGATTACAAAGGATAGGGAGATTGCGAAGGAATTGAATTTATTCTTCTCAGTCTTCACGAGGGAATTGGGGGGCTTCAGTAACCAAAACTGCAGTGTTTATCCTTATGACACATCACAGGAAGCACCTCCATGGTTAACAGAGGACAGAATTAAAATTAGACTTGGGAAACTTAACATTAATAAATCACCGGGACCAGATGGCTTGCATCCGAAGACTACTTAGGGAACTCAGTCAAGTAATTGCCAGACCATTGTTCCTAATTTTTATTGACAGTCTACTGACTGGAATGGTACCAGGTGATTGGAGAAAAGCCAATGTAGCAGCAATATTTAAAAAGGGCCCAAAATACATCCCTGGGAATTACAGACCAGTTAGCCTAACATCAATAGTATGCAAGCTCTTGGAGGGGATTATAAGGTTCTATATAAAGGATTTTAGTAACGAGAACGGTATCATTATCAGAAATCAGCATGGTTTTATGAAGAATTGTTCTTGTCAAAGCAATCTATTAACCTTCTATGAGGAGGTGAGTTGCCATCTGAATAAAGGAAGGCCCGTAGACTTGGTGTATCTGGATTTTGCAAAAGCATTTGACACAGTTCCCCATAAACATTTACTGTACAAAATAAGGTCCGTTGGCATGGACCATAAGGTGAGTACATGGATTGAAAACTGACTACAAGGGCGAGTCCAGAGGGTGGTGATAAATGGGGAGTACTCGGAATGGTCAGAGGTGGGTAGTGGGGTCCCCCAGGGTTCTGTGCTGGGACCAATCCTATTTATTTTGTTCATAAACGACCTGGAGGATGGGGTAAACAGTTCAACCTCTGTATTTGCGGACGATACTAAGCCAAGCAGGGCAATAACTTCTCCGCAAGATGTGGAAACCTTGCAAAAAGATCCGAACAAATTAATGGGGTGGGCAACTACATGGCAAATGAGGTTTAATGTAGAAAAATGTAAAATAATGCGTTTGGGTGGCAAAAATATGAATGCAATCTATACACTGGGGAGAGAACCATTGGGGGAATCTAGGATGGAAAAGGACCTGGGGGTCCTAGTAGATGGTCAGCAATGGCATGCAATGCCAATCTGCTGCTAACAAAGCAAACAGAATATTGGCACGCATTAAAAATGTAGAGGGTTCTTTACTGTAAGAGCGGCAAGGATGTGAATTCCCTTCCACAGGCGGTGGTTTCAGTGGGGAGCATCGATAGTTTCAAAAAACAATTAGATAAGCACCTGAACGACCGCAACATACAGGGATATACAATGTACTACTGGCATATAATCACACACATAGGTTGGACTTGATGCTACATTGAGCCAATGGGGGGTGGGGGGCTCTCTTAAGCTAGGACACCAGCTACCATTTTAGGATCAAGTTATTCCTGTTCCATTCCCACCTCCTTTGAAGTGACATTAGATTATGTTCCCATATGGTCAGAGAAGAGGCTTTTGTCAGATAGCTACTCCAGATAAAATTCCACAGCTGGGTATGGTGTCTCTGTTGATTCTAAACATGTTCTGAAACTATACAGTCATTGAAAGATAACTGTAAGTCACATTAATAATAAAGTCTATCATTTTCAGGGATTAAATTTCCACATTACCACATAGTTAGGCTTAGATTGCATAAAAGAAGATAGGACAAAGTACTTTGTCCCCATAACAGAATACTATATTAAAAAAGAAGCGAAACTTCATTAACTCCTTTAGGGGGTTCTCTTTTATCCAGGTGATTCACAGGGGATTTAAAAATGAATATATAATTTTGTACTTAAACGTGAACTAATGTGTTTTTTTTTGTACTCATTAATCACAGATGTGGTAAAACCACACAGATTCCACAGTTCATCTTGGATGCTTCATTGAAAGGATCATCTAGCTGTCTGGCAAATATTGTATGTACACAGCCACGCAGGATATCTGCCATCTCTGTGGCCGAACGTGTAGCCCAGGAGAGAGCGGAGAGAGTCGGGATCTCTGTGGGATATCAGATTAGACTTGAAAGTGTCAAGGTTGGTGGAATGCTTAAATTTATATAGATTACGGTAGTCCTACTAAATCCCAAATCTGTATTCTATCTAGCTACATACTTGTAGACACAACTAAAATCTCTTTATTTGTGTACATATGTGAAAATGCAATAACACGTTGTCAGGACTGCCTTGTTAATGCAGCTGTCCAACGTACATACCAAGGGTATTTTTATCACATCCACATTATCGGTCTTTGGCAGAATCATTGGTTTACATCGTTTGATTTGGCCAACAGAATTTAACTATGTACTGGTTGTGACAGAACCGCTTGGGCACCCCGACTAGGTGTTTCCGTCCGCCAAAGAGCGCCTCCTGCCCTCCAAATTGTTCTGAGTGGATCGAGAGCTAATACCAGCCCTTTTTACCCCAAACATCGTAAACAGACAAGAGGAAGTAAAAACTAAAGCAATGAGACTTTATTAAAACTCAGACACATACTTTATACCCCACAGGAGGAAATCCCCCCCCCTGATCATATTACCCTAACAATACAAATTGTACATAGGAATATAATTACGATAGCGAAACATGAACCAACATATACTATAGACATTTCGTTAATAAAACAACTAGCGACCTGGACAATGTTATGATTAATCAGAGATCTAATTCCAGGTCATACTGGCCGGCACCTAGCTTACAAAGTACACTACACATTATCATAAGTTCAACATCCACAGAGTAGATTGCTAGCAGACAGTAGGTGAGTTAATTGGCACAATTAACAATGGGTGAAAGACAGGTGGCTTGGGCTGATGAGATTAACATCTGCTATGAGTCTCATACGCTCTATGGGTCAAACCAGCTTATATTGCCCACCGGCAATAAAGGGGGGAGTCTTGGGAACCAGCAGTAATTTGGGGTCTTGAGAGCCTTTCACGGGAGGGTCTGTCAAAGTGTCACCTCAGCACCGTATCTCTCCCCGGTCTCTAGACAGGCTGCTGTGCTCTGTGGAGTCTCCCCTGCCACAGCTCTAGCCGATCCCTACTGTCTGTTCCCCAGACTACAATTTTCCCTCACTTTTTATTACGATTATTTAATTTAGCACTGTAGCGCTACACTTTGTTACACCTAGGAATTGTAAAAAGTCCACCTATGCTTTTTTTCTTCCATATGTAAAATGTCATGCCTAAAGTCTCCACTAGAGGGAGTAAATGCATACCTTAGTACGTTGCTTCTCAGTCAGCTCAGATGTCCCAGCTAAACAGCACTTGTGTGGTCTCAGCAAGCCAGGGGGGATTCTTCATCCAGAACAGTTCCCCCCTGGGGGAAGGGAGGTACAACAGTAGCCTGTACCCCCGCCCCTTGGGGGGGTGCAGCGGCGGCAGCTTCATATGCTGAGTTTACTTACCCCCCACAGAAGTTTTTCAAACTTCCCGCTTCTCTTCCCTCCCCTCTCGCTCAAGGAGCGTATCAAATGCCGTCCGCGTGTGCGCGAACTAGGGCTAATTATACAGAGGGGGGACGTGTGTGATTGACGGAGGGGGCATGGCTTAAGGGCACGGCGCCGTGTGAGGGGCGTAAGTCCACGGGGAGCACACAGCGCAGGTGCTGGGGACAAGAGACAGACGCTCACAGCTAACAGCTGGAGTCGGACACACAGGACATAGGAGCGCTGGGGGCACGTAAGGTTGATGCAGGCATTTCCAGTACAGGAAATAACATTTGCAACAACACTAAAGCTGAACTTTATTAGCATTGTATTTTGCTAGACTGTTTGCTCAGCGAGTGTGCATTTACTTAGTGCCTCTGTTTTTTTGTGCTCAGCACTATGGCTCCAAAAAAAGACACCACAAAGCTACCAAAAATACCACCCCAGGCGCTGGGAACTCCAGTTGTGCCTCCACACCGTCATCCTCTCCTGAGATACCAGATATGGCAAGCCAGGGTGAGTCATTGGGACCAATTGGTGGTGCAGCTGCTTCTCACATCTCAGCCCATGTATACGTGACTGAAGATGCGTTTTCCTCCACCCTGCAGGGCCTGGAAGGAAGATTAATGGCTTTAATCGCATCTTCTATCCAAAAGGATAGGAAGCGTGTTAGATCCCCCTCCCCCACCTCAGACCCCAAGGGAACAGTGAGTAGAGGATGAGGTGTTACCCTCAGGTGATCAGGAGGAAAGGCAAACCGATGACTCCTCTGCGGAGGAAACAACGCTAGATGAACCTTTTTCAGCCTCGCAATCCGAGAAATTGCTGGTACAATCTCTTACAGGGATGGTTCGTGCCTCTTTCAAGCTACCCCTAGCGGAGTCAGCTGAAAGTTCTGTTTCTTCTTTAGGTTCCTTAAAAACTTCACAGTCTTTTCATGCATTTCCTGTACATGCATTACTAGAAAAGCTTATTTATACTGATTGGGATTACCCGGATAAGCATTTTCTCCCTCCAAAGAGATTCACAGCACTCTATCCCATGGAGGAGAAATTTACCAAAAGATGGAATGTACAAGCAGTTGACGCTGCGATTTCCAGTGTGAATAATAGTCTAACTTGCCCAGTAGACAGTGCACAAATGCTTAAAGAGCCAACAGGTAAAAGGTTGGAATTCCTGCTAATATCGTCTTTTTCCTTGGCAGGGGCCGTTACTCAGCCTGCAGTCGCTGCAATAGGCATCTGTCAGTCCCTAAAAGACCAGTTTAGACAGGGCCTTAAGGAGGTCCCTGCACAACAAGCCCGCAAATTGGCCGTATTACCAAAGGCATTATGTTTTGCCATAGATGCCATGAAAGACTCTATTCACCAGGCGCCCCGCCTTGTGCTTGTGCTAGTACACATACGTTGGTCCCTGTGGTTAAAAAATTGGTCAGCCGAAGCACCTTGCAAAAGGCTTCTGACTGGTTTCCCTTTTCATGGGGATCGACTATTTGGGGAGGATTTGGACAAATACATCCAAACGATTTCTAGTGGGAAGAGTACTCTTTTGCCAGTCAAAAGAAAGTAAAAAACATCGTTCATTTAAACTGACTCTTCCCTGTGCGCCAGAGGCATCCGCCTCTAGGCAGTGGTGACGGCCTCCACCGTCATACTCAAGAGGAAAGCCTCAGGGTCAGGCCCAGGCACAGAAGATGACCTGGGGCCGGAAATCTGCAAAGCAGAATACTAAAGCCTCATTATGAAGAGGTGCCCCCCCTCGCCAGAGTGGGGGGAAGACTTCTGCAAAACTCAGAAGTCTGGCAAGAGGAAATTCAGGACAGATGGGTCATCTCCACGGTTTCTCTAGGATACAAACTAGAATTTCGGAAGTTTCCACCGTCTCGTTTTCTGAGTTCCCAAAGATCCAGGGAAAAGGCATTCTCTGTTTCAGGCATTAGACTAATTACTGGCTCAGGGGGTGATCATACAGATCCCCATCCCCAGATCCCTACAGAAGAGCAAGGTTTGGGGTTTGATTCAATTCATTTACGGTACCAAAACCGAATGGAGATGTCAGACCCATTCTAGATCTAAAGAATCAAAACGAGTTCCTGAAGATCCGCTCCTTGCGCATGGAGTCGATCAGGTCAGTAGTTTCTATCCTACAAGGAGGAGAACTTCTGGCATCTATCGACATCATACATGCATACCTGCATGTCCCTATTTTTCCCACTCACCAAAAGTTTCTGCGGTTCGAGTTAGAACAGCAGCATTTTCAGTTTGTAGCCTTGATCTTCGGGCTAACTACAGCACCCCGGGTGTTCACAAAAGTGCTAGCCCCACGTCTAGCCAGGTTAAGGGCATAACAGTCATGGCGTACCTAGATGATCTATTACTAATAGATCAGTCGGCGGCTCGTTTGGAGCAAAGCGTGCACACTACAACCAACTATCTGGAAAGTTTGGGTTGGACTCTTAACCTAGAGAAATCTTCCTTAATACCGCTAAAAAGGCTGGAGTACTTGGGTCTGATCATAGACACAGCCCAGGAAAAGGTGTTCTTGCCTCAGGCAAAGATCAACTTCATAAGAGAGCTGGTGCAGGTGGTCAGGTCAAAAGGCGATCCCTCCATTCATTTTTTCCCATGGTCCCTCCCACTACGGCCAGATCTGCTCTCACAGGGACCAATATTCTATCCTACCTTACGGTCTCTAAATTTAATGGGTTGGCTATTGAAACCCACATTCTGAAGATACGTGGGCTTTCCGGGTCAGTAATCTCTACTTTGATTAATGCAATGAAGCCAGCTTCCAGAACTATATATTATAGGGTCTGGCAGGGCTTAGTTTCCTGGTGTGAATCCAAGGGTTGGCACCCTCGGAGATATATCATAGACAGAATTCTTGCCTTTCAACAATTAGGGGTAGAAATGAAATTGGCCTTGAGTACTAATAAAGGCCAAGTCTCAGCTTTATCGGTCTTTTTTCAAAGACCACTTGCTACACATTCTTTAATCTGGGGTTTTATACAAGGGGTGAGGCGGCTTAATCCGCCCGTCAAACCTCCCTTGAACCCTTGGGACTTGAACTTAGTTTTGTTTGTGTTACAAAAACAGCCATTTGAACCCATACAACATATTCCCTTAGTCCTTTTGACAAGGAAGTTGGTATTTTTGGTTGCTATATCCTCAGCAAGGAGGGTTTCGGAATTGGCTGCTCTTTCTTGTAAAGAGCCATATTTGATTTTTCATGAGGACAGAGTGGTGTTACAACCTCGTCCAGACTTTTTGCCAAAAGTAGTTTCAGGTTTTCACCTGAACCAAAATATTGTCCTGCCATCGTTTATTCCAAAACCATGTTCCAGGGAAGAAAAGTCACTACATTGTCTTGATGTGGTGAGAGCGGTGAAAATCTATTTAAAGGCAACTACTCAGATTCGTAAGACTGATGTCTTATTCATTCTGCCAGTAGGTCCTAAGAAAGGACAGGCAGCGTCGAAATCCACTGTCGCAAAGTGGTTTCGGCAAGTGATAATTCAAACTTATGATTTAAGGGGTAAGATTCCCCCTTTTCAAGTTAAAGCGCACTCTACCAGGGCGGTTAGTGCTTCTTGGGCAGTGCGTCATCAGGTCTCCATGGCTCAGATCTGTAGGGCCGCAACTTGGTCTTCAGTGCAAACATTCACAAAATTTTATCAGGTGGATGTAAGGAGGTATGAGGATATCGCCTTTGGGCGCAGTGTGCTGCAGGCAGCAGCATAGGTCCTCAAGTCTGGGGGTACCCTCCAGGTTGTGTCTCCCTCCCCTCAAGTAGCATTGCTATGGTATATCCCATTAAGTAATTACTTAAGGCTCTGTGTCCCATGATGTACGATCAAGAAAATAGGATTTTTATAACAGCTTACCTGTAAAATCCTTTTCTTGGAGTACATCATGGGACACAGAGGTCCCTTCTCTCTTTTTTGGGATTTAAGTATATAGCTTTGCTACAAAAACTGATGTTCTTCTGGAAGGAGGAGGGGTTATATTGGGAGTGAACTTCCTGGATTGGGTATAACCATGTCTATCACCTGAAGGTGTCCTGTAACCCATTAAGTAATTACTTAAGGCTCTGTGTCCCATGATGTACTCCATAAAAAGGATTTTACAGGTAAGCTGTTATAAAAATCCTATTTCTTTCTCGCACATCACGGGACACAGAGTCTCAGTAATTACTGATGGGTTATATAGGGTATCACTAGGTGATTGGACACTGGCACACCCTAAACAGGAAGTTCAACCCCCTATATAATCCCTCCCCTTACAGGGATACCTCAGTTTTTTCGCCAGTGTCTTAGGTGTTGGTCACGTGTAATGATGTGCTGTGCTGAGCTCCAAAGGGAATATCCTATAACCTATACTGGGGTAAGCCATGCAAACCGGATCCATTTCAAGGTGTCCTTTTTAGGCCGAATTGGATGGTACCTGGGCCTCGTGTCCGAAGAAACAAAGTTTTACCTGTAACGCTTCTCTTTTTAGAGAGCTGGACCCCGGGATCCAGTATTTGGTTTTTCTAGCCATATCCCTGGCGGGGTGCTTTATGGGCCCAGAACTGTGGATCCTCCTTTTCTAGGGGGCCCCTGTCTCTGAAGGTTTTCAAAACGGAGCCCACCGTGAGAGGTGAAGATTGGGTCTGTTTAACAGAACCCTGCAGCTGGATAAGGTAAGGGAGATTCCTCAGAATTTTTTAATTCTAGTAGGTTTCTCCTTTAAGTAAATGTATGCTATGCCGATTGTCGCCATCGGGTGCTGCCAAGAGCACATACCTTCACATGCTTGATTGTCTGTCTCAGTGTTCACGCTGCACAGCTCCTCCAGCCGAGCTCCAGGTAGGATGGGATGGGGGGCTCGTCCTCAGGGATATTCCCTCCAAGATTAGGGGGGCCACGGTGGTCTGAAAGGCGGTAGTATGCCAAAGTGCCACCGCCGCCATTACTATTGGCAGATCCCATCATCTTCCGGCCTCTCTCTTTCCTCCTCCACCCCAGCCTCCCCTCCATGCTTGTCCCGGAGGGTCGGCTCGTGCGTGAAAGCGCACGTTTTTTGAAAAAAACGAGGAGGGGGGCGGGAGGGGTGGTCAGAGGAGGGGGGGCGTCTGGCGTGTCTAGACCCCCACATCACCGGCTGCACAGGCTATAAGAAGCACACTTTTGCAGGTGCACTCAGCCTATGGAGGGACACAGAGCTGATGGTCGCATGTAAGGTGGGACACAGGCATTCTCCTAGGCAGCATTTACTTAGAAACATTTAACTGGGCATTGGTAGCAGCGACAGTTGCTGTACTACATCGCTCAGCAGTCAGTGATTTATTTGTGTGATACCTCCACCTTGTTTGCTTTGCACTATGGGTAGAAGAGGTACAAATGCCCCAAAAACCAGAGGCTCTAGGGGATCTCCCTCAGGCTCTGAGGACCCCCCTTCTGCAGCGCCTTCCCCCCCTGAAGGACCTGGGATGGCCGGCCAGGGAGAGCCGTTGGGGTCAGGGGCTGCATCTGCTTCTGGCACTTCAGCCCCTATATATATTATGCAGGAGGTTTTTTCCTCAACCATTAATGGACTAGAGGAAAGATTAATGGCCTTAATCGCATCTTCACTCAGTGGAAGAAAACGCAATAGGTCTTCCTCTGTTACCCAGGACCCTCAGGCAGAGGAACTCTGGGGAAAAAGGAGAAGAATCCCTTTCAGAGGATCGGGATGGGACTGATGATTCCTCTTCTGAGGAATCAAGTGGAGAAGGGCCCTCTTCAGCTTCTCAGGATGAGAAGGTGTTAGTACAGATCCTTGCTGGATTGGTCCGCTCCACATTTAAATTACCCATATCTGAGTCAGTTAAAGGACCCTCTTCTTCTTTGGGTTCACTGAAGCCTCCTCAAACAACACATGCTTTTCCTGTTCATAATTTACTAGAAAAGCTCATTTATTCTAAATGGGATCACCCAGATAAAGTTTTTTTCCGTCTAAAAAGTTTTCAACACTTTATCCTATGGAAGAAAAGTTTATAAAGATGTGGGGGATACCGGCTGTTGACGCTACCATTTCCTCCGTAAATAAAAGTCTGACTTGTCCTGTAGACAATGCTCAGATGCTCAGGGAATCCTGTTGATAAAAGGATGGAATCCCTATTGAAAAATATTTTCTCCTTAGCAGGTTCAGCAGCTCAACCTGCAGTGGCAGCGATCGGAGTCTGTCAGTACTTAAGAGACCATGTTAAGCAGGTCCTCAAAGTTCTAACTGAACAGCAGGCCCAGGGGTTTGGCTAAGCTTCCAGCGGCCTTATGTTTTGCTGTTGACGCTATCAGAGATTCTATCATCCAAACCTCTCGTCTTTCACTTGGGTTGGTGCATATGCGTAGAATCTTATGGTTGAAGAATTGGTCAGCCGAAGCACCATGTAAGAAGCTTCTGGCTGAATTTCCATTTCGTGGTGCAAGGCTGTTTGGAGAGGATTTGGACAATTATATCCAAAAGATCTCTAGTGGGAAAAGCACTCTCTTACCTGTTAAGAAAAGGTGTAAGCGTCCCTCTTTCAAACGGGCTCTTTCCCCAGTGCCAGGAGCATCAGCCTCCAGGCAGTCAGGACAGCCTCCTCCGTCAGGGTCTAGAAATAAATTTCAGAGTCGACCCCAGGGACAAAAGAAGTCCTGGGGAAAGAAGCCTACTAGACAAGACGCTAAAGCCTCTTTATGAAGGAGCGCCCCCGCTCGCTCGGTTGGGGGGAAGACTGCTACGGTTCTCAAAGCTCTGGCAAGAGGATTTCCGGGACAGATGGGTAATCTCCACGGTAACTCTAGGTTACAAACTGTAGTTCCAAGAATTCCCCTCTCCTCCTTTCCTCAGATCAAATGTCCCCAGAGATCCAGAGAAAAAGCAGTCGCTCCTTCTAACATTGGAGCGACTATTGTCGCAAAAAGTCATCGTGGTAGTTCCCACGGAAGAACAAGGATTGGGAATTTTTTCCAACCTTTTTATGGTTCAAAAACCGAATGGAGATGTCAGACCCATCCTGGATCTAAAGGATCTAAATCGATTCCTAAGGATTCGATCCTTTCGCATGGAATCAATCCGGTCAGTAGTCTCCATCCTACAGGGAGGAGAATTTCTGGCATCAATAGACATCACAGATGCGTATCTGCATGTACTCATTTTTCCTGCTCATCAAAAGTACTTGCGCTTCGAAATAGAAGGATGCCATTTTCAGTTTGTGGCCCTGCCTTTCGGGCTAGCCACTGCACCTCGAGTGTTTACAAAGATCTTGGCTCCTCCTCTGGCCAGATTAAGGGCTCAGGGTATTACTGTCATAGCATACCTAGACGACCTGCTCTTGATAGACCGGTCGGTAGCCTGTTTGAGCGGGAACTTGATGACCACAGTCAACTACCTGGAACACCTAGGTTGGATTCTCAACCTAGAAAAGTCTTTCTTAAAACCAGTAAGAAGACTAGAGTATTTGAGCCTGGTCATAGATACAAGCCAAGAGAAGGTATTTTTACCTCAGGCAAAGATCAATGCCTTAAGAGAGCTGATTCAGGTAGTAAGGGCCAAAAAGGGTCCTTCTGTCCGTCTTTGTATGAGGCTGCTGGGAAAGATGGTGGCTTCATTCGAAGCAGTTCCCTATGCTCAGTTTCATTCAAGACTGCTGCAACACAGTATCCTGTCTGCTTGGAACAAGAAGGTATAGGCATTAGATTTTCCGATGCACCTGTCTCCTGCAGTGCGTCAGAGCCTCAGTTGGTGGTTAATACCTGAAAGCCTGCAGAAAGGGAAATCCTTTTTACTGGTTACCTGGACAGTGGTAAAAACGGATGCCAGTCTTTCGGGTTGGAGAGCAGTTCTGGAACAGTCTGCAGTCCAGGGGGAATGGTCCGAAATCGCGAAGACCTTACCCATCAACATTCTGGAGATCCGTGCAGCGTATCTAGCCCTAAGGGCCTGGACTCTCAGGCTACAGGGTTGCCCTGTCAGGATCCAGTCCGACAATGCCACAGCAGTGGCTTATATCAATCATAAGGGAGGCACCAGGAGTCGTGCAGCTCAGAGAGAAGTGAACCAGATTTTAGTCTGGGCAGAAAAGCATGTGCCATGCATATCGGCAGTTTTCATTCCAGGGATAGAGAACTGGCAGGCGGACTATTTGAGTTGCCAACGGTTAGTCCCAGGGGAATGGTCTCTTCACCCCGATGTCTTTTTCGCTATATGCCAAAGATTGGGGATTCCAGATGTAGATCTCTTTGCGTCCAGGATCAACAACAAGGTCAACAAGTTTGTGGCAAGAACAAGAGATCCTCTTGCATACGGAACAGATGCGTTGGTGATTCCGTGGCATCAGTTCTCACTGATTTATGCATTTCCTCCAATTATGCTACTACCACGGCTCTTTCGCAGGATCTGGCAGGAAAAGACGTCGGTACTTCTGGTGGCCCAGAAGAGCTTGGTATGCAGAGATAGTAAGAATGACAGTGGGTTCCCCGTGGACCCTACCGTCACGTCCAGACCTATTATCTCAAGGTCCAGTATTCCATCCTGCCTTACAAACGCTAAATTTGACGGTTTGGCTTTTGAGACCCACGTTCTGAGGAGTCGTGGGCTTTCAGGTCCTGTGATCTCTACTTTAATCAATGCTAGGAAGCCAGCTTCCAGAGTGATTTATCATAGAGTTTGGAGGACTTATGTATCCTGGTGTGAAGCCAAGGGTTGGCATCCCAGAAAATATGTCATTGGTAGAATTCTTGACTTTCTACAAATAGGATTAGAGATGAAGCTGGCCTTGAGTACCATCAAGGGCCAGGTCTCGGCCTTATCAGTGTTATTTCAATGATCACTTGCTTCTCATCCCTTGGTCCGAAGCTTTATGCAAGGGGTGACGCGTCTTAATCCTCCAGTTATAGTGCCCCTAAACCCCTGGAACTTGAATTTGGTTCTGTCGGTTTTACAGAAACAGCCTTTTGAGCCCATACGTCAGATTCCCTTGGTCTTATTGACAAGGAAGTTAATTTTCCTGGTAGCCATTTCTTCTGCTAGAAGAGTATCAGAGTTAGCAGCCCTTTCCTGTAAAGAGCCTTATTTGATCATGCATAAGGATAGTGTGGTATTGCGCCCTCATTCTAGCTTTCTACCAAAGGTGGTTTCAGATTTCCATCTAAACCAAGATATTGTTCTGCCTTCCTTTTTTCCAGATCCCTGTTCCTCGGGAAAAAAGGTCACTACATTCTTGGGATGTAGTAAGGGCAGTCAGGACCTATCTGGAAGCAACTGCTCAGGTTCGCAAAACGGATGTTTTGTTCATACTACCAGAAGGTCCCAATAGAGGGCAGGCAGCGTCAAGGTCTACCCTTTCGAAATGGATTCGACAATTGATTATTCAGGCTTACAGTTTGAAACAAAAAATTCCACCTTTTCAAATCAGGGCACACTCCACAAGGGCGATTGGTGCCTCTTGGGCGGTGCATCACCGGGCCTCTATGGCTCAAATCTGCAAGGCCGCAACCTGGTCTTCAGTCCATACATTCACCAAATTTTATCAGGTGGATGTGGGAAGGCATGAGGATATCGCCTTTGGGCGTAGTGTGCTGCAGGCAGCAGTACGAGGTCCTCAGGTCTGATTACACCCTACGTGTGTGGTCCCCTCCCCTCAAATAGCATTGCTCTGGGACGTCCCATCAGTAATTACTGAGGCTCTGTGTCCCGTGATGTACGAGAAAGAAAATAGGATTTTTTATAACAGCTTGCCTGTAAAATCCTTTTCTTTTGATGTACATCACGGGACACAGAGGTCCCGCCCCTCTTCTAATACACTTATATTGCTTTGCTACAAAACTGAGGTATCCCTGTAAGGGGAGGGATTATATAGGGGGTTGAACTTCATGTTTAGGGTGTGCCAGTGTCCAATCACCTAGTGATACCCTATATAACCCATCTGTAATTACTGAGGCTCTGTGTCCCATGATGTACATCAAAAGAAAAGGATTTTACAGGTAAGCTGTTATAAAAAATCCTATTATTTTTCTATAGTTACATGGTTAATCTGGTTGAAAAAATACATACAAGTTCGTTCAGTTCAACCTATAGAGAAAACACACACAAATAGAAAACCTCCATATACACAATCCTATACCCACAGTTGATTCAGAGGAAGGCAGAAAAAAACAAAACAGTTTGCTCCAACGGGGGAAAAAAATCCCTTCCTGATTCCCCAAGAGGCAAACAGATATTCCCTGGATTAACTTTACCTATAAATATTAGTATCCAGGTATATCTACTGAGCTGGCCAGAATTAGTTCACCTTTAAAGAAAAAAAAAGTAAAGGTGAACGAACACCATACTCCCTAGTCACCGCTGTACTTGCCTCCGGGGATGCTGAGCTATCCATTCCCACGCAACTGGTCCAGCAGTACAGGCATTTCAAATCCCCGCTCTTCTCCCTCTTTTCAGTGCAATTCTTCTGGGGCAGACCAGAGCGATTCACTGTACAGGTGCTGAACAATCAGAATCGTTCGGGTTCATCCCAGAGGCCATGCACTGATAAGAGGGAGAACGGGGATTTCAAATCCCCGGACTGCTGGACTAACTGCATGGGCACGGAGAGATCAGCATCCAAAGATGGAAGTACAGCGGGGACAGGGGGACGGGGAGGGTGTATGGTGTTAGTTCCCCTTAACATTTTTTTTCTGTAAAGGTGAACTATCAGTTTAAGCTAGCCAAGCAAAGCTTGCAACAAAAGTAGATTTTAAGAAATTGTGAGCTGAACAGTGACTACATCCCGTCAGATGGAGTCACTGCTGGGGTATCTAAGCGCAGCCATTGCTGTCTGAATACGATATCCAGCAGTGGAGTTTCCTCCATCCACACTGTCTAACCTGGATTGGGGAAGTCAAGTGATTTTTCTCTCGTTCAGCTCACGGACTGATAAGACAAAATTCTATGTGTATGGCTAGCTTTTTAGCATACAACTAACTTCATGGTCTTCTCAGTTGGATATAAAGGGTCTTGGTTTGAGAAGACTTTTGCAGATGTTTATGGCAGTTAATGTCCACCAGCCTTGGGCTTCACAGACACTTTTCGCTGTATGTGTACCCCCAGGATATTAAAATTTCAACAGATGTCCATGTATTTAAGGTGGAGAGGTGGCGCCAGCTGTCAATCAGGCAGTTGGTTAAATACCGACAAAATTGTCGGGATCTTTCCAGAGCCTGGATCTGCTCCGCCACATGAGCTGATAGTGAGTCCACAGTCAGCTGATTCTGGGTCACAGGAGAACAAAAGTAAATGTACTCCTGTGACCTACAGGACAAGTATGGCCAAAAAAGCTTTGGCCATACTTCTCTTTTAATGGTGCAACTTTTGAGGTTTTCGAAACAGTACTGATATGCCAAGAATTTATTTATGCAGACTTGTAAAATTAACGTAAGGTCCACTTTATACCTGAAAATCAAGAGATTTTCAACAAATAGTGGATACCACGTTACAGTTTCTAATATCAGTTCTCATTCTTTGACATTGAATTGGAAGTTTCCAAATGAATATGTGAGTTTGTGTACAGTGTAAAGAGTTTAAGGAGAAAGGTAAGAATCCTATATTGCAGAAGATACCTAGTTCTGCAATAAAAGAAAAACCTTCCTGCTCCCAAATTTTATATTTTTGCCTCAAGTTTCACTCCAATTAATTTTGTTTAAGTTTAGTGCTGAAACACTGAGTTTCTCCTTTAGCAAAACTCTCTTCACCCAACAGGGAAATTGTGCATTTGAAATTTTTAGCTTGAAAGCTCTGTAAGGTGTGAATCGTTCTCACCTGTATAATAAGGAACATAACAAACCACTTTTTATTTCTGCTTATAAAGTCTCTAGGCACCAGACTTCTGTACTGTACAACTGGTGTTCTTCTGAGGCGTCTAGAAGGTGACTGTACTTTGCAAGGTGCCACTCATATAATTGTGGATGAAGTTCACGAAAGAACTGAGGAAAGGTAATCATATATACTACAAAATGTTTATGGTTAGCTTTTATGGCTACATTCATTTGAAGCCACAATTTACTATAGTTTTCTTTAATTCAGTGACTTCTTGTTGTTGGTGTTGAAAAATGTTATGAGCAAGAGACCGGACCTGAAGATCTTGCTTATGAGTGCCACTTTGAATGCTGAGTTATTTTCACAATACTTTAATGGGTGTCCCATTGTTCACATACCAGGTAAGAGATCACTTGTTTGTAACAACTGGCTATTCTAATGCACCTTGCAGTTATGGTAGTTGTTGTATGTCCTCATTTTGACAGGTGGTAAAAACTGTTGGTCTGGCCTCTTTTTTTACTTTCTAACAAGGCAGCTGGAGGGGCATGTACACATGCCACAACGAGGTTGCTTTGCTTCACGGTTGCAGCAAATTTAGCTCGGCTTGTCAAGTTGACAGGTGCCACCACCTGTTAATTTCTCCCATTATAGTCAATAGGATCATGCCGGAACTGCAAGACAAACATTTGGCATGCAGTTGCATTGCATCAGTTTTATGCAAAATTGTTGTTTGGTCGCAAAATAGTAAAAAAACAAAAAGACTTTCTGAAGGCGTGGCCGTACATTACTGCATTATATACAGACTTGCCATTTTAGGGAAATTAAAGATTACCGGGAAATAATTTGAAACGATACAGCAGTCGTTTAGAAAACCTAAAGTGTTAATAAACTTTAGAACGATGCATGTAATTACAAACATTGACTATATTGCAGCTTACCAGCCCTTAGATGTGGTTGCTGCATAAAGTTTATTCTTTTTTTCTCCAGGCTTTTTTTTTTCTTTGTTCTTACCTGGTGATCCTGACAGTAACTCAGCTTTGTATGCTTGAGTGAAAAAGCTCACTTGCTGTACTATATCTATGAAGGAGCAACATTGCCACCCCTATCTGCACACACCTGATTTGGTCTACAGACCCCTCCTCATTTCCTTAACATAGGGAGGAGGTGTTCTGTAGACCTCAGAGGTAAACGCACCGGCTTTCTGCATTTCTAGCAGGATAAACAGGTATTTTTCTATACTTGCAGAGAGCGACTTACTGAATATTTTTTACTGCATATATCAAGGTTCAATAAAATTTACAAGCAACTGTACTGTGATGGATTAGTACACATGTGTCAAACACAAGGCCTGCTGGCCAAATTTTTCAGCTGGAGCATGGCAGAACTCTTTTCTGCCACCTCTGGCTCTTGCCCCCCGTTCACCACGGTCACTTGTAAACAAGCCTTCTGTGTTTACAAGGACAGCTTTCCTCTCGGCAGCTCACGACTCTCAAAGATCCAGGCCTGCCCTGCATGCACTCACGGCAGGGACAGAAGCCAAACAATGATTTCCTTGCAAGTGAGGGAGAAAGGTGAAGCTGCTTACACTGCCAGGAGGTACTCCGGGCTGGATAGGTAAGATGCAAAAAAGATGAGGGTTGTAGAGGGTGATGGGGGAGAGTGGTGCAGAGGTCAGAGTCAATAAGGAGGGGTAGAAGTGAGATATGGATAGCCTGAGAAAGAAAGCTGAATCCTACACTCTGTGCATAGCATAAGCCTGAACCCTGCTCATGTATGTAGCTCACTCCTGAACTCTGCACTCTGTATGTAGGTCACCCCTGAACATGTATGTAGCTCACTCCTGAACTTTTGCACTCTGTATGTAGCGCACTCCTGAACTCTGCACCCTGTATGTAGTGCAATCCCGAACTCTGCACCCTGTATGTAGTGAAATCCCAAACTCTGCACCCTGTATGTAGTGCAATCCCGATCTCTGCACCCTGTATGTAGTGCAATCCCGATCTCTGCACCCTGTATGTAGCGAAATCCCAAACTCTGCACCCTGTATGTAGCGCAATCCTGAACTCTGCACCCTGAACTCATTTTATATATACACACCAACCAGCTATAACTTCATTACCACTCACCTATTATTGAGTAGGTCCCCCTTTTGCTGGCATGACCTGTTGAGGTATGGATGCCATTAGACCTCTGAAGGTATGCTGCCATATATGGTACCACCAAGCCATCAGTAGCAGATCATTTAAGTCCTGTAAGTGTGAGGTGGGGCCTCCATGGATTGGACTTGTTTTTCCAGAACATCCAAGAGATGCTTTATTGAGAGATGGAGAATTTGGAGGCCAAGTCAATACCTCACTGTATTTCTTAAACTATTCTTGAAACATATTTGCAGTGTGGCAGTTCACATTATCCTGCTGAAAGAGGCCACTTTTATCAGGGAATACCATTTCCATGAAGGGGTGTACTTGGTCAGCAACAATGTTTAGGCACTAGGTACATGTCAAAGTAACATCCACATGAATGGCAAGGCCCAAGGTTTCCCAGCAGGATATTGCCCAAAGCATCCTACCGACCTTCAGATGCCACTGTAACGAGATCATTATTATTCACTTAACCTGCCAATGGTCATAACGTTATCGCTGATGGGGGGGGGGGGTGTATAGAGATTGGAAACAATAGGAATGTTGTCTTACAAAAAGGCAGGGTGATAAAAGCACCAGAATGCCTATGATATCTTGTGTATGGGAGAAAATATAATGTATCCACTGTGCACTATTTAATTAAATGGTAAAATAAATAAATAACATTATAACCTTTCTTTAAAAAACAACATCCCAGGTATGAATGTTCAAAATATGCTGTATATTTCAGGTCATACGTTTCCTGTTGAACAGTTTTTTCTGGAAGATGCAATTGCTAAAACAAGGTAAAAAATGCTTATTTACATTGCTTTTACAGTGGTAAGAAAATGTATGTGATCCCCTTGGATCACACTTGAACAACGTTTGGAAGGAATTTATGACCATTCCAACCCCCCCCCATCTCCGTAAATCCCCCCCCCACATTATCAAGCACCATCCGCCACTGGTGTAGTCTATCTCGGGAGAGTGCAGGAAAGGGTGGCTTCATTCACGTTTACAGGAAGGGACATGGAAAACGAACGTAGCCAACCTAGACCTGGAAGCCTAACAGCAGAAAAAGCTTGCATTTGAAAGCTGAAACAAAGAAAAAGAGAGTTAGAAGGTACATTCTGGTTATATATACAGATTGCATTTTTTTATTTAATAAAATGTGAGTTTAGCGTCACTTTAATCAAATTATTCGACAATAAGGTTGTTTCAATTTTCTGATCGTATCATAGTACCTTAAACATTCCTGGCATTCTTTTAAACACTGTTTTTCTCACAGTGTTTGTGATTTTGTAAAATTCTGTATTGTGTATGATAAAATTGGACAATTTTTTTCAGTTAGATTTTTTTTTTTGCTATATGTAAAAAAAGTGGTTTATGAAAAATGATCATAATTTTAGTGGTAATTTTGAAAAAAAAAAGCCAGAAAATTATGAATATAAAAAGAGATGGATGCCAAATGTATTTGCTAAGGACTTAGATGCCATTCTTGATAACAGAATCCATCCATGTTCTGTATGTGTAAGATTTTTTATATTTCCACCAAACTATTTTCAGGTATGTTCTGGACGATAGAAGCCCATACCATCGCTCCTCCAGGCATTCGTCGACAAAGGAGACCTCTAAGCAGAAGAAAGGGAAGAGCTACGAAGAGATTATGGGAGAATTAGAATATGAAATCAATGATACACTAAAGATACAGGAATCAAGGGCTGTAAAGGATAATGTGCCAGACCAACAACTGAGCTTCAAGGAGCTATCCACCCGTTACAGTGGTAACATTAATAAATAATTTGGGGTCTCTACAATTTCTATCAAGTAATAATGGGCTAATGAAATACAAATGTTTATATATTATTATAGTGCTAGCATATTTATTTTATGCCGCTGTTATTTACAAATGTGCCACAGGATTTTTTTAAAGCGGAGTTCCGCTGAACAAAAAAAAAATTAAAAGTCAGCAGCTACAAATACTGCAGCTGCTGACTTTTAATATCAGGACACTTACCTGTCCAGGGCGCCCGCGATGTCCTCACCGGAATCTGATCTGTCCCTCGGCTCCCAGGTGCAGGCACTGGCATCTTCGGTAAGGGAATCAGGAAGTGAAGCCTTGCGGCTTCACAGCCTGGTTCCCTACTGTGCATGCGCGAGTCGCGCTGCAAGTTCTGAGTGTTCCCTGCTGTTTTCTGGTACCTATGTGTCTCCCAGAAGACAGCGGGGGGGGGGGGGGGGTTGAGTGGAGGAGGGCCGGACACAACATATATCGCCGGAAGCGGGAGCAAATACCTCTATTAGACAGGTATCTGCTCCCCCCTCCCCCTTGAAAGGTGCCAAATGTGACACTGGAGGGGGGGGAGGAACCGGAAAAGCGTAAGTTCCATTTTTGGGTGGAACTCCGCTTTAAAGCAGCAGTATGGCCATGGTTTGGCCATACAGCTGCTTTATAAAGGTTCCTGTGATTTTAAAGCAGTACTAAACCCAAAACCGAAAATGTAATACATTGCAACTTACTAATCATTAAATGCGGTGGCTGCATTGTTTTTTGTTTTTTTTAGGCTATTGGGTGTAATACCGCTTTAAATCCGGGGGGGGGGGGGGGGGATGACTAAATCAAGTGGTAGAGTTATTTTAGGTCTCCTTAAACATAACTTCATCATGTGCATTTAGTATTTATTAAGAGATGTGTAGACTGCCATTGCTGACCGTGTGTCATAAAGTCTAGCTGCCTGGCTGTGTCTGACTTTAATATTTCTGAGTCACAGACCCAGAAGAAACATGCAGCAAATGAAAGTCAAAATTGAGTTTCTTGATACTTGTTCCAGGTCAGTAGCTCAGAATGGAATTAAAGCCAAAAGCATCAACATGCCAACCAGGAAACTGACATTTTCAAAAGGATAGGTCATTAATAGCAACATCTAGAATCTCTCATAGCAGGTTTTTTTTAATCAAATAGAAAATGAAAAACAAATACATTTTTCTGACTGTGCTCACTAGGTGATTTATTTTCATTATTTAAACTGGTCACTAGATAAAGTGGTCACTGAGTCCTTAAGTGAAGGAGAATCTCTCCAATGGGACCCAGACAACAATAAAAACCTGACGGAAGTCCTAGCCCTGTTTTGGCTGGAGGTACAGCTCATTGTCTTACGTTTAATACTAATTTTATATGCTAAATGTTTGAAATACATGCACACAGTTACAAAAGGGCAATTACCTTGTACTTTGTACATTCAGGTGTAATTCTCTGCCTGGAAGTCACAGGTGCAGCTCACTGCCAGCCGCCTGTCAAAATCAGTGACAGGCTAAAATATGTAGTGGCTGTATGCCAATATACGCACTGTCAAACTGTGCTTGGGTATGGGGAGGTATGGCTGCCCCTTAATGCTGTACAGCCCTCTTGCGGCGGTATGCATGCACCCTAACACAGTAATGTAATCCCAGCTGTTTGTGAATTGTAAAAGGTGATCAGTGCTTGAATGTTCTTCAGCCAATGCAATTATATCTCTGTTTTCATCACAGGTGTCAGCAAATCTGTTATTAAAACACTTTCTACCATGGATTTGGATAAAATTAATCTTGAGTTGATTGAAGCTTTGCTGGAATGGATAGTTAATGGAGACCACTCCTACCCATCAGGTTGGTAGATATCAAGCCGCAAGTAAATTAAGGCTGTCCAGTAACACTAGATGCATCCAAGGGGATGCAGATATCTAACAGCTAAGATTTTGTTTACCTTTTCACAGATTTCATGTTGTGTACCATGTGTCAATGTTGTCAATTGCCTGATAAATGTATGCGCTATAAGTTAAAGTGATTGTAAAGTCTCTCTTTTTTTTTTTTTTTAAATAACAAACATGTTATACTTACCTGCTTTGTGGATTTGCACAGGGCACCCTGGATCCTCCTCTTATCAGGTCCCTCTTCAGTGCTCCTGACCCCTCCCTCCTGTTGAGTGCCCCCACAGCAAGCAGCTTGCTATGGGGGCACCCTAGCCAAGCTGCAGCTCCGTGTGTCCATTCAGACACGGAGCTGCGGTTCAGCCCCACCCCCTCTCTCTCCTGATTGACTAACTGACTTTTACAGCAGCGGGGAATCAATGGTGCTGCTACTGTGTCTCAGCCAATTAGGAGGGAGAGTCCTGGACGGTCGAGGGACTTGTGGACATCGCTGGCTAGAGATGCGGCTCAGGTAAGCATTTGGGGGACTGAGGGAGGCTGCTGCACACAAAAGGATTTTTTATCTTAATGCATTATGATAAAAAAGTTTCTGCTTTTAAGACTCTTAAGACTTTTTTCTGCTTTTAAGACTCGTTACAGAGCTTGGATAACCTTTTAGCTGGTGTAGAAGTAATATAAAGGGAGTACACCCTTTAGATGGCTGTATCATTAACTCATTGTATATAATGGTTTAGAGTTTCCCTTTACTATATTCAAAGTACCTTACAAATGCTAAGATTACAGCTATACACTATCATTGTAGTGCCAGTACCCCCACAAGACAGGTTGAAATTTTATTCAAACCTGTTCACGGTATCAAACCCCAATGGGGGTATTCGTCCAAATCTGGACTTAAAATCCACAAGGTCAGTAATTGCCTCTCGGAGACAAGGGGAATACATGACATTCATAGATATCCAAGATGCCGGTCAGCATGTTCTCATTTATCCAACTCGGCAATGCTTTCTGCGCTTGGCAGTGACAGACAATCACTTTTAATTTCCCGCACTGCCCTTCGGCCTATTCTCTGCTCCCAGAGTATTCACACAGGTCCTAGCACCTCTTCTTGCCCTTCTCAGAAATCAGGACATCCAGGTCACAGGTTGTCTAGATGACCTTTTGAAGGACAATTCTGATGTTTCAGGCTTTTGATTGGGTGATCAATTTGCAAAAATCTGGTCCAGCCTTTTCTTCGCCTGGAATACTTGGGTCTGGTCCTGGACACATCCCACGCTGAGTTTTTGTTTCCAGAAAAGAAAATTCTTTATCTCAGAGCTCACGTTCAAGAATTGGGGTTAAAGAGACCTCCTACAATGAGATTCTCCAAGAGAGTTCTAGGCCTCATGGTAGCCTCCTTCAAGGCTGTACCATTTCCCCAATTTCATTCAAGACTCCTCTCTCAACCTACCGATGCTCCTGTCCAGCCAAGCAGGGAATTCCCTAACTTGGTGGGTCTCAAGCCCAGCCCTAACAATAGGGAAGTCTTTTGGTATCCTTACGTTCCAGGGAACATGGCCATCTGTGGAAGCCAAGCTCCCCCTCAACTTTCTGGAGTTCAGGGCAGTTTGGATGGCTCTGCAGTAGCATACCCAATGTCTGCGTGCACACCCAATCAGGATGCAGTCAGACACTACCATGGCTGTGGTTTACATCAACGGGGCACCAGGTGTCTTGCTGCCTTGAAGGAAAAAAAAACAGGTAATCTCATGAACAGAAACTCCCTTTCCAGTGATTGTTGGATTCCACATTCCAGGAGTGAAAATCTGGAAAGCAGTCTACCTGAGCCGCCAAAACCTAGATCAAAGGGAATGAGCCCTTCACTCACACATCTTCATCTGATATATCAGAAATGGGGTACTCCGAATGTAGACATCCTAGCCTCTAGATTTAACAACAAACTACCTCTCTTTGTAGCTAGGACCAAGGATCCCCTAGCACTAGCCTAGAATGCCTTGTTAATTCTCTGGTCTCAGTTCAGGCTAGTCTGTGCCTTCCCTCCAGTGCAAATTCTGCCTATTCTGCTCAAAAAGATAGAGCGAGAGAGGAAAATGGTGATTCTCATTGCAATGAACTGTCCAAGAAGAACCTGATATACAGACATACTTGGACTTCTAGCAGATGACACCTGGCTACTTCCCAACAGGCCAGACCTGCTTTCTCAAGGCCATCTATTCCATCCTGCTTTTCGGTCTCTGTCTTTAATAGCATGGCTGTTGAAGCCCAGTTCTTAAAAGAAAGAGTAGTCAGTTCCAGGAAGATGTACTATTATACCTGGAAATCCTTCTTTGTCTCCTGTGAACACAGGCACTTCATTTCCGGGGATTACACTGTGCCTCGCATTCTGGCCTTCCTACAATCAGGTCATAACCAGAACTTGCCCTTTAGCACTCGGAATGGACGGAACTTGACCTTGTCCATTCTCATTCAAAGACCTCTGGCTTAGCTCTTCCTTGGAAAAGCTTTTTGCTTCAAGGTGTATGTTACATTGAGCCCCTCCCTTGCAGCACCCTGAACATTCTTTGGATCTCAGTTTGGTTCTTTCTGCCTTGCAGAAACCACCCTTTGAACCCATCAGTGATATGCCCTTGGGTGAGCTTTCCTGAAAGGTGCCTTTTAGGCTGCTGTCACATAAGTCAGACATGTCTCTGAGTTGGTGGCTCTCTCCTGTAGGGAGCCAGTCCTCATACTTTACAAAAAGAAGATTGTCTTACGCTTAAGACCATCCTTTGTTCCCTGAGTGGCATCAGTGTTCCACCTCAATGAGGACATAATCCTATGCATATGCCCTGCTCCAAAGATTCCAAAGGAAATCTCTCTTCGTTGCCTTGACTTAGTCAGCAATATTGGAGTCTACCTCCGACCCGAGACAGATGAACTCATGTACCCCATAAGCGACACCCTGCTTTAAAGTCCACCATTGCGGGATGGATAAGGATTCTAATCACCAGAGCTTACATTCTCAAGAACAAATTTCCTTCCGGGCTTTTACATGCCCATTCCACCAGATCTGTGGGAGTTTTTCTGCACCAATCCTCTGTAGCCCAGCTGTGTAAAGCTGCCCCCTTGCAGCAGCACTTTGAAGTTTGATCTGTTGACCCTTCTTATTGGGTCTGTTGGCACAGTTCTGTTTGCCAAGTTGTTGATCACCCTTCCCATTCATTGTTTGGGGGCATTCCAGGGTCTCTGAATACTTTGCATGTGTTCTATACTGCACAATTAAGTTAAGAAGAATTTTGACTTACCTGTAAATTCCATATCTTGGAGTACAGTACAGGACACGGGTTACACTCTCTTCTTGGTTACTTTGCATTGCTTGCTATGAATCTGAGGACTCAGAAGTGAGTAGTGCTTGCCAATGTCAAATCCCCTGAAGGTAGGAGTTTATACCCCAGGGTTTATGAATACTTTGCCTGTGTCCTGTACTGTACACAAAGATATAGACTTTACAGGTAAGTCTAAATTCCCCTTTTTCTTATTTTACAGTCTTTAAGGGATAAAAAAATGAAGTGTGCACATATTGAATAGAAGTACTAAGCACTTTAATGATTTGACAAATAACATGTTTGTTATCCTCATAATGTGTTACACTCTAGTTTTTTTTTTGTTGTTTTTTTTTTTCTAGGTGCTGTTTTAGTATTTTTGCCTGGTCTGGCAGAAATCAAAATGTTGTATGAACAACTACAATCGAATGCCTTGTTTAGCAATCGACGCAGCAAGCGGTATGTTCATCTGTATACTTTATAGACATTATGTGTGATAAAAAAAAAAAATACATCTCTACTTTTCTTTTTTCTGCAGATGCGTGATCTACCCATTACATTCATCTTTATCAAATGAAGAGCAGCAGTATGTATTTGTTAAACCACCACCAGGGGTTACAAAGATAATAATTTCCACCAATATTGCAGAAACCTCGATCACGATTGATGATATTGTGTATGTGATTGACTCAGGCAAAATGAGGGAGAAGAGGTAATAAATTACACAACACTATATATAATATTTCACATTTCTGTATTTATTCAGTATAAATGTTTCTTATAAACAGTTTAAAGTAGAACTTCAGATTCAGCCAAAAAAACATTATATGTCTGCGTGACCATGCAGACATATAATGCAAATATATGCAATACATGCAAATATATTTTAATTAAAAAAAATTTGTACCTAAGAAAGTCCTCAAATTTCCTCTAAATTTTAACTCTAGGGCAGAACTCTGCAACTGATCAGCAGTTCCATTTTTATCAGAAATAGGAAGGATATTTCACCATTGCCAAAAGAGGCTGTGTTTTTAGAACGTTTGAGGCAAGTCTGGCAAAGCACAGTTTGGATGACAGACAGATCTCTTCTTTCCTATTATTTGTGATCAAAGATCTGCACATCTGTGAGGACCATAAATCAAATGATTCCCAGCGCTATCCTGATCAACCAGTAGGTTACCACAGCATGCTAATTAAAGTGTACTTAAACCCAGAAAAATTATATATTGCAGCTTAGATATATAAGCTGCATTTTTTTCGGGCTTCTTTACCTTTTAATATAACCTGGTAATCCTTTAAAAAAACACACTTCCCTGCCCCTTCCTCGCTATTTTATTTTTCCGCTTTTATCTATGAAAGGTGCCAAGGTTGTTACACAGGCTGAACTTCAACTGTTGTCTGCCTTTGTTCATTTCCATTTTTTGATGTATTGAAGGGACTAGTAGTTTTACACAAGAAAAATAAAGATGTTGCACTTTCTTTTTAGCCCACAGGAAGTAACAAGGTCGCTGCATTTCTGGCAAGATCAACAGTTATTTTCTGTAATTGCTGAAAATGTTTTAGCCTAAAATATGAAAATGAATGCAGGTACTACATGTAAAGACTGGTATGCTGCAATATATAAACCGTTTAGATATGCTTGCATATGTATTATCTAAGTGTTATAAAGTCATTAATTAAATGTTGCATTTTATCTTTGGTATCTGGTATTGGTTATCCTGATGAAAACTATTTGCAATTAAGATTTGTGGTGAAAATAAAATCTCCTTGATTTTTATTTTTGTGTGCCTGTGAGTCTTTTGTTGCTTTTGCCAACCCCTCACTTGGACTGCTTTTGGACATTCCAAGTGTATCTGAATCCGTGTCCCCCATTGAATGAGAGAGAGATTTATTTTTACTTGGTGCAAAATCCATTTCTTAAAGTTCATTAAAGCACATGGGCCCAATCCTCTGGGAGGGATGCTGGAAGTGGGAGGGTTTTTACTGGTCTGGTCGCTAATTTTTAATTTTTTTTTGCCAAGTGAACTTCAAGAAATGGATTTTACACTAACTGCAAAAATCACATTTTTGTACTGGTGTTTTCTAGATATGATCCATCAAAAAGTATGGAGAGCCTTGAGGAAACATGGGTATCTAAAGCGAATGCCATTCAGAGAAAAGGAAGAGCTGGCCGCGTGGCCTCAGGTGTGTGCTTTCACCTGTTCACCAGCCACCACTATCACCATCAGCTTCTAGATCAGCAGCCGCCAGAGATCCATCGTATTCCACTGGAACAGCTATGTTTAAGGTATATGCTATATTTGTAATACTTTTACTGAAATATTTGTGCTTGAATTTCAAATGCTCTTATGGAAATTCCAACTGACATCTGCTTTATCTAAGCCTCTAAGGCAACCTGATACTAGGTATGTAAAGTCACCTAGTAGTAAAGTCAGACAGCCAGGCAGTTCGCATTTTAGGAGGTCAGAAATGGCAGTAAGATATTTTTCTAAGAAAGTAATTAAAGCAGAACTAAAGCTAGGTTAAAATTTGTGCATTACAGGAATACACGCAAAATCGCATGCATTCCCACAATGTACAAAAAACACTTTTTGCAGGTCGGCAGTGGTGCCATTAATTCTTAATGGCACTTCAACACACCTTGTACCATGCATTTTGGTGCTGTGTGCTTTTAAAAAAAAAAGGGTCATGCCCTTCATTCGTGTGATTTTCGCATATAGGGCAGCCCATTGCAATCAATGCGCTATCCTTAACGCGACACACAAAAACGCATGCACACCATCGCACCAGCATAGCTGCACATTATGACAGGCTTATTCCCCAGTGTGTCCTACTCCACATATATGAGGTTCTGTGCTTCCCGTTCACGTCTGCTTCCCTGGTCATCTTCTCCAGAAACTCATAGACAGGAATGAATGAACCTTTTAGTTTCCTATTGTCATTACATGGCAGCACATGGACATCTGGCTGATATGTTAGTCAAGTGTGTCCATCATGAGAAACATGCGTGTCAACCCTTTGCTAAGATGAATATTATATACAATATGCATACACACATTCTTCATTTTACAAACATTATGGGCTTTCTAAAAAGCACAGCACAGTCTTTCTTTTCAAACACTACTGACTGTCTAAAACATGTTATTTTTATTTTCACGTGTCACATGTACAGTATCTCACAAAAGTGAGTACACCACTCACATTTTTGTAAATATTTTATTATATCTTTTCATGTGACAACCCTGAAGAAATGACACTTTGCTACAATGTAAAGTAGTGAGTGTACAGTTTGTATAATTATTGTAAATTTGCTGTCCCCTTAAAATAACTCAACACACAGCCATTTATGTCTAAACCGCTGGCAACAAAAGTGAGTACACCCCTAATTGAAAATGTCCAAATTGGACCCAAAGTGTCAATATTTTGTGTGGCCACCATTATGTTCCAGCACTGCCTTAACCCTCTTGGGCATGGAGTTCACCAGAGCTTCACAGGTTGCCACTGGAGTCCTCTTCCACTCCTCCATGACGACATCACCGAGCTGGTGGATGTTAGAGACCTTGCGCTCCTCCACCTTCCGTTTGAGGATGCCCCACAGATGCTCAATAGGGTTTAGGTCTGGAGACATACTTGGCCAGTCCATTACCTTTACCCTCCGCTTCTTTAGCAAGGCAGTGGTCGTCTTGGAGGTTTGTTTGGGGTCGTTATCATGTTGGAATACTGCCCTGCGGCCCAGTCTGCGGAGGGAGGGGATCATGCTCTGCTTCAGTATGTCACAGTACATGCTGGCATTCATGGTTCCCTCAATTAACTCTAGCTACCCAGTGCTGGAAGCACTCATGCAGCCCCAGACCATGACACTCCCACCAAAATGCTTGACTGTAGGCAGGACACACTTGTCTGTGTACTCCTCACCTGGTTGCTGCCACACACACTTGACACCATCGGAACCAAATAAGTTTATCTTGGTCTCATCAGACCACAGGATGTGGTTCCAGTAATCCATATCTTTGGTCTGCTTGTCTTCAGAAAACATTTGCGGGCTTTCTTGTGCATCATCTTCAGAAGAGGCTTCCTTCTGGGATGACAGCCATGCAGACTGATTTGATGCAGTGTGCAGCGTATGGTCTGAGCACTGACAGGCTGACCCCCCACCCCTTCAACCTCTGCAGCAATGCCGGCAGCACTCATATGTCTATTTCCCAAAGACAACCTCTGGATTTGACGCTGAGCATGTGCACTCAACTTCTTTGGTCGACCATGGCGAGGCCTGTTCTGAGTGGAACCTGTCCTGTTAAACCACTGTATGGTCTTGGCCACCATGCTGCAGCTCAGTTTCAGGGTCTTGGCAATCTTCTTATAGCCTAGGCCATCTTTATGTAGAGCAAAAAATCTTTTTTTTCAGATCCTTATTGAGTTCTTTGCCATGAGGTGTCATGTTGAACTTCCAGTGACCAGTATGAGAGAGTGAGAGCGATAACACCAAATTTAACATACCTGCTCCCCATTCACACCTGAGACCTTGTAACACTAACGAGTCACATGACACCGGGGAGGGAAAATGGCTAATTGGGCCCAATTTGAACATTTTCACTTAGGGGTGTACTCACTTTTGTTGCCAGCGATTTAAACATTAATGGCTGTGTGTTGAGTTATTTTAAGGGGACAGCAAATTTACACTCTTAGGCCCCTTTCACACGATCGGACCGTTCAGGTCCGCCTGTCAGTTTTGACGGCGGACCTGAACGGGCGCTCCATGTTAGTCTATGGAGCGTCGGATGTCAGCGGAAACATGTCCGCTGACATCCGACCCCGTCCGATCCGCTAAAAGCAGACGGATAGCCCTACGTCCAGGTCCGTCGCTATCGGATCGGGTGAGATCTGATGAAAACGGACATGCTGTCCGTTTTCATCCGATCCCTCCATAGGCGGCAGCGGCGCCTGACAAGCCCCTCCCCTCAGTGAGCAGAGAGGGACCTGTCATTCGCCGGCTCAGCGGAGATCAACGGACAGAACTCCCGCTGAGCCGGCGGACCGAGGCGGGCTCCGTAGAAACGGAGTCCGCCTCATGTGAAATGGGCCTCAAACAAGCTGTACACTCATTACTTTACATTGTAGCAAAGTGTCATTTCTTCAGTGTTGTCACATGAAAAGATATAATAAAATACTCACAAAAAATGTGAGGGGTGTACTTACTTTTTGTGAGATCCTGTATATGCAAATTTTCTGCTTGTATTTTCAGCTGTACTCAGCCAATAACTTTTTTTTTTTTTGTATATAACATCATGTAAGGAAACATATGCAAACATATACACCTTACATAGTCAATTTAAAAGCTTTAATTTACGTTGACTTGCTGCTTGTTGTTTAAAAAAGATCTCGTTTGAACAGAGTATTTGAATTGTGTTTTTTCTTTTTTGTCTTCTTTATCTTAGAATAAAGATTTTGGACATGTTTTCTGAGTCCCGACTAGATACTGTTTTGTTTCGATTAATTGAACCACCAAGTGTGGAATCGGTTCAGACTTCCAAGCTACGGCTTCAAGATCTTGGGGCACTTACTAAGCAGGAAACTCTCACGCCACTAGGTTATCATTTGGCTTCCCTACCAGTAGATGTGAGAATTGGTAAACTGATGTTGTTTGGTGCCATTTTTTGCTGTCTGGACTCGGCTCTCACTATTGCTGCCAGCCTGGCATTTAAGTCTCCTTTTGTAAGTTGATTTTATTTAAATAAAAACCTTTAATTTACCTGTACATGGCTTCATTATGGAGTGTAACCCCATGGGTTGTATAATACAGTAGTGAGTTTTAGGGAAAAATGAGGCTACAATATTTGGTATAACTTTATGGGAGGAAAAATTAAGCTGACTGAAGTAATACAGTAATAATGGGTGGGTGAGTGTCCACCATAAACGCCCCCTGGGATGAACACAGTATAGGGTTTTAGTAAGATTTCTATACTGTGTACAGTATAGGTGCCATTGTCATATCTGCCAGTATAGTAAGACATATTTCTTTCTTGCTCCCTTATACTTGTATAGGCTGCAGAAGTACTGTTTTGATAAATAGATCAATTTTAAGCAGATCCATATGGTAAAAAGTAAAATCTAAGTGTACATAAAAAATTGCAGTGAATATGTAAAAGGCCTGTACTGGCATTACATAAATAAATATGGAGCTTTTCCAATTCTCTATTTTATACATTACATAAGTAGTAAGTATTGATGCATAACATGTCTTATGCATAATGCATGTCTTGGTTTGAAGAAATGCACAAAGCTATAATGCACATATGTTTATATGTAGAATTTGGTGATCATCAAAATTAGCTCATAATTAAGGTGATAGGCTTGATATCTTGAAACACAGGAATGGGGTGGGGGGGGGGGGGTCTTAGTCTCTGATCAGAATAACCATGGCTCCCTGAGTAAAGAATATATAATTTTATAGTGTTGTTGTATTAAATAATTAGTAAAGAGAAGACAGCCACATTGGAAGGTGGAAAATAGATTTGTTTACGTGAATGAGACGGCTATTTAGGGCTCGCTCACATGGATTGTGCTTGAAACCTCATGCATTTAACACGCATGCATTTTCAGATCTATCATATCTTCTTTTTGAAGAAAACCATGCATGTAACAGAAATAGAAAATGCTAGTAAAATAAATATTAAGCATGCAGGACCCTTTTTCAGCTTCAGTAAAACATTATGGTGTGAATACATCTTCCTGAAAATATTGGATTTTTTTATGAGCTTTCATGTTTAACAGTAAGAGAAAAGTAAGCAAACGAATGACTATACATTTTGTGCATCTGTATATTTACTCTGATTTGTGTTAAGGTGTGTCCCTGGGATAAAAAGGATGAGGCCAACCAAAAAAAGAAAGAATTTGCTGTAGCAAGCAGTGATCATTTGGCTCTTCTTCAAGCATATAAGGTAAACATCTTAACATGGACAAGATGGCAGTGATGAAAAAATGCTAATTAACCACTTATAGTAAGGCCTCTCTCATTGTTTTTAAGCCGGCCATAGATGGGTCAAATCTCGTCCAGTTAAGCAGGGACAGGCTAAGATTCGATCCATCTGTGAGCAAGCTGGTTGTACCTTAGTCAAACCATCGATTTAATTTGGGTGCAACCATTCTGTCTGACTTTTTACATGCGATTACTGCCGGCAAAACACCATAAAAACACTGTGTTGATGGGGGAATCGACTGATATTCTATCCTTCTACCTGTAGTGGAAGGAAAGAAAATCAAATCACCCTATGGGCTGCTTTAGAGATGCAACAAATGACAACCACAGATTAGCTCTGCTTTTGCCTTAACCCATGTTTCTAACACATTATGACACTGCACAAATGCCAACTCTAATTATTTTTTCACAAAGGTAAGTTAATGCTTCAAAAATGTGTGCTGAATATGTCTAAAACTCTGCACTTGAACTCAATGGAGGTGGCAGGTTGCAACAAAGCCTAAAAATTGTGGCATGCCCTAAAATTCTTAATGCGACACAAAGAAAGATGACGCCAACATTCTGGTGTATACGGTCCCATCAACCTAACAATGGTTTCGCAGCACATTGACAGGTGGTACAGGCTTTAAAAACATAAGCAAAATGCTTGTTTCTTAATCGTACATCACAGGACACGGTAACTTTATTATTCATGACTACTTGGGTTATGCTACCACCTACAGGCCCAAAAACAGCAGGCACCCACCCAGCACATCCTCAATTATGTGCTAGTGTCCATATGGTGATGGATGTGCCTCTGAAGTTACCATCAAGTAGGCATCATTACACGAAAACCTTGATAAAATAGGGGGTTAGGCAGCAACATGGCAGATGAAGATTACAATTGAGAAATGTAAGTGTATTGACTCCCATGCATTGAAAAGGGCCTACATTCAAGAGATGATAATCAATAATTCTACCCTTATACAAAACACTTGTATTGGAATACACAGTTCAGTTTTGGCCACTATTTAAAAGACATTGAAAGAGTTCAGCAAAGGGTAACAGAATTAATAAGGGGGGCGGAGGACCTCTGGTTTTGAGGATTGTTTACATAGATTTCAGTTATTTACTGTGGACAAGAGGGGATATGATTACAATGTACAAATATATCAAAGGTGTCTCCGGTAACTATAATTAGCTGTTTACTCTAGGCAGGGTGCCTGAAGAGTACACAAGACCACGATTTGAGGTTAGAAGAAAGATGGTTTAACCTTAGATTGCAGAATGGGTTATTTAGTATTAGAGCAGTAAAAATGTGGAAGGGTTCTTGAAATTAGAAAATAAATATTCACACACACGAGTTGAACTAAATAGACCTTTGTCTTTTTCACCCTTAATAAACCTAAATTATGTAGTATCTCTGGAGATTTTATTCTGTGGGCATTTGCTAATGAATTTCAGTGCCTGTTTCATACCACCCTGCTGGGGAAAAATGAAGGGCTTTATCCAGATTGATCGCCTACGGCCCAGAAGGAGGGTACCCAAACCCCGCTGTGAGGATCAGGGACAGCCTGTGGAGAGAAGGAATCCCGATGCCGCACATCCATGCATGTGATTCCTTCTCTTCTCTCTTCAGTGGTCATAGGAGCTAGGATAAGCTCCACTCCCTCGCCGGCACTTCTGCAGCAGCGGACACATATACTATCTACACTGCTCCTCACTACACGAGCCTGAGCTCGTAGGAGCTTTCTCAATGGGGGGGACTCACCAGTCCAGGCTGCAGGGCCATCAGAGGGCATGACTTTGCCTAGGGGGATTACCATCCTGAACTTGTAGAGTACCCAGCCAGCATCATTACCATATACCAGGTACCCTGGGTAACACTGCCCGCAAGGTCTATGCTAACCAACACCCTTACAGGCTGTGACCCACAGAAGTAAGTTTGAACAGCATGTAATACAGCATGTACTGACAGTTTTTAATGATGTGGGTTTATTGACACTTTAAATGGTTCATTCAGCAGTAGCCTATGGAGGAGAAGTTTTCTAAAAAGGGAAATTCTCAGCAGTATTCCAGCTATTTGCTACCCGAACAAGACCCTGGGGGTACTAATGAATGAGTTTTCAGTCTTTAGGGATGCTACAGATAAGAGGTTGGAAGCCTTTTTTGAAGCGTCTTTCTCTTTTTTTAGGTGCAGGTCTGCAGCCAACAGCACCTGAGGAGGAGTATGCCAAGCTCTCAAAGTGTGGGCAAAACATATGCTCTGGCTCAGGGAATCTAATCCTGGGGATCCTGTCACTAGATAATACTGAAGGCTTTCCTGAGAGCCTCGAGCTTCTTGGGATGCCTTGGAAAATTCAATTAGGCAACCCTCTAGACTGGGCTTTATGTCTGCCCATTTGAGGAGAGTCCTATAGCTCAAATGCTGGTCTACTGAAATTCGCTGATGTCTCTGGAGAAGGAAGAAAAATCAATGGCTTAAAAGCTGGGCCCTTCGACTGCTAAAAAGCAGTCCTTTTGTCAGCCACAGTCCTCGGGGTCCAAGCTGAAACATACCGCCCAGTTCCACAAGTCCTTTTTCTAGTGAAGGGGTGGGGGGTGCTTATCAGCCTTCATGGCTATCTGAATTCAGAACATTGCACACAACTGGGTCCTTTGGCTCAAAGGATCTTGGAGATGGCGGCACTCTCTCCTAAGGAAGCTTTTCTGGTCCTTCACCAAGATAAAGTAGTGTTGAGGTCTTGGCCTTCTTTTTTGTTACCATCTTTTGTTCCTAATCCCAAACACCCTACTTGGATGTGGTTCATGCTCTGCAGGCATATCTGTATATGGCTTTGTTTTAGCAATCTGATTCCTTGTCTGTTCTGCCTGAAGGACCTTGTAGGGAACAGGGTGCTTCCCAATCCTCTCTATTTCCATGGATTCAGCGACTCATTTCTCAAACCTTTGGCATTAAAAATATTTCCCCTTTCTTATTGTACATCACGGGACACAGAGCCATAGTAGTTACTATGTGGGTTATAGGCCACCTTCAGGTGATGGACACTGGCACACCCTAAGACAGGAAGTCCACTCCCTATATAACCCCTCCCACTACTGAGAGTACCACTGTTTATTCGCCAGTGTCTAAGGTGTTGGTCACGAGTAAAGATGTGCTATGCTGAGCTCTACTGGAGCAATCCTTGCTGGGGCCAGCTATGCAGCTGGATCCATTCAAAGTGTCTTTTCAGGCCGAATTGAATGATACCTGGGCCTCGTGGTGGAAGAAACAAGGGTTTTGCCTGTAACACTTCTCTTTTAGAGAGCTGGACCCCGGGATCCTGAGCTTTGTTTTTTTCTGGCAGGTTGTTTTACAGCTCCAGGAGTGTGGGTTCTCCCGAGGGTCCCCGGTTCCTGAAGGTTTTGTAACGGAGCCCACCGTGAGAGGTGAAGATTGGGTATGTTGGTTTTTACCACAGAAAACCCTGTGGCGGGAAAGGTAAGTGGAGGTTTCTAAGGAATTTTTAAATTTTCTTATGAAATGTCTCCTTTTAAAAAAGTAAATGTTGTCATGCCTAAGAGTCACCACTGGGGGCTGTATAGCGCTCGTACCTTGTCATGCTTTCCTCAGACATCACGCTTGTCACAGAAGCAGCAGGCTTCCCTCTGGCGAGCAGCTCAGACCTCCGGTAACACACCCCCCCACCTGGACAAAGCTCTCCCCTTCATCCTGCAAGACGGAAGCCAAAAACGATCGGCGATGCCACTCCGTTTTTTCACTGCCCCTGCACGGTGGCTTATTACAGGTCTCCTCCTCAACATTCCCCCCCACGCACACACACACACGCTGATCCCGTCGGATCGGAGGCCCGTGCTCGTGCAGGAAAACCCTCTTTTGAAAGCAGAGGGGGGCCGCGATGTAAAGGAAGGGGCGCGGCTTAGTGCGGCATTGACGTCCTTCAATGTCCAGCGCGGGAGTATGTTTAAAAGCTCCACTTTTTGCTGGCTGCAGATGTCGGAGGGACACAATAGCAAAAAAGGGGCATATAAGAGGCTGATGACACAGGCTTTCCCTGACACATTTACTAAAAGCATCAGGCTGAGCATTAATAGCAGTGGCTGGACTATTGCTCAAGCAGTGGATGCGATTTCTTCTGATAGTACCTCTGCTTTTGTGCATTGGGCTAAGGTCAGAAGGGGGGGTTGAAACACACCCAAAAAAGGGCTAAATGGGTCTCCCTCAAGCTCTGGAAAGCCTACTCATCTGTACAAAGGCATCCTCCCCTGAAAAGGGGGTGGCTGGTCTGAGTGAGCATCGAGGCCATGAAATGTTTGCAACTGTTTTCAACACTGCAGCCCCAGTTTGTTACTAAAAAGGTCTTTTTTCCTCAGCCATGATAGGAAAAGGTAATCCTCAGGGTCAACCCCGGGGACAAAAAAGGTCTTGAGGGAGGAAACCTACAAAATACTAAGGCCTCCTTATGAGGGGGCGACCCCCGCTCGCTCAAGTAGGGGGAATACTTCTGCAGTTCTCAAGGATCTGGCAGGAAGAGTGTCGAGACAGATGGGGGACTTCCCCAATAGCTCCAGGTTACAAACTGGAGTTCCAAGAGTTCCCGTCTCCTCGTTTTCTCAGATCAAACGTTCCTAAGGATCCAGAGAAAAAGAAGTCTTTCTTTCAAGCATTGGACCATCTTTTGGCAAAAAGTGATCCTGGTGGTCCCCATGTAAGAGCAGTGGTTGGGATGTGGTTCAAACCTTTTCTCACGGTGCCAAAACCGAATGGACATTCTGGATCTCAAAAATCGAATTCCATTCCTGAATATAACCACTCTTTTTTCACATGGAGTCAATCCAATCAGTTGTTTCCATCCTACAAGGAGGGGAACTTCTGGCGTCAATCGACAACAAAGATGCATGCCTCCATGTGCCTATTTCCTCGCTCACCAGTAATATCTACTTTTCAAGGTAGAAAATCTTCATTTTCAGTGTGTAGCTCTGCTTTTCGGTCTAGCTACTGGACCTTGAGTGTTTACAAAGGTTCTGGCCCCTCCTCTAGCCAAATTAAAGTGGATGTAAACCCAATGTCATCCTTTCTAAACTACTGCCATAGGGGTTATCTATAAGGATATACATGCCTCCTGCATGTATCTTTACCTGTCAAATGTCTCCCCTCTGTCTGTTATTAGACCTGAAAAACTGCATATTCTGTGGGTGGGTCTGTTGTCTGGAGCTCGGTGGGTGGAGTTGTGATGTCAGTAGACTCCCCGCCCACCTCTACACTCCTTGTCAATATGCATTTCTCCTATGTATTTCTAACACTGAACTTCTGCTGAACTTCTGCTATGATCTCTAACATCCAGTGAAAAGACAGGAAAGTAACCACATGACTTCAGCATGCCAAATCATGCTGAGGTGTGGAACAGCCAATCCTTGCAGAGCTGCTGAAGAAAGGAGTGGGGGTGGGAACTAAAAAATAATGCCTGTGTCTTAGGCTAGTGCATGAGATGTAAATCACCTGTCACTCACAGCAAGGGGGAGTATTTGACAAAGTTTTTTTCAGTTTGTCAAGATTTATCTCACTGAACAATAAAAGAGGATTGCTCAGAGATGGATTAACTCTGTGTGGCAAGACTGGGCTCAAATGATAGGAAATCTTATACTCTACAGTATGATATCAAAAATGGTTTACATCCACTTTAAGGGCTCAAGGTATAACGATTATAGTTTACCTAGACGATCTGTTCTTGATAGACCAGTCGGTAGCCAGCTTAGACCAAAGTATGGTCACCATATTCAACTACCTGGATTACCTATGTTGGATTCTCAACCTAGAAGAAATCTTCCTTAAATCCATGAAGAAGTCTGAAATACTTGGGTGTGAGCATAGATACACCCAGAAAAGGGTATTCTCGCCCCAGGCAAAGATCAGCGCCATAAAGGAACTGATTCAGGTGGTCGAAGCAAGATGAATTCTTCTATTCGGCTTTGCATAAGGTTGTTGGGAAAGATGGTGGCTTCATTCAAGGCCGTTCCTTATGCTTTGTTTCATTCGAGACTGCTGCAAAACAGTATCCTATCGGCTTGGAACAAAAGGGTTCAAGCTCTATATTTCCCAATGTGTCTGACTCCAATGGTGCGCCGGAGCTTCAGTTTATGGTTAATAACCAAAAATCTGCAAAGGGGAAAATCACCTTTTTTGGGTTGGGGAGCAGTCCTGGAAGACTTTCCAAGAGAAGTGGCCCAGATCAGAAATGGCCTTGCCCATTAACATTCTAGAAATTCAGGCAGAGCACTTGGTCCTGAGGGCCTGAACGTTCAGTTTATGGAATTGTCCTGCCAGGATTCAATCCGACAATGCCACAGCAATGGCCTATATCAGTCACCAAGGGGGCACAAGTAGTTGTGCGGCACAGAGAGAGGTGAATCATATCCTATCTTGGGCAGAAAACAATGTGCTTTGCCTATCGGCAGTCTTCATTCTAAGAATAGAAAATTGGCAGGCGGACTACTCGAGTCGCCCGGGGAATGGTTCCTTCACCCTGATATCTTCCTGTCAATATGTCAAAGACGGGGATCCCAGACGTAGATCTGTTTGCGTCCAAGTTCAACAAAGAAATAGACAACTTTGTGTCAAAAACAAAGGATCTGCTAGCATGCGGAACAGATGCCTTGCTATTCCCGTGGAATCGGTTCTCACTAATTTATGCATTCCCTCCTATTCTGCCTGTGTCCACGACTTCTTTGCAGGATCAAGCAGGAAGGGAAGTCGGTGATTTTTGTGGCCCCCAGCATGACCCAGGAGATCTTGGTATGCAGAGATTGTAAAGATGGCGGTAAGGGACCCATGGACCCTACCGCCACGGCCAGACCTTCTCTCGCAAGGTCCAGTATTCCATCCTACCTTAAAAACGCTAAATTTAACGGTTTGGCTATTGAGACCCACATTCTGAGGAAGCGTGGGCTGTCAGGTTCAGTGGTGTCTACTCTGGTTAATGCAAGGAATCCGGCCTCCAGAGTCATATATTATAGAGTCTGGAAGGCATATGTCTCCTGGTGTGAATCCAGGGGTTGGCACCCCAGGAAGTATGTCATAGGTTTGAATCCTTGACTTTCTACAGATGGGATTAGCAATAAAGCTGGTCTTGAGTACCATCAAGGGCCAGGTTTCGGCCTTATCTGTATTATTTCAGCGACCACTTGCTTCATACTCTTTGGTTTGTAGCTTTATTCAGGGGGTAACGCGGCTTAATCCTCCGGTTAGGTCACCCCGGAACCCTTGGGACTTGAATTTAGTCCTGTCGGCATTCCAGAAACAGCCTTTTGAGCCGATACGACATATTCCCCTGGTCCTTTTGACAAGGAAACTAGTTTTTCTGGTAGCCATATCTTCTGCAAGAAGGGTATCAGAGTTGGCTGCTCTTTCTTGTAAAGGGCCATATTTAACCACTTAAGCCCCAGACCATTTTGCTGGCCAAAGACCAGAGCACTTTTTGCGATTCGGCACTGCGTCGCTTTAACTGACAATTGCGCGGTCGTGCGACGTGGCTCCCAAACAAAATTGACGTCCTTTTTTTCCCACAAATAGAGCTTTCTTTTGGTGGTATTTGACCACCCCTGCGGTTTTTATTTTTTGCGCTATAAACAAAAAAGTGCGACAATTTTGAAAAGAACGCATTATTTTTTACATTTTGCTATAATAAATATCCCCCAAAGATATATAAAAAAACATTTTTTTTCCTCAGTTTAGGCCGATACGTATTCTTCTACACATTTTTGGTTAAAAAAAAATCGCAATAAGCGTTTATTGATTGGTTTGCGCAAAAGTTATAGCGTTTACAAAATAGGGGATAGTTTTATGGCATTTTTATTAATAATTTTCTTTTTACTAGTAATGGCGACGATCAGCAATTTTTATCGTGACTGCGACATTATGGCGGACACATCGGATATTTTTGACACATTTTTGGGACCATTGTCATTTATACAAATGCACTGATTCCTGTGTAAATGACACTGGCAGTGAAGGGGTTAACCACTAGTGTGCAGTGTAGGGGCTAAGTATGTCCTGGGGAGTGATTCTAACTGTGGGGGGGTGTGGCTACGTGTGACACGTCACTGATCTCTGCTCCCGATCACAGGGAGCAGCGATCAGTGACACTGTCACTAGGCAGAACGGGGAGATGCTTGTTTACATTAGAATCTCCCCATTCTTTCTCTCCGTGAGGCGATCGCTGGTATCCCCGTGGCGATCGAGTCGCCGTGCCATTTTGCTGACGTACCTCGGCATGCGCCGGTTGGGAACCGATTAATTATTCACAAGGTAAGGTTGTATTGCGTCCTCATCCTAAATTTTCTACCGAAGGTAGTGTCAGGTTTTCATTTAAACCAGGATATTGTTTTACCTTCATTTTTTCCAGAAGAAAAATTCTGCGGAAGAAAAGTCACTACATTCTCTTGATATGGTGAGAGCAGTCAAAATCTATTTAAAGGTGACTGCTCAAAATGGATGTTTTGTTTGTGTAGCCTGAAGGTCCTAAAACAGGACAGGCAGCATCGAAATCTACTATTTCTAAATGGATTTGACAAGTAATTGTTCAAGCTTATGGTTTAAAGAGGAACGTTCCACCTTTTCATATTAAAGCGCACTTCACCAGGGCTGTTAGTACTTCCTGGGCAGCGCATCACCAAGCCTCCATGACTAAAATCTGCAAGGCCGCAACTTGGTCTTCAGTCCATACATTTACCAGATACTATCAAGTAGATGTAAGAGGTCATGAGGATATCACCTTTGGGCGCAGTGTGCTGCAGGCAGCAGTATAAGTCCTCTGGTGTCATGATGCCCTACTTTTGTTGTGTCTCCCTCCCTTCAGTTGCATTGCTATGGGACATCCCACATAGTAACTACTATGGCTCTGTGTCCCGTAATGTACGATAAGAAAATAGGATTTTTTATAACAGCTTACCTGTAAAATCCTTGTCTTTGAAGTACATCACGGGACACAGGGGTCCCTCTCTTCTTTCTGGTATACACATGTATTGCTTTGCTACAAAAACTGAGGTACTTCCAGTAGTGGGAGGGTTTATATACGGAGTGGACTTCCTGTCTTAGGGTGTGCCAGTGTCCATCACCTGAAGGTGGCCTATAACCCAGATAATAACTACTATGGCTCTGTGTCCTTTAATGTACTTCAAAGAAAAGGATTTTACAGGTAAGCTGTTATAAAAATCCTATTTTTCCAGTTAAGACCCATCCTGCAAGGAGTGTCAGTGCTTCCTGGGTGATTCAGCATCAGGCTTCAGCAGTTTAAGTTTCCAAGGCTGCCATCGGGTTTTCTGTTTTACACATTTACTATTTACATTTACCAGGTAGATACTTTCACCTTTGGAAATGCCAATTTTTAGGGGGCGCATGTGCGTAGGCTAGCGCGGCGGACATGTCGGGCTAGTGCTCCGCTCCGTGAGGGGGAGAAAACAGCAATATAGAGACGGCCCACGGACACAGAAACAGCACAAACTGTGTTTATTAATCACCCGAGAGGTGAGGGGGACATTATTGAAGCAAAATGGTACTGGGAGGTGCCGGGAATAAACCCAAACTAAGCCCTAATAGCGGCACCCAGGCAAGACATACCACACAAAAGGCGCCGGTCTCCTCAGGTACTTTTACCTCAGACAAGAAATTTTAAACCAAAGCTGCCAAAAGCTATCTCTTCTGGGGACTCTGAACCTGATTTAAACATGTCAAATACTTCACAACAGGACTCTGCGATCCCATCCAGCATTTTAAAGCAATTTGAAAAAATGCTTCATAAAGCATTACAGCAAACCTCAGAGCAAATTACTAGTAATCTTACTAAGGAAATTAGGGAACTGGGGCAACGTACTGAAACACTGGAGCTGAAAGTTGAGGACATTGAAAATTCTACTCAAAGGGGAAAACATTACTTTGCAGAATAGACTGGAAGATTATGAAAATTGCGCCAGAAGATCCAATCTGCGCTTCAGAGGCATACCCGAATCAAGAACAGATTTACAATCAACTATAACAGCGCTCTGCCAGGAGCTACAACCAGGCATACCGGTGGAAAGGCTGGAGATGGACAGGATACATAGGGCACGTATGCCCAAAAAAGCTGATGGCCCTCCAAGGGACATTATAGCAAAATTTCACTTTTACCGAACGAAAGATCAACTCCTAGATGCAAACAGAGAAAAGAACAACTTAATCTTTCAGGGTCACAACTATCAGCTATTTGCAGACCTCTCCCAGTTAACAATATCCAAGAGATGTGCAATGAAACCCCAATTATTAGAACTCCAACACCATGCCATCAAGTATCAATGGGGCTTCCCATTCTCCCTAACGATTCACCCACCAAAGGACCAGATTCTCATGCAGAACCCCTGAAGAACTTCAACAAGCACTTCAAGACCTTAATTTGATTGAGGGGACATCTACAGCCTCCACTTCACGAAGGAGATCAGCTTCTGACACCCCCCCCGAAACACATCTCATTCTGAGGCAAGAAATGGTAATCACCATACACACAAAAGAGGGCGATTCACATCCTCACACCGAGGCCAAGAAGACGCAATGGACTGGCGAAATATTCTTAGGAAATACACCTATCTGATTCTGCTTAGACAACACCTTGTGGGAGAACAGTAATGAAGTTGAATTACTGAATTTACTCTCTACTCCCTAAACTAAAAACTTAATACTTCTCCTAGCTTATTAGTAAGCGATTGAAAATGCAGGAAGAACTAGAATACCAAATTTATTATATCATAACTTATTGGTATGCGTTCATATTTAAAGGACACACTTATTATTCTGAATTTTATATCTCATTTTCAAGTACTTCTTAGAAATACGGTAGAGTTACTGTTAAGATACCATTTTCATTCTCTTTTTTTTTTTTTTTCTCTTCCACTTCCTTAATACCTAAATGGTCTTTAATAGCAGGTGGGTTGATTATTTTAAATCTTTCCACCTGAAAGTGTTATACAGCTACCAATGCTGGGAAATTTTCCTACAACTTATGCCACGTACACACGAGCGGAATGTCCGACAGAAAAAGTCAGACGGAAGCTTTTCATTGTCTATTCCGATCGTGTGTATGCCTCATCTGACTTTTTTTTTTCGAAAATTCTGACGGACCTAGAAATGTTCTAAATAGTTACGATGGAACTAATTCCTATCGGGAAACCCGCTCATCTGTATGCTGTTCCGACGGACCAAAAACGATGCATGCTCTGAAGCAAGTACGAGACGGAAGCTATTGGCTACTAGCTATTGCACTTCCTTTCTCTAGTCCCGTCGTACTTGTTGTATGTCACTGCGTTATTGACGGTCGGACTTTGACCGTGACCGTGTGTAGGTAAGACCGCTTGAGCGGAATTCCATCGGCGTTCCGTCGGAGAAACCTTCGGAGTTTATTCCGACGGCAAAACCGGTCACGTGTACAGGGCATAAGAGTTTATCTCAGTCCTTTAAAACCAAAATATATAGTTTTTGGGCAGTTTTAACCCCTCAGAGCATGCATCGTTTTTGGTCCGTCGGAACAGCATACAGACGAGCGGGTTTCCCGATAGGAATTTTATATTTCTGTTGCCACCCCAAAAAGGGATGACTGGACTTCCTATCTTTTTCTGCTAGATGAACTTCCTAGTATGTTCTCCATTCTCTCATACTCCTTTATCCCCCCCCCTTTTTTTTTTTTTTCTTTCTTCCGTTTTATTTCCTAAGGGTGTACACCCATCAAAATTATATACGACCCTAACAAATTTACAGAGTTAGGGCTCTTAATTTTATAACTTTATTATTTTTGTAACTTTATATCCTTGATATGAACTTTTCTTTCTTTTTAAGGCGGATTCCCCACACACGGAATATACATGTGCCTCACCCTGCTTTCCTCGGATCCCCATAGTAATATATAGGGATCGGACGAAGGTCACCTGTCCCCTGTTGGCTGGCTCATGACCCCGGCATGGGTACTTTTTCGAATCTTTTTACATTTGTACTGTATTTATATGCTTTACAATCTCTATTGTTTTTTTTATTCCCTCTTTAAGTTAAACCACTCTGGATCTGGCTACCTATTACTCTTCTTCATGTCCGCGCAGGGTTAGGCCAAGTAGTCACACAGACAACTGGTAAGTGTAGCTTGTTGTTTCAGTTGCCATGGCTCCTTTAAATATTTTATCCCTAAATGTCCAAGGTCTTAATGTGCCACAGAAACGTGTAAAAGCCTTCCGGTCATTTCAGACTAAAAAAGCACACATTGTGTGTCTACAATAAACTCACTTTACCCCAAATTCAACCCCTAAATTCTTTAGTACTTCATACCCACAAGTGTACATCGCTTCAGCGCCCACCAAAAAAACGCGGTATTCTCATTGCATTCCACCATACCACTCCATTTACAAAACACTCAGAAATCAAAGACCCGGAAGGTCGTTACCTAATTCTATTATGGACACAGCTGTAACTGTGGTGTCTTAGACTTCACCAAATTATCAACCCTTACCCTTTTTATCACATCTATTCCAAGTTATTAACACTCATAAAATGGGATCAATTTTTGTGTGCGGAGATTCCAATCCGGTCCTTTTCCCATTTCTGGACAAAACCCCATATACCCCACCACGATCTCAAAACTAAAAGATCTCTATCTCAGCTTCTTTCTAGGTACAATTTGATTGACTCCTGGAGAGAATCTAACCCAACAAAAAGAAACTACACTTATTTCTCTAACCCTCACCAAGCTTTTAGCTGCATAGGCCACATATTTATAACAATAGGGATGGTACCTGAAGTAATCGCATCCACCATTATCCCCATACCTTGGTCTGACCACAATGCTGTCTATACCTTGGTGGCTTCTGTTATACCTGGGGGGCATGGCCCTACATGGTATCTCCCAGACATGCTACTTAAATACCCCTCCCACTGTCTAAAAATCCAACAGGCCCTAAAAGACTATCTAGAACACAACACCAGTATTGACATCTCCTCACTCACACTTTGGGAGGTGCACAAACCTGTCCTAAGAGGAGTACTCCAGCAACATTCAGGGATACTCAAGCTGGAACCCATAATGCTTGCACGACAATTAGAGACAGAGTTTAATACATCTTTTTTAGCCTTTCAAAATAACCCTACCCCTAAGGTAAAAATTCGCTTAGAGAAAGCACGTCTAGAATATGACCTATTTCTAACTGACTCTGCTGACAAATTACTGCGTAGAACCAGGCATGCATTTTACAAGAATTCTAACAAACCAAGTACTTTCTTGGCAAGGGCACTAATATCTATTAATAAGTCTTTTAAACCCATTAGACTTAAAACGGCGGACAATGTATACACTAGTAATCCTCTTAAAATTGTGCAGAAATTTAGTTCAAATTTGAAGACTCTCTATACAGAGACAAATACACTTAACGCTGATGCGGCTCACTCCTCCTTCTGATGTATTAATCTACCCCAAATGACTGAACCCAAAAAATGTCACTAGAACAACCCATCACTAGAGATGATGTAGCAGCAGCTATTACAACACTAAAAATACATAAAAGGCCGGGACCAGACGGATTTTCAGCTCTCTATTATCAAACTTTTACGGATAGTATCTCCCCCTTGCTTGCAGAAGCGTTTAATGATTTATCAATCGGATCTGACCCCACTATAACTGGAATCGAAATAGGAGGTTATCAGCACAAACTTTGTCTATTTGCAGACAATATCCTCCTATATCTTTCTTCCCTGCAAGTGTCAGGCCCAAACCTCATCCCAACTCTTAATAAATTCGCAGATATTTCTGGCTTATACATAAATCCTAAAAAATGTTTAGCACTAAACATATCTCTTTCAAACATGGAACTGAATTCTGCTAAAATTAGCCTCCCTTTTACATGGTCGGACAGATCGATCCCATACTTAGGAATACATCTTACAGCATCTTTAGCGGAACTATTTTCATTTATTTATCCTCCAATTTTAAAGCGGCTATCAAATCTAATTAAATCAGGGTCCCATCTTCCTTTATCATGGTTCGGAAGAATCAACTCTGTAAAAATGACGATATTACCGAAACTACTTTACTTATTCAGAGTATTACCGATTCCGATTCCAGCTTATCACTTGAGAATAATACAGAGGAAAGGATCTTCACACTTTATCTCCCCAAACTAAACGGAGGCCTAGGTTGTCCTAATTTTGCATATTATTATAGGGTTGCGCATATAGCAGGTCTTACTAAATACCATGCATATCATGAAACCCCATTATGGGTATCAATTGAAGCCACGGAGTGTGATCCTTTTCCAATATCTAACTTACTCTGAATCTCACCAAAAGACTGCAAAGACCTAAGGAATCCCATTATATATCCCTTTGGGATAGATTCAGAAAGAGTAATCAATTACAATCTTTACATAACCCGTTACTGTCGTTTTATAAAAATCCTGCCTTCTATCCAGCGTGGGTATCCCCTAAATCTTTCAGAGAGTGGGTATCCCGGGACGTCCTAAGTATGTATAAATTTGTACATTCCTCATCATTTATCCCTTTTTCAACCCTCTGTGAAAGATATGGTTTACAGCAGTCGGAATTATTTAGATACCTCCAAATGAAAAAAAATTTCACACCCTTAGTGACCACCACATCTCCATTAACACATCTTCTGTTTTGAAGACATTTAGGGGCTAGGGGCACAATATCCACGATATACTCTTATTTATTGGTCCATTCTAGTAAGAACAAACCACCTTATGTCCGGAAATGGGAGGAGGACTTGGAGCGTACGCTGGATGTTTCAGACTGGAACCAAATATGGTCTACAATAAAAACAGTCTCCCCTAACACATTGGGGGTTGAGGATAATTATAAAGCGATGACAAGATGGTACCGACCAGAGTAGCAAAATATGTACAGAACTATTCGGCACAATGTTTTCGAGGATGTTAATATTTGGGCACATATTTTCACATCTGGTGGTCATGTCCATTAGCTCAAACATTTTGGAGGGGAATATTTAAAATTGCAACTAAATTGCTTGGGAAAACGGTTCCTTTTGATCCAGCAAAGTCATTACTCAACTTGAAACCTGAATTCATAACGCATACCCAGTTTAAATTGTTAGTGCAACTCTTCACAGCAGCTAAACAGACTTTAGCAAAGGCTTGGAGATCACCAACATTAGTTGTAAACGAAGCAAAAGGTAAGATGAATTATTTTATGACCCATGCCAAGATGATAGCTATTGAAATGGACGCGATACCTAGATTTGAAGCGATATGACAGCCTTGGATTACATATACTGTGCCAACCCTTGACAATAATGTGCTACTGCCATGGTAGCTCAAACGATAAGACATAAGTTTTATACTATTCTAGCTCTAGTTGTAGCGGTGACTCTTGGCCTGGCCTCGTTGACTTCTTTACTTTTTCTTTCTTTCCCTTTTTCCTACTATTCTTTTTCATTTCTTTTTCTGTGTACTACCCTCTTTTATGATTTTGAAGCTCCAATTTTTTATTTAGATAATAATCTTTTTTGTTGTCTAGAAATAAAATAAGGCAATTGTTTTTGTAGAATTTACAATATTTTTAAATCTCTCAATTCTAAATGGAATTAGTATCCAAAGTTTTTTTTTTTTCTTTTTTCTTTCATCATAAATTGTCTTGTTCTATTTTACTATAAATGATTTTACTTTTGAATAAGTGCAAACGAGCTTCCTCACATCGATTGTATTGTATTCATTCTATGTTAATTGTGCATTATCTTTGTACTTAATAAAATACTTTTGACAAGGAAAATGACAATTTTTTGTGAAAGGTCCTGCAGGCAGCTCTGTAGTAGGATTTTTCGCTGTTCTGCTTTTGGTTTTGGGCTTGTTGCTGCTGTTGCTCTGTTTGCCAACCACTCTTGTTTAGTGCTTTGGGACATCCCAAGTGTTATGAATAAGAACAAATCCTGTGATGTACAATTAAGAATTTAGATCTTTTAGTTTACCTGTAAAACCCTTTTCTTAGAATACATCACAGAACATCTCTACCCTCTTGTTTGGTTTTCGCAATACTTGCTATAAACTGAGGCTATGTTATTCTGGGAGGGGTCATGTCTAGGCAGGGAAGCCTGCCTTTCTTTGGCCAGTGTCCATTCACATGTAGGTGACAGCATAATCCAAGTAGTCATGAATAGGAAAAAACTGTGCGCCCTGTGATGTACTTGAAATGGATTTTACAAGTAAACGAAAAATACTATTTTTGCTGCATCTGTAAGCCCATGTGAAAGAGGCCTAATAAAAATGATAGATGTAAAAATAAAAAAATGAATGCAATGCATAAATTCCTACAGATTACTGATGTCTCTGTCAAAGATTTAATAATGGCATCCTAATCTAAGAGTAACTCCACTTTTGTTGCAGGGATTTTAACAAATGTTTTTACCTCTTTTGTTATTCTGAAAAAAAAAATACCTGTGTATCTGTGTCCATGTGCAAAGTAAATCTGTATCAAAGTGATTTTATAATTATCAATTAACTGCTGTGTTTGCAGGGCTCTAATGAGGAAAGAGCTGCATCCCTTTAAATGTGATTTACCTTTGGGAGTATCTTAAACGGGATGCCCAAAATCTGACTTGTTTCTTAGTGCAGGCTTCTGGGAAAATCAATAAGCCAATCACATAGGCAGGGAATTATATTTCTGCGGGGGGGGGATGGGGGGGGGGGGGTGAGGCATTCTGTACACTGTCTGTATGTAGAACGCCTCCAGGTTGCCATATTGCATTGCATTTTATGGAAACTTAGAGTACTGCAGATTGAAAAGGAACAGTCGTAACATTCATTTGCAATATAACGTGTGCTGCAATTGTATAATAGATAGATATAGATATGCTATTTTTCCCCACAAAAGTGGAGTTACCCTCTAAATATAAGTATTGGAAGCATGTATGTACACTCATCAGGAAAGTGACTGCTCCATTGTTATTAAAAGGTCCTTTTTAATGAAAATATGGTTTCCACCTGTGTAGGGCTGGAGTAATGTCGTTAAGGAAAACCCACGTGCCGGTTTCCAATATTGCCGGGACAATTTTCTGTCATCGAGGGTGATGCAGGTAGGTTGTTGCTGCTATTAATAGTGTGTGTGTGTGTGTGTGTATGTATGTGTGTATATATCGATATATACCTATATAGAGATATATCTATATAGAGATATATATATATATATATATATATATATATATATATATATATATATATATATACACACACACACACACACATTTGTATGCCTGTGCTACAAATATTGAATTTTAAAAAATATAAAGAAATTCACAAGTTCACAAAGAATCATTTTGTGTGTTAGCATATTATTAATAATCATTTAAATGCTTTATTTATTGAATAAGGCCTGCAGCACTTGAAATAAATTTTGGTGTAATTGTTTTACACGTTAACTCTACTGATATCAGCTACCAGTTCACAGTTCCCTGAGGGCTTAGGAATGTGATCTGGAGAGCTGCAATACCTTGTGTTTTTAACGTATATTTACTTAATTAATAATTTTACTGGTTAAAAAAATGGACTAGTATCTTTTTTCAGCGTAACTATGTAATGGTTTATCCCACAAAGGGTCTCCAAAGTGTATTAGAGAGAACATTAACTGTATTTTAGTGTACACACAGATATTTGTACGGTAACATAGTAATTTTTCCTGTGTGGTAGGGTAGATTTGACACTTTATTTACACTTAATATGCAGCGCTATATTTTTAAAATCTCCCAAATTTCATACATCATACCATAAATAAATAAAATGAACCAATATTGTTTTATATATATATATATATATATATATATATATATATATATATATATATAAAATATGTGCTCAATACCAAGTGCCTAGTGCTCTATATTTATATTGTGCGACCTCTAATAATGCAGAACTCATTAAATACTTCTACAATACACAAATTCATAAACCATGTAATATTCGATAAAGTGTCCAGTGCATATTCATAAGGTTATTAAAGTCTTTACCAAGTAACTATTGACCTGTTTGTTTAACTTCTATTGTTATATATACTGGAGAGTTTAAAGTGGTTGTATAGGCAGGTTTTTTATCTTAAGGGGAGGGGGCCGAACCACAGCTCCATGTCTGAATGGATACACAGAGCTGCAGCTCGGCTCGAGTGCCCCCACAGCAAGCTGCTTGCTGTGGGGGCACTCAACAGGAGGGAGGGGCCAGGAGCTCCAGCTAGGGACCTGAGAAGAGGAGGATCCAGGCTGCCCTGTGCAAATCCACTGCACAGAGCAGGTAAGTATGACATGTTTGTTATTTTAATAGGAAAAAAAAAAATGAGACTTTACAGTCACTTTAATAAAAGTCCACATAGATAAGTTTTTGCTAGAAGAAAACATTTTAAGCAATAGCCATGGATTCATGAAAGACAGAAGTTAGCAGACAAATCTGATTTCTTTTTATGAGGAGGTGATCAAAATCCTAGACAAAGGAGTGGCTGTGGACTTAGTATATTGGATTTTGCAAAGGCGTTTGACACCATTCCCCACACACGGCTAATGTGTAAGGTAAAGTCTACAGGCTTAAAAAAATCAGTTTGTAAATGGATAGAAAACTGGCTAAAAGGCTGCATTCACAGAATAGTGGTTAACGATTAATACTCTGAATGGTCTAAGGTTATTAGTGGTGTACCCCAAGGTTCAGTGTTGGGACCTTTACTTTTTAATATGTTTATAAATTATATTGGGTCTGGGAATAAAAGTACCATTTCTGTCTTTGCAGAAGACCCCAAGCTTTGCAGTAGAATAACATCCTTATTTGATGTCTCCAACTTACAAGCTGACCTCAATGGGGGGGGGGCGCTAATTAATAATGTATAATATTTGCATGCATTATACATACTAGGGGGAGTAAAGCTGGGGGAATCAATCATGGAGAAGGATCTAGGTGTTCTGGTAGATCATAAGCTTAATTTTGGCATGCAGTGCCAAGCAGCGGTTTCCAAAGCAAGCAAAATTCTTTTCTTGTATTAAGAGGTATGGACTTTAGAGAGAGAGCCCCTGTACAAATCATTAGTAAGACCTCATCTGGAATATGCATAGTTGCCAACATTGTAAAAAAAATTTTAGGGACACTTTTTTGCATGTAGGCGGAGCCTTGCTATAATTAGGAGGCGGGGCATTTGTAGGCGTGACATAGTGCTCTTTGTGTGCCACTGTGAAAAAATGGGCGTGGTTTATGCAAAATAGTGGGCGTGGCTCGAAAGGGGGAGTGGTTAGAGTCTGAGATGAATGAGGGATGGAGGGAGAAAGAAAGAAAAAGGACAGCAGGCCCAGGACCTACACCACAATAGAAATATGTGTATTCCAGAAAGATTAACAAATCAGCAGATAAAGATACTCCAAACACCTGGGTTTAGCGCTTAAATCATCCCCGCACCATGGTTGTTATGGTGTCGGGGTGATTGAAGCGCATTATTTCTATTATTACACTGTAATATAAAATGAAATCATTCAACTCACCATAATGCAGAATCAGTGGAAGCCCCGAGCGTGTCACCTGCCACATCGTCTTTCACCAGATACCATCAGGTTCCCCCAGCAGAGTCCGTCCTTGCATCAGGTGCCTCCCCAGCAGAGTCTGTCCTTGCATCAAGTGCCCCTCCAGCAGAGTCCGTCCTTGCATCAAGTGCCCCCCCTAACAGAGTCCGTCCTTGCATCAAGTGCCCCCCCTAACAGAGTCCGTCCTTGCATCAAGTGCCCCCCTAACAGAGTCCGTCCTTGCATCAAGTGCCCCCCCTAACAGAGTCTGTCCTTGCATCAAGTGCCCCCCCTAACAGAGTCCGTCCTTGCATCAAGTGCCCCCCTAACAGAGTCCGTCCTTGCATCAGGTGCCCCCAGCAGAGTCCGTCCTTGAATCCGGTGCCCCCAGCAGCTGTGGCGTAGCGTGGGTTGTCAGCGCCCGGTGCAAGGCAAGAAATTTGCGCCCCCTAACCTATGGACTTTTAGCACTCCCCGAGTCCCTTCCCTTCCTACAATAGTACTTACCAGCCTGATTCCTACACTGACCACTACACTGACCTACCTATCCACTACACTGACCTACATGATTCCTAGACTGACCATTACACTTACCTACCTGTCCACTACACTGGCCTACACTGTTCCTAGACTGGCCATTACACTTACACTTACCTACCTGTCCACTGCACTGACCTACCTGATTCCTATACTGACCAATACATTGACCTACCTGTCCACTACATTGACCACTACACTACACTGATTACCACTACACTACACTGATCCAGAAGATGGTACCTGCGGTGTGTGAGGATGTGGGGCCGACCTAGGCCAAGCTGGGGGTCCGAGGAGTCTTCCAAATGGAGCCTTGTGAAAGGGGGGAGCCAGGACCATCAGTGTCCCCAGCCAGCGGAGCCCCGGTCCTTCCATCAGTGCCCCCGCTCGTCGGACACACAGGGCGGAGGGTTGGCGGTGGGTGGAGGCTAATCACTTCCTTGTGTTCAGGAAGTGATTAGCCTCCACCTGGGGAGCTGGGAGGGGTTGCCAATCCCTGCAGCCAATAGGCTTCAGTGTACAATAGAATTTTCTATTTGTACACTAAAGAGAGAAGCCGCCCCTCTGCACTGAACACACGGGGAAACAAAACTTGTGGCAGCGGCAGCCATTTTTGTGTAGCCGCTGTCGTTTTTAGACAAAAACAATCCCGATTTTCCCGGGACAAAAGCAAAATCCCGGGAAAATAATCAGGACAAGCTTAAATCGGGATGAGGGTCCCAAAATCGGGATTGTCCTGGGAAAATCGGGACTGTTGGCAACTATGAATATGCAGTTCAGTTTTGGGCACCAGTTCACATAAAGGATATTGGGGAACTGGAGAAAATGTAGAGAAGAGCAACCAAACTGATAAGAGGCATGGAGGAGCTCAGCTATGAGGAAAGTTTACCTGACCTGAGAAGAGGAGATTAAGAGGGATATGATCAACATGTAGAAATACATAAGTGGTCTATATAGTGAACTTAGTGTAGCGTTATTCAACTTAAGGTCATCACAGAGGACAAGGGTGCACACTTTACGTCTGGAGGAAAAGAGATTTAATCACCAAATGAGGAAAGACTTCTTCACAGTAAGAGCTGTGAAAATGAAGAATAGACTCCCTCAAGAGCTGGTTCTGACCAGCTCAGTAGATTGTTTTAACCACTTAAGGACCAGAAGTATTTAAACCCTTAATGACCAGGTCATTTTTTTTGCAATACTGCACTGCGTCGCTTTAACTGACAAATACGCCGTCGTGCGACGCTGTACCTAGACAAAATTTACGTCCTTTTTTTCCCCACAAATAGAGCTTTATTTTGGTGGTGTTTGACCACCTCTGTGGTTTTTATTTTTTACACTATAAACAAAAAAATGAGCGACAATTTTGAAAAAACATGGAGGCGGAAACATTATCCTTTGGGGGTGTTTTTCTGTTAAGGGTACAGAAAAACTTTACCACATCAAAGGGATGATAGATGGGCCATGTACCGTCAAATCTTGGGTGAAAACCTCCTTCTCTCAGCCAGGGCATTAAAAAATGGTCGTGGATGGGTATTCCAGCATGACAATAACCCAAAACACACGGCCAAGGCAACAAAGGAGTGGCTCAAAAAGAAGCACATTGAGGTCCTGGAGTGGCCTAGCCAGTCTCCAGATCTTGATTCCATAGAAAATATGTGGTGGGAGCTGAAGGTTCGCGTTGCCAAACGTCAGCCTCAAAACCTTAATGAACTGGTGTAGTAAGGAGGGGTTTGGGTTCCTGAAGGACTGGGCCGACTTCTCAGTCGATAACCAGTACTATAAAAGGGACAGACTGTACCTAAATGAGGAGGGTGCAGATCAGCTGGGAATGAAGATGGCCAAAAAGTTAGAGGGGTTTTTAAACTAGGCGATGTGGGGGGGATGGGCGTGACCGGAGGCTGAGGGGAAGGGGAGGGCGTTGAGAACCCGGACCTAGCTGCTCCTCCTGAGGCCCGCCGTCTGCCGCCCACGCTGGAAGCTCAGGATGCCGTAGTGGCTTGTCCTATGCCTGTGACGGCCGGAAGGTAGGGGAGACAAGTAACGAGCAGCCGGCTCAAAGATCTGGCTGGCGCCGCTGCCATGGCTGTCCCGGAGACGGGAGTCTACACCGCACCGGATCCTTCAGCAGAGCGCTCGTGCTGGCTGTCTGTAAAACAGGTCTGCAAACAGGTGGACGCTGCTGGTCAGAGCAGTAGATTGGATGACAGGGGGAAGGAGGACCATCCAGGTACACTGTGCACTAAATGCCATAAGATAACCCGTCTGTGTCATCCCTGTAAGACGAGAATCTGGGGAACCCCCCCGTAGTGACACCTTACGGTGAGTTCCTGCTTTGATGTACGGGAGGGGGCATATTTAAAGTTTGGAGAGGATGCTGTGAGGTGGAAAGTGAGCATACTGCCTAGTGTTTTCATCTCAGGGTCTATTGAGCTCTCTGGAGGCGGTTTCCGGAGGCAGTTTTTTTTTTCTTGGGCTAACAGCAAATTATTATATCACTATTTATTATTTGGGAAGAAAAGAACTGGCAGAGACTGAACAAATGGTACAATCCTTTTTCCCTGAAGTCCCAAGGGGTGAGGGGGGACAAGATGACCAGGAAAAAAGGGTCAGAGGAGGCCGCAGCTCAGGAAGAAGCTGGGGCGCACAATTTGCGAGGTCCCAAAGATAAAGTAGCTCAGGGAGCTGCCGCAAAGCTGGAGCGCTTTGCCCATACGCCAAACTGCACACCAAAAAAAGGAAACCAGGTGGTGGGGGTGCACAAGTTCAGGGGGCGCAGGTCAATCACCCCGGGGGAAGGAAAAGCCAAGGACTAGCCGAAATTTGTGTACCTACAGTAACCGAATCAGCGTCACAGACGTATCTGGAAAAGGAGAGTGGCCTGAGTGGCCTGGGCAATGTAGTAATAAAGGATAAGGAGGCACTAGAGCAGGAACCATCTTTGAAGGACATTCTCCTAGCAGTAAATGTTTGTAAGACCACGCTGTCGGATTTATCAGACCAAGTTAAAGGCATTATAGACGACTTGGCTATGTTGAAAAGGGATATGCAGGAGGTATGCGCTCGAACCACCGCTTTAGAAGAGAGACTCAGCCAGGTGGAGGATGATGTGAATCCACTGAGACAGGAGGTTAAGAGGATGAAGGAACAATTAGACACATGCCTTCAGAAAATGAATGAATACGAGAACAGGGCACGCAGGAAGAATGTGAGGGTCCTGGGCCTCCCTGAAAAGAGTGAGGGCAATAACCCTGTAGAATTCATGGAGGGATGGTTTAGAGACATGTTTGGCAAGGACGCATTCTCCAACATGTTTGCTATTGAACGAGCACACAGAGTCGCCCCGAGGGTCCCACATTTAGGGGGTCAGTCAAGGCCCCTTATAGTCAAACTTTTGTTTTTCAGAGACAAAGTTACTATCCTCCAGAGAGCAAGGGAGATGAAAAATATTCTATACAACGGCGCAAGAATATCTTTGTATCCAGATTGTTCTCCTGAGTTGCAGAGACAGAGAGCAAAGTTTATAGAGTGTAAACGAAGTTTACAGCAGCGTAAACTCAGTTATGCGCTGCTGTATCCAGCCTGTTTATGGGTAACAGTAAACAGGGAGGTGAAATTCTTTAATACTCCTGCAGAGGTGTTTTCATGGTTAGAAAAGAATGAGGGAAGGTTACGGCCAGGTGAAAGGCCCTAGAAGGAGGGGGGGGGAAGGAGTAGGAGGTTAGAATTTGGGGTCTCTTCACCTTTTTCTTTGTCAAGTGGACAGGCGCATACTTAGAGATGAGATTCATCATTTTTTGTCTCTTTTTTTCTTTTTTTCCCTCTCCTCTCTCTCCCCTTCTTCCCTTTTGTTTTTTCCATCCTTCTCTCAGGCATATATTTTACAGAGGTGCGGGTGTAGGGGGGTAGCAGTTATGAAAAATTTTACACTTAAGTATGTTGGGGTAATTCCCCTCTTATAAAAGGTTTGGGTTGCAATGCAAGAGGAGGAGGGAGGTATACCCAGGTTTTAAAGGGTTAATCACGGTCACTTTAGAAGCTCGGTGGGATGGGCCCAAGGTTGGGCCGGTGGGGGAGGGGGGATGGGGGGGTGGGGGGTTGGGAGGGTTTGGGGGTGAGGATGTGTGGATGGTGGTGTGGGGGGGGGGAAGGGAGGCAGGGGGGTAGAGTGGTGTGAAGGAGGCAGTATGGAAGCCACACAGAAAGTAAAGGCACTAAAACTTCAAAAATTAATCACAATACCTGTAGTGTTGGAATTTGGGAATTATTTTGAGTTAAGGTATAGGAATAAGTGATGAGAGGTAAGAGGGTAACATTAGGAACATTTAAGTGTTTGAAGGTATGTTCATGGAATGTGCGGGGGGTGAAAGATGTTTGCAAGAAACAAGCAATTTTTTCTATGGCCAGAACAAGGGATGTCAGGATACTCTGCCTTCAGGAGACCCACTTAGATAAGGGTTCAGTTAATACTCTAAGGAATAGGAGCTAGCAAGAGCAGTACCACTCAACCCATACCTCGTATTCAAGGGGAGTGAGTGTGCTGATAATCACCAGATTGGTTTTCTCCTGTAGACAGAGCAAACTGGACAAGTGTGGTTGGTATGTTTTTCTCTATTGTAATATTGAGGGGCGGGACTGTATTCTCGCAAGTGTATATATCCCTCCACCATTTTAAACAGAGGTACTTCATAAACTGATAAGTTTTATAGCAGATAAACCTGGGGTGCCGGTTATAGTGACGGGGGACTTTAATATGGCCATGAATAATTGCTTAGATAGATTCCCGACAGGGTCGTCTCCTGGAGGGGCATCTAGGGGCCCGCTCCTCCAATTTTGTGAGGAAGTAGGATGGGTGGATATCTGGAGGAGGTGGCATCCGGGGGAGAGGCAATATTCATGCCACTCAAGGACACATGCCACTCTATCTAGGATAGATTTGGTGCTCTGTAATGAGGAGGCTCTGAAAATGGTGGAAGGGATGGATTATGACCCTAGGGGACTCTCAGACCATTCTCCAGTGGTTTTTTTCAGTCAAAATGGGGTGGTGCGCTGGTCGAGGGGAGTGGAAATTGAACCCCTTTTGGCTTGAAGTAATTGAGGATGATGGGGGGATTGTTAGTAATCTGAAAGAGTTCATAAATTTGAATCAAGGATCTGCCCCTTTAGGTATAACCTGGGATGCCTTGAAGGCTTTCCTTAAAGGGGTTCTTATACAGAAAATCTCTTATGTTAAGAAGAAAGCACAAATCAATCAACATAGAATTAGGGAAAAGGTGAGGGAGGTAGAAGATAGATATTTGGAGGAGCCAACCACAGTTAGATATGAGGCTTGAGTAGAGGGTCAAGAGGAATACAGAAAATTAGTCCTGGAAAAAGAGGAAAAGAGTAAAATGTTCCAGAAACAAAATTTTTTTGGTGAAGGGGAATTAGTGGGTAGAACTTTGGCACTAATAGCTAGGGCTAATGGCCCTTCATCCACTATACCGGCAGTGTGGGATAGGGACGGGAGCACTATAAGACATACTCCTGGTATGGTGGAGGTGTTCAAAGAATACTATGAAGATTTGTATAAGGCCCCACAGGTGGATGTAGAAGGGGAGATGTGGGAGTTCTTTGAAAAACTAAAAATAGTTCCGCTATCCAGTGAGGAGAGAGATACCTTGGAAACCCCGTTGACACTGATGGAGATACAAAGAGTGGTAAAGGAAATGGTGAATCAAAAAGCGCCAGGACCTGACGGTTTACCTGTAGAACTGTATAAGAAATATGGGGAGGTTCTGCTCCCAAAATTATTAGAAGTTTTGAACAGAGCCGTGGTGGAAGGTAGATTACCCATGTCCATGACAGAAGCTACGATTATAATTTTGTTAAAAGAGGGGAAGAACCCGTTAGATGTTGCCTCATACAGACCAATCTCACTTTTATGCACGGATGTTAAGATCCTGGCTAAAGTCCTAGCAAACAGGTTAAAAAAAAATAATCTCTAAAGTAATACACGCGGATCAAACCGGTTTTATTCCAGATAGATCGGTGAGTATGAATATTAGGAGAATGTATGGCAACATACAAATACCTACGGAGAGGGGAGGCAATAGGGCTATCTTATCATTAGATGCGGTCAAGGCATTTGATAGCCTTGAGTGGCACTATCTGTGGAAGGTACTGGCAGAGTTTAAATTCGGCCCTAATTTTGTGAACTGGCTGAGGCTTTTATATGACAAACCGAAAGCCAGAGTCAGGGTCAATGGTGAGTGCTCCGAGTGGTTCCAGTTGGGGAGGGGGACGAGACAGGGGTGTCTATTGTCGCCCCTGCTCTTCGCCCTCGCACTGGAGCCTTTGGCAACCGCTCTGAGAAAGTCACAAGAAATCCAGGGTTTCAAAAGTAGGGGTGCAGAGGAGAAAGTCGCAATGTATGCGGATGATATCCTGTTATTTTTGGAAGATACACAAGCCTCCTTGCTAGCAGCCATGAAACTAATTAAAGAATTTGGGCACTTTTCTGGTTCGAAGATTAATTGGGAAAAATCAGCTTTATTACCGATAGACCCCCTGATAAATCCTCTCCCAAGACAGGTGAACTCTATAAAAATCGTAAATCAAATGAGATACTTGGGGGTAAATATAACTAAAGATCCAGGGCAGTATATAACAGGTAACGTAGTACCATTAATGGTAAAATTAAAACAGAAGAGCCGGATGTGGGGTGGTCTTCCTCTCTCGGTCGCCGGTAGATGCAATCTTATTAAAATGATATGGATGCCACAAATCCTATTCATTTTGCATAATTCTCCTGTCTGGATTCCAAGGCATTGGTTCAGGAAGTTGGATAGCCTGTTCAGGGAATTAATCTGGAAAAATGGAGTGGCAAGGATAGGTTTGAAGGCGCTGCGGCGGCCGAGAGAGGCGGGAGGCCTGGCACTACCGGACCCCTGGAGCTATTTTTTAGCAGCCCAAATGCAGTTTATGAGAGGCAGCAATGTGTCTGAAGAAAGGGTAGGAAGAAATAGAATATGGATTAGCAATATTAGCTATGGTACAGAGGTGGAGGCAGTAGAGGCCGAATCCTTTGGACATAGCTGCCCTACAACTCAGTTAATGATCAGATGTTGGAAGATGGTAAAAGCTGTATTGGGATACTTGGGGTTCTCTGAGTTCTCTCTGCTATGGAACAACAAAAACCTGAAGGAGCTTAGCGTGATGGGGAAAATAGAAGAATGGGATAGGAAGGGTATCCACCGCTTGATGCAACTGTATAGGGCAGGGAGGTTGAAATCGTTTCAAGAGATAAGAGAAGAGTTTGAACTGCCCAATAGATTGTTTTTTGGCTACCTACAAGTGAGGCACGCCCTGGAGGTACAATTTAAGGGCAAGGAGATAGAGTGGTGTGAAATGCCCTTGTTAAGGAAATTGGTAAATAGCATGGAATCTAGAGGGCTGATCTCAGAAATGTATAGGAGTATAACCAAGGCGGGGCAGGAAGGGGAGGTGGAGTCCAGGAGGAGAATTAAATGGGGGGAAGAGATCGGCACAATAACGGAGGAACAATGGAAGTTTAACCTAGCATTGGGCCCAAGGGTATCTCTGTCACCTTCGCAAGGGGTCTCCCATTTGTATTTGATTTATAGACTTTATTATACACCAGAAAAATTATTTAGGTTTGGAAAGAGGCAGGATGCGAAATGTCAGCGTTGTGGAGATGGGAGAGGCGACCTGATACATATGTTTTGCCGTTGCCCCAAGCTATATAGGTACTGGGAAAAACTAGTGGAGGAAATTAACACAATATTTGGATCTTCATTGGCAATGGAGGCTCGAACCAGCCTTCTGAGTCTATTTGAGAAGAACGATATGTTGAAAGATACTCAGACTGCAATTATAAGATGCTTGTTCCAGGGCAGGAAAATTATAGCACGGAAGTGACAGGCGAAAGATCCCCCAACGATAGGAGAATGGAGAAGAGAGGTCAAGGATACGATCATCAAGGAGGAATTCTGGTATAGAAGGAGAGGCAGCTTAAAGAAATATAAGAGTATATGAAAGTTATGGGTCCAGAGGTAGAGATAGTTGGCGCAGAACATTTTCCAGAGGGTAGTATTGGGGGCATTAGTGGTAGGTTGACCAAAGCACATAAACCCAAGGTAAGTAGAGTAGCAAGTCCTAGTTGCAATCTCGGAACAGCCAATAAGAGGATAATATGCGACCGGTCTAAACTACGTGGCATGTTCACCAATGCCAGGAGCCTGGCGGTCAAGATGGGTGAACTAGAGATACTGTTGTACAAGGAGAATTTGGATTTTGTGGGAATTTCAGAGACCTGGTTCAACAGCTCTCATGATTGGCTGCCAAACATTCAAGGGTATACCCTTTATCGCAAGGATAGAGAGGGTAAAAAAGGGGGAGGGGTATGCCTATATATCAAGACTAATATACAAGTGAATGTGAGAGATGACATCACTAAGGGAGCTAGGGAGGAGGTGGAATCCTTATGGGTAGAGCTCCAAAGGGATGAAGCTAAGGGGAAAATAATACTGGGAGTATGCTATAGGCCCCCTACTCTGAGGGAGGAAGGGGAAACAGATCTCCTATCACAATCTGGATTAGCAGCAAGAATGGGAAGTGTTATCATAATGGGGGATTTTAACTATCCAGATATAGACTGGGCGGAGGGAACCATGCATTCATCTTAGGCTCGCCAGTTCCTAAATGTCTTGCAGGACAATTTTATGGGTCAGATGGTAGACGCACCAACTAGAAATGAAATAAAGTGTTACTGGATCTACTGATTACCAACAATACAGACCTGATCACGGATGTGGAAATACGGTGCAATTTAGGTAACAGCGATCACAGGTCAATTGGCTTCAGTATAAATCACACAAATAGGAAACATAAGGGGAATACAAAGACACTGAATTTCAAAAGAGCCAACTTCCCTAAACTACAAACCTTGCTAGAAGGCATAAATTGGAATAAAATATTAGGAACAAAGAACACAGAGGGGAGATGGGTTTGCTTTAAGAGCATATTAAATAAGGGCATTAGCCAATGCATCTCATTGGGTAAGAAATTTAAAGGGCAAACAAAAGCCCTGGATGGCTTAACTCCAATGTAAAAATGCATATAAAAGCAAAGGAGAAGGCCTTCAGAAAATACGAGGTTGAGGGATCAGCATTCAGACTCTGTAAAGAATGCAACAAGAAGTGTAAGGGTGCAATAAGGACGGCTAAGATAGAACATGAAAGGACACATAGCAGAGGAGAGCAAAAAAAATCCCAAAACATTCTTTAAGTATGTAAACAGTAAAAAAGAGAGGACAGACCATATTGGCCCTATAAAGAATGAGGGAGGACATCTCCTCAGTCTTCACGAGGGAATCGGGGGGTTTCAGTAACCAAAACTGCAGTGTTTATCCTCAGGACACATCACAGGAAGCACCTCAATGGTTAACAGAGGACAGAATTAAAATTAGACTTGAGAAACTTAACATTAATAAATCACCGGGACCAGATAGATGGCTTGCACCCGAGGGTACTTAGGGAACTCAGTCAAGTAATTGCCAGACCATTGTTCCTAATTTTTACTGACAGTCTACTGACTGGAATGGTATCAGCTGATTGGAGAAAAGCCAGTGTAGCACCAATATTTAAAAAGGACCCAAAATACATCCCTCGGAATTACAGACCAGTTAGCCTAACATCAATAGTATGTAAACTCTTGGAGGGGATGATAAGGGACTATATACAAGATTTTAGTAATGAGAATGGTATCATTAGCAGTAATCCGCATGGATTTGTGAAGAATTTTTCTTGCCAAACCAATCTATTAACCCCTGAGAGACGTGGCTGTGCTGTGAACGAGCACGTTGGTCACATGGTTCTGTTTCCATAGTAATAGGACCTCACACAGGAAACAGAAGCTGACTGCTTGGCCAGATGGTAAACAATGTACCTCAAATCTACTGCTGAGAATATAGTTACATAGTAAGGTTGAATAAAGACACCAGTCCATCCAGTCCAACCTGAGTGAGTGCGGTTGCGTGTCAATTTACGCAGCGCTCCACACATACATCGCACCCTATCCTCAAGGAGCCCACAATCCAAGGTCCCAAACTCACATTCATATACTTTTGGACCGAAGCCAATTAACCTACCAGCATGTCTTTGGAGATAAAAGTTTGCTTGCTGCAGGAGCTCCGTACATTGATCCTGGCAGTTAGCTTATCCTGGGACCCTACAATCTCCTGATTGCCTATAACTCTTCCTGGCAGACCACGCAGTCATGCTGGGCTATGTCTCCGACAATAGCACAGAAGGCAGCCGCAGCTAAACTAGCACAATTTCGTAGAATGGACGGGGAAGAGGCCGGGGAAGATGGTGGTGCCACATGTGAGAGTCAAACTCTGACGAGTGGAGACACAGACAAACTCCTAGAGGCCATAACATTCTGCAGGACCTCGTTAGCGGCCCAGATCGAGGAAGTCAAGATGGATATTTCATTAATTCGACAAGACTTCCAGAAACTCAGAGAGTCACAGCGGCGGAGACTCGGTTGGGCCTAGTGGAAGGTGCCATTCCACCCCTACAAATGGGATCTGATCGCATGCAGCTCCAGATTAACCAGCTATTAGCTAAACAAGACATCATGGAAAATCGCTTGAGGAGATGTAACCTCCGCTTTATTGGACTCCCTGAGGGCACAGAGGGGAAGGACCCGACCACATTCCTGGAGATGCTCCTTACAACCACCTACGGCCGGGAGGCCTTCTCCGTCACTTTAGCAGTAGAGAGAACCCACCGCATGTCGGCCAGGCCGCCTCCACCGGGGGCCCCTCCTTGTACCTTTATAGCCAAGTTTCTCAACTATAAGGACCGAGACGCGGCTCTTCGCCTTGCCAGGGAGAAAGGAAACATCCCCCCATGGAAATGGCAAGGTAGCTATATTCCCTAATTTTTATGCAGATGTCCAGCGCCGCAGGCAACGCTTCATGGAAGTGAAACGCAGACTACGTGTCAAGCATCAGAAATACTCCACTCTCTTCCCGGCTCGTCTGAGGGTGGAGGCAGACAATTGTGCTTCTTTTTTGAAGACCCCGAGGAAGCTATCAATTGGCTAGAACGCTGTGAGGCTCCCAGGGGATCGGTGAACTGACAGCCGTGTCAGCAGCCCGGAGCATACTTTCCTGAGGGAACGCCGTGACTGGAGGCTTCCATCTGCTTCTGCTCCTTTACTCTTGTGTGTACTGTCCCACTGCTCTACTCCCGCGGAACACCACAGCAGGCTTTGCCCTTGATCCCCCGTTTTCCCTAGTTTACCCCGGAGCCATGCGGCCGTTGCGCTTCACGGCGTCCCACTCTGTAAGACATGTTGTCGTTATATGGGGGGGATCTCCCAGTATTGAATCCCGTGTGTTTAGCCACTCATACATAGGGTCTGTCACCTTGCATTCCAATATGCAGTTATCCTATATTCACCAATGAGACTCCAGTAGTAATGCTGTCCTACCAGAAACGTGCAAGGTGCAGCGTAATTTCGCCCGATCATCCATCTGGAAATAGGATTGTACCTGGGGGGCTGGTCATGGAGTCCTGCTAGTTGCTGCTTGCAGGCTCTGGCTATTGTGGTTGACCTTGTCAAATGATGATATTCGATTGCAGCAGTCCTCTCACTCATACCAGATACATACGTTTTTCGTGACTGTTCTGCACCATTATGAGCCAGTTTCCAGCCCCTTCTTTCTGAAGGATGGGTGCACAATGTTTTGGGTCAAAGCCCACACCAGTTTGGGAGGGTGTAGGGCGGGGTGGGGGGAGTTCAAAACCTATGGATTGGCAATACAACTTTATGTATAAGTTTATTACAGACATGGCATAACGTTTTTATCTATCAATACTGGGTAAAGGCAGATTTAATGTGCATAATACCGTACCTGTGTTATGATGTTTCCACAAATGATATTAACCTTATGAGATGTATGAATACCCAGACAACAGCATTTCTGATGATGCTTAGACTATGGCTACTGTAAAATTTCTTATATGGAATGTGAGGGGCCTCCGAGACAAAATTAAATGATTGGCGGCCCTCGCTTTCCTTAAAAAACAACATGCAGATAGGGACGCCTCCAACTTGCACTCCGCCGACCATGGATTGGATGGGCATTCCATTCTACCCACACATCCCATGCTTGCGGTGTCTCGATTCTTGTAGCCAAATCACTACATTTTGAACTGTGATATTTTCACTGACCCGCAGGGGCGTTATATCTTCTTGCATGCCAAAATATATGGAGAACCCTTTCTAGTGTTAGCCTTTTATGTTCCGCCCCTTTTAGCGCCACGGTCATCACAGAAGGTTTTATGTATATGTCCCGCTACTCTACAGTGCAGATGATCTGGCTAGGTGACTTTAACGAAACACTTAACCCCAGTCTAGATAGACTTCGGCCCTCAGAACCACATATTGGGGAACATGCATGAGACTAGATTTTCCAGGCTACTAACCAATTTCAATCTAGTAGACACTTGGAGACATTTAAAACCACAAGCCAGGAAATACTTATGTTTTTCGACCACACACAACATTATGTCCCGTATCGATCTTATTCTTCTATCCCGAGCCTTGCTACCAAGGTTACAAAATGTGACATTTGGCCCCAGACACTTATCGGACCATTGTTCCTATTGGATCACCCTCAGTGCCAACATTGACAAGCCATCTAGGTCCCGGCGCCTTAATCCTTTCTGGCTCTCTCTGATACCAGAGGATGGCAATCTACTAAATGAGTGGAAACAATACTTTCTAGACAATGATCCCTCAGCCTCGGCGTTCGATTCAGTGGAGTGGAGGTATCTTTGGAGGTGCCTGGAGGGATATGGCTTGGTGTTAAATTCATTAAATGGATCCAGCTCCTTTATTAGGATCCTACAGCTAGAGTGGTGGCCAATGGATGGACATCTGGGGCGTTTAGCCTCCCCAGAGGCAGGGTCTGACTCAGGGAACATTAACAGAGAAAATCAGTATGTATGCTGATGACACCCTGTTATATCTCGCGGACTCGGGCCCCTCCCTGCAACTGGCACTAGACACAATTGAACAATTCGGGTCATTCTCGGGACTTAGGATCAATTGGGACAAGTCCCAGGTCCTACCAATTGACAATTTCCCACCCTCCAAAACACAGGCTCAACTCCCTCTTCTCAGAGTAAGCGTCATAAAGTATCTAGGGATTCATGTCACCAGATCCTCGGCAGATTATATTACCTCAAATATTGAACCCTTATACATCTTAATTAAATCTAAAATACAAATATGGTATTTGTATTTTAGAGTCTGTAGCCCACTCCCACAGGTATTTAGCTCAATTATAACAGAATGGGGGCACTTCTGAGAGGGCTGGGAAGATTTTTAGATATCGGCAGCTCACATAGAATGGATGTAAGCAAAAACAAAAAGAAACCCATACTTCTCTTTTAACGAGGGTTGAGATAACCTCTACATGAGATTACTTTGTTTTCAATCATTTGGCTCACTCACAGAAATGTATTGTGTGAAGAAGCAGTTGTCTAGCACTGTAAAGTAAGAGGCAGAGCAAACCTATGTAATGAACAAACATGGATCCCCCTTTTACATATACAGTACCTTTAAAAATATTTACGCCCCATATGGAAAAGCTGTATTTTATGGCAGCCACTGGGGTCTCATCATAGGAAATAACAGGGCTGCAGTATGTGTACGCACTAAAAAATGTGCCTGAAAGAATGTTTTTTTTTTGTACGAAAGGTGTGAGACTCCGAGCTGAGCTGCTTAGTGAATATCATTGGGTGAAGACTGACGTTAAAGTGACACTAAAGCTTTGTTTTTTTTTTAAATAACAAACATGTCATACTTACCTCCACTGTGCAGCTCGTTTTGCACAGAGTGGCCCCGAACATCCTCTTCTGGGGTCCCTCGGCGGCTCTCGTGGCTCCTCCCCGCATTAGAGAAGCATTCTCCCAGGGGGTTACCTTGCGGGTGCGCTCCCGAGTCATTCATTCGGCGTACATAGAAGCCGAATGTATGACTCGACCCCACCCCCCAGCGCCCAGGTCATTGGATTTGATTGAAAGCAGCAGGAGCCAATGGCTGTGCTGCTATCAATCCATCCAATCAGGACCCGAGATACCGGCTTTTGCTGGTGTGCTCATCCCCAGGATGAGATAGAGAGGATACAGGTAAGTATAACGGGGGCTCGGAGGGGCTACAGCATTAAGGGAGGTTTTTCACCTCAATGCATAGAATGCATTGAGGTGAAAAACCTTGAAGGTTTACAACCCCTTTAAGTATTTATCTGGAGGGAGGGAGGCAGGCAGTCTAGCAGTTTAATTACTGGCTTGAAGAAGGTATATATTATGCAAGCATTTTTACTTTGTGTTTTTATTAGAGTAAATCGCTTTGCAAAGATCTGCAAGAAACAAAATGAAATCCACTGTGATTCATTGTCTTATGACACTAAAACAGAAAATATTCCACGTGATTTGAGCACATTTTATGGACACAGAGGGACATTTCTTATGCAAACATAATTAGATGCAAATCAGGCTGCCTCTCATTCAGCAAAGTCTCCGTGACAGGTTTAGATTGTATTGGCAATCCCAGCACCTATAATCCTGGGAAACCAACTGCAATGGATTTTTATATTTATGAGACAGATCTGTGACTGAAAATTACATTTATTTTCACTTAAGCATGAGTATAATTAAGAATATAATTTTGTTGCAGTGCTACTTTAGAGCTGCTGAGAGAGAAATTTATGAATTAGGCTGTAACCTTGTAGTAAATCTGTTGCACTGTCCACTGCTCCTGGTTATCATTGCCTTGTTTGGTGACAGAATTGATAAATGTCTCCCAATGTATTATTACAAACTATAGTGTACATAGAAACATGTATGGATAAATGACTTATATTAAGCTGATTCCTTGATAACAATTTTTACATACCCTTAAAGTGGACCTTCAGTCATTTTTTCTACTTTCCATCTATTAAATCTTCTGCCCTTGTTGTTTAAACTTTGGATAGCAAAACTGCCAGTAAATACCTTATACAGCCCACTTCTTGTTTCTTGTCTGGTTATTAGCCTAGGCTTATGACATCATGTACAGCTCTTTCTCTCTCAGTCTCATGAGAGTTTGCCAGGAAGGGAGGGGGGTGAGTCATAATAGAGCCAATGAGAGCTGCAGGGCTGCAGAATTGGAGGTGTGCCTGTGTAAACAGCTGCCCACAGCTAAAATGGTTGCAGCCAGACTTAGCGGAGGGAGATTTCTGCAGCATATTTGGCAAGTACAGAATCACATTGTATATATGAAATAATATGCAAAGTAGTTGCAGGGAAGCTTCAGAACGGCAAAGATGTTTTATCACAAATAATGTGTGCAGTCTGCAGTTCCTCTTTAAATAATACACACAATATCTATTTTGGAATTTTTACATGCTTTAGGAAATAGCTAGTCTGAAGAGACAGTTCACAGAGCTGCTGTCAGATATTGGCTTTGTGCGGGAAGGTCTTCGAGCTAGAGACATTGAGAAGAGGTGGGCCCAGAAAGGAGATGGAGTCATAGAAGCTACCGGGCAAGAGGTAAGTAAAAACCTTAATAACCCTCCTACCCTTGATCTGTCACTTGAAGTTACTTAAATGCATTTTTTAGATTCATAACATATCTGTAAATGTTTTTATTTGTGAATCACTTTTTCATTAAAAAACTCATCTGTAAATCTCTCTGTAAACTCCTACATAGTTCTAGGATAAAATGATAGAAAAGGGCTCCTGCTACTCCACCCAAGAAAAGTTATAGGTGTGTTGGGCAGGGTTCACAAGCCTCACAATAAACGTGCATATAATAAATATCACCCCAAGCTATATTTCAAAACAAGCCTACATATAAAATAAGTAAATCAGCTTAAAAAAGCATAAATACAGAATTGGTAGCTTTATTGCCCTTTTCTTTTAAATAAAACTGCTTCAGCAACCAATATTTTAATAATGTCCAATATAGAACCACTATGGCAGATTTACTAAAGCTAAACTAAAGCTTCTTTCTTAACCATTGAGGGACACTGGAATTCAAATACTGATGCAATACCCTACTATATCTAGAGGATTGTCATGTATCTCTTTGAGCGGCATTTGATATTATTAATCAATTTGGGCTTTATTCTGGAGTGTGCTTAAATAGGGAGAAATCACTGCTCTTTCCCCTTGCATTGGTTGCCCTTTTTGTTGTCCCTTTTAGCCCCTGTGTGGATGGCCTCTAAATTAAAAAATCTGGGGGTGGAGGTGCAGCCTGACCTTAACTTGTATGTTTGGGACAACCTTCTTCCCCTTTTGCAACACATGCAGATCAAGTGTACTGTTTGGACCTCTTTGCCCCTGGTCGCGTTAATCTGCTTGAAATGATTTTCCTACCTGAATTTTTCTACTTTTTCTGACAGACCCCCTATGCATAGTCTGTGATCCTTCTTTCATCGTATAGACCGTATTATCTCTGTGGTTTTTGGGCTGGGGGGACGCCTAGACTCTCACAATCAAACCTGTATTTACCAATTAATCGTGGAGGTCTGGCATTGCCTAATTTCTCACTGTACTACTGGGTGGCTGTTTAAGTTACAGTACATTGGTTTTTCAGCCTAGGGATAACGCGGCAGCGGTGATCATGGAGCAGCTGTACTGGGCTCCTACGCGGAACTCAGTAACCATGTATCCAGCTATTACAACCCCTAGGACGACCCTGAGGGTTTGGAAACAGGACAGGGTCCAGTATGGTACAAAATCCACGTATTCGCTCTATACTCTGCTATGGGGCAACCCTGCACTCGCTCACCTGCTCACTGTGCTGCATTCTGTCATATGGGCTACATATGGCATAAAACACTGCAAAATATAATACTACGGGGGGACTCTTACCCATTGATGAACTTAAACGTACCTACAACCTACCTAATAGGATGTTCTTTTCCGTTTTCTACAACTGCGACACGCGGTTGCTGCTCAATTCCCAACTTTCCCAACCATTAAGACTGACCCTTTGGAAAGTATGTTAATATAGAAGGACCTACCTAAACCTCTGTTCTCTATTTACTCCTTACTATCTCCTTTGACCATTCCCAAAATGGACTACCTTTTGTAATAAATTGCATGTGGAAATTCCATCCCTCTCGAAATAGGACTGCCTTCTGCAATATGTCACTACTGTGATATCTGCCAAAGATCGCTTTATCCAAATGAAATTTATCCATAGAGTGTACTATAACCCTCAGCGACGGCTTGCTGAGGGCACGTTTGCTCACATGTTTTGGTCTTGCTCTTGGATACTATTAACACAGTTGGCAACCTGTCTGTCCCTATGGACCCCTTAGTGCTGCTTCTAGGACTCACTGATTTTGTGGCGGCCTCTAAACATGTCAAACTATTTCTTTTCTTTTCGGCCTATTATGCTAGAAGGAAAATCCTGCTGAAATGGAAACTGCCTACTCTGCCCATGGTTTCGGGCTGGAGGGCGGAGATCAATGGGGCTTTTCCCCTATATAAGCTTACGTACATCAGCTGAAACTGTCCTGCTAAATTTGACAAAATTTTGGCTGGCTGGAAAGAGGCGCAGAGCATTACTGTTTAGGTGTTGATATCTCATGGTTTATAACTGAGTGTTATCTATTATACCTTGTGTATAGTACCCTACCTACCCACCGTCTTCCCCCATCCCCTCCCCCCTCCCTTTTTCCTTCCCTTCCCCCTCCCTTTTTCCTCCCCTTCCCCCCACTTTTTCTCCCCCTTCTTCATTTTTCCCTTACTTACCATTCCCCTTCATTGTTTTTGTCTCTCTACTTTTAGCTCTGACCCAATCCATGGTAATGTCGGATTCTTGGTTGCCACATTTCCCTAGGCTGTTTCTGAGGCTAATTACAGAACTGTTTTGGATTAATGATTGCATGACTCCTTTGACCATTTATCTATCTTTTTTTTTGTTTATTGACCGCTTGATTTGGTTTATGTGTACCTTTACTTGTTCATGCTGCTGAACATGTCGCAACTGTTCTTCTTCCATTGACTTCAGTCACGATCCCTCACTGCATCGCTGCTTGAGCTGGTCCCTGCATCTGCAGCTTAATTTTGAAGTGCTGTACCCTGACCCCACTGAACTGCAAATGTGGAGTTAGCCAAGAATGTGACCTTCAGGCACCGTGCTTTGAATTGTGGCACTCTCCAGACCTTCTTATACTGGTAACATTTAGCCACAAAGCATATTCCAAACAAGTTCTTATTGTTAAAAGAGAAATATGGGAATCAGGGTTACTGCAGAATTATACTTACCTAGGTGGATGCAGCATTGGTCCAATGCTGCATCTGTCCCCCGTCACCTCTAACACTGAGAACCGACGATCGAACACCACCGATCGCTCGGTTCTCGCAGCTCTGTGAGCAGAGAGCTGCTGACTGCCAGTAACAGCTCTGTGCTCTTCCCCCTCCTTGCTCACTGGAGCGCTGAGCTGTGCAGGGGGCGGCCAGCTCAGCCTTTCAGCGGCTCGCTGAGAGACTGAGCCAGGTGTCAGTCCAGGGACCTGGTGGATCCCGACTCCGTGGTCATGATGATGCGGAGCCTGGACCGACTTCTGTAATGTCAGCAGAGAGCGGTCTACAGCCCACTCTCTGTTGAAAATGGGTCACAGGAGTGAAAAACGAACTCCACTCCTGTGATCCACAGGAGAAGTACAGCCAAATGAGGTTTGGTTGTACTTCTCCTTTAAGGATTCTACTGACAGGAAGCTCAGATTCTGCCTTTTGCCCGACTTTGGCTGTGACTTTAATCTTCCAAACCATGGCAGAATACCACCTTGAAGGAATGGGGTACTTCCAATGTCAGGAGAAGTAGTTTGGCTCCTGATGTACAGCACCATAAGGCTTGGTCTCACATCCACTGATTCCTGTAGGGGCATTCCCCTGGGAACCTGTTCCAATCAACGGATGGACTCTGGCCTTAGAGCTGTTTTTCCCTGGATTGTCGTCAGACATAACACTAGTTTGCTGTTGTGGGTATCCTCTGTAAGGAACAGGGGATGTCTTAATGACTTTGAGTGACCCTATAAGTGGATCCCCTTTCCTTGGCTGAATCGTAGCCTCTGTATGAAAGGTTCTCTTCCCTTTGTTTTTGTCCTTGGTCAGGCGAGTATTCTCTACTCTGCAACCAAGATTCCTGTTCCTTGCTCCATGGATGCCGATGCTTCTCTGGATCTGTGGTATCAGGAGCCTTCCTAAAACTATGCCTTGTGATCAGGTTTAGGCAGGATGGTGCCTTAACAGGATATTTCAAATTGCCTCAGAGGCTCCTTTTGCATACCAAAGAACATGCTTTCAGCATCATCTTCAGCTCTGCCTGGTTATTTCTATCTTGTCTACCTTCGCTGAAATGCTTCCCTTGCACCCTACTCTCTGTCATGAAGCCCTTTAATGGTAACAAATTCCTGAGTTCTCTGGCAAATGTAAAAGTCTCTACCCACCCTTACAAGCTATTGTGTTTCTACCTGATTCAGGGTTATCCCAGGCTCATTTGTTGAGGTTAGTCCTGTTTCCCTCAGTGGACGGAAAAGAAAATTGTATATCTTAATCTTCCAGTACAGGACACAGGAATTGATACTTAGGCTATGGATTGTATGTCTTTGCCTTCAGGTGATTGAACAACAAAAGCTTTGTTGGGACCACCCCCAACTGATACAGTGGTATAACCCCAGCTACTCCATGAGGCTGCAGTTGTTTACTAGTGTCCTTAGTTAATGGACCCCTTCTCATGTGAGAAAAGATTATTCATCTTTCTATTTTTTCACTAGTTTCGCTTTCTTATTTATATATTCTTATATACTTCTGACAGATCTGACTGGTTATTGCCTTATGGCTTACTAGCAGTTTTTGGATCAATTACCCTCTATGTGAACCATACCTGGACCCTGCAGCAGCAGGACTGGCCTCTAATGTTTGCTTCAGGTACTGGATCCTGCATTTGGCACTTCCTTGCTATGTGGTGTGGGGTGCTTTACAGGTCCGGGGTCATGGTCAATTTCTGTAGCACCCAGACTCTGAAGAACCCTTTGGGGGCATGCCCATTATAATGGGCAAAGCCTGGACCCTGGACAGGACCAGCAATATGGACAGGGTTTCCCTGTGCCTCTACTTATTCTTGGCTATACCTTTCTTGTTGGATCATTGTTTGGATCTGTAGTATACACTACATTATATCTTTTTATCCTTTAACACACACTGCAGTACTAAGAACACAAGCGGTTTTGAAGTCATAGGCTATAGGGTAATTTTTACACATCCAGTGTTCTTTTCTCCAGCTATAATGTTATTATAGTGTTCATCTATTTAAATTTGTCTTTTCTTCCACCTCACTACCAGAAGTTTGTCTTTGTCTAGTGAACTAAACTCCTAATTGCGCACTTCTTGCTGCTATTTTATGCCATGGATGCAAGCTCATAGTTTACTGTCTCACTTGTTCCCTGATATCCCAGAGACATATCCACAGTAACTCGGTTAACACCTGGGTTATTGTGATTTCTTCATACCGGACACGTCATCCCACCAGCTTATTACTTTTAAAGGTCATATTGTTCCTTTTATCAGTACTCCCCTTATGTGTTTGTTTCCTCATCCTAATGCGGTCTGCAGTGTCCCTGGCATTTGCCTGCCTCTCTTATCAAACAACTAAATTTTTAAGAATGCTCTACAGAAATCCACCCAGGGACCTTTCAGCATCTCAAATTCACTGATATTTGACAGGCACATTACAACTTCCAGGTTGGATATCCCTCTTTCCTGGGGTCATACAAATCACTCTCCTCTGCACTCTGCAATCTATCATGTGAGGTAGTTCTTATGTAGCGTGATATGGACCCCATCCCAGAACTTGTTCCCATACCTCATCCTGCAGCTTCTTTTGTTTTGGAATCTACACACACCCAGCCATTGGCACCCTACAGGTCTTAGTTCAGGCCTGTATATCCTCTTCCTATCACCTTGACCTTTGCACTCTCTTTTGCAAGAGGTTGCTCTTCCTCATCGCCTGTTGTGACTTTCTGTATTCCTCTGGGACCTTCTTAGGGGATTCTTGTCATGCAGAGCCATCCCCTTGTGTTCACAGAGGTTACTCCCTTGAAAGGTCTTCTTTGTTGCCCTGGCAGCCATAGTTCTGCCTTGGTTTCCCCTGCTTCTTCTTGGGAACAGATGACAGATGCTGCAAAAAAGCCCAACGACCCTGAAATCATTGATCAAATTGGCTTCTGCCCTCAGGGAAGACCCTCATGTCCTACCTGAGCTCATAATATCAATGATTTCAGGGTTGTTGGGCTTTTTTACAGCATCTGTAATCTGTTTTTTCTCACACATTACAGGGTCATCACCTGACTCTTTGTTCATATTTTCAAAATCATTTTTTGACAGATGCTAGTTTTCTAAACCATGCTTCGGCTGCAAGGTGCTTCTGCTGTCAACTGTCTGTTCAGGTGTGTTGATCTTATTTTTTCTTTTGGGCACGTTGATGATGTTTAATACAAAAAAGTGTAGTGCTTCTCCCATTTTTTCTAATATGTGCGAACAGTGGTGGAAACGTCCTGATTATAAATAACTCCTTTACTGATGTGTGATTAATGGTGAAAACCTGCTATACAGAATATACCACTACCACTCCTATTATTTTTTTTTTTTTTTAATCCGGTAAAGGTTTTTTGAAATGTCACAAATTTGTACAAACAGACAATAAAAGTACATACAGTTCACGTCAGATATCAATTCAGCATACCGGTTTTGTAATTCACATCACAGGAATGTGTTAAGCGCCATTTAGAGCCGTATCTAGAGCCGTGCACAACCGGGACAAAGGCCACCATAACAAAGCAAGTAGAAAAGCATTAAACATTTGGAAAGCAAGGGCATAGAAATTTCAGCCATAGCATTACCAGCTAAATTAAACATATCAATTTTTGTGATTTTGTTTCACAACAATAACTTGTCCATTACTAAATCCGCTGGGGCCAATCCAGGAGAAGCCAACCAGCTACTCCATGCCTTCTCAAATTTGGAAAAGCTGCCACTATGCTTATATATCAGCTTTTCTAACCTCAAAATTGTTCCCATCTGTGCAAGTCACATTTGAGGTGAAAGAGGAGTACCGGAAGTCCAAATAAGTAAAATGAGCCTGCAAGCCTGAAACAATGCTCGGGATGCAGCCTCTTTAACATACCTATCTGGTATTACGCAAACTCAAATCTTCCGCGCTTAGGACAGTGTCTTAAGAGAACTGCAGTCCCCCCAAAAAAAGGAAAAACACCAAGGTGAAATCCAAAAGACTAAAGAACTCTCGTGGGTAGTATGGCGCTGTTCAAAAGTGAATGGAAATAAAAATAGTACCCCAAAAAAAATGTGTACATCAAAGTATAATACTACAATATGTGGGAAATACTGTGAATAAATGCATAAATAGTAAACAAACAGTGTGACATGTGCAAATGTCACATGTGTAAAACTTCACAAAATATTATAAAATCAAGTGTAGGTGTGGCTGGAGCATCAATGGTCCTAAAAGAGATACATACACCTAAAAATAATAATATATATATATATATATATATATGTGTAATATCAGTGCTGATTTAAAATATCCCAAAAAAGAAAAACGCATAAAATATACCCAAAAAAATTATGCACAATTAAGATCAATCAGTGTAATAAGGTATTAACGTGATAGTGTACCAAGATCATCCAAAATAGGATCCAAATGATTTAAGTGTCCAAACAAAAATAAAGTTCTATATAAGTGAAAAAAGAAAAAATCTGTAAAAAGTGTCTCTCCTTTCAAAGGATCCGTGTGGATTGTTGTGGTTGTTATGTGATCTCTTCCTCTGGAACCCCCACTTGTGTCCCCACTCACCGAAAGGCCCAACCCCTGCAGGGGTAATGAGCATGTAAATGTAGATCCAATGGCAGGAATCGATCGGTGTCCCCCTCAGTGACTCCACGATCTCCTTCCTGGTTGTGTCACCACTGGTCCTTTAATGAAGTCCACCGGAGCGTGTCCATATGCAATGAGAAGAGAGGAGCCTCATAGTGTAAATCCAAAAAGTTTATTTAGCCAGTCAGCTTACATTTAAAAAAATAGGTAAAACAAATGGTATCCAACTAGGAAGTGACACTGTTCCACCGGCTAGTGAGGAGCCAATAGCCGAGACAGTAGCGAGGCAGCGGCGTGCGTTCCACAGCCCGACTGCCGAAAACCAGAAGTATACGAACAACAGCTAGAGCGACGTATGCGTACCAACGTGACCACGACTTGCGCGTTTCGTCATCACGACGTCATCTGAGGCGCCTCAGATGACGTCTTGATGACGAAACATAACCACAACAATCCACACGGGATCCTTTGAAAGCAGAGACACTTTTCACAGATTTTTTCTTTTTTCTTTTTTCACTTACATAGAACTTTATTTTTGTTTGGACACTTAAATCATTTGGATCCTATTTTGGATGATCTTGGTACACTATCACGTTAATACCTTATTACACTGATCTTAATTGCATAATTTTTTTGGGTATATTTTATGCGTTTTTTCTTTTTTGGGATATTTTAAATCAGCACTGATATTACACATATATATATATATATATTTTTTTTTTTCTTTATATCCATATTATTATTTTTAGGTGTATATATCTCTTTTAGGACCATTGATGCTCCAGCCACACCTACACTTGATTTTATAATATTTTGTGAAGTTTTACACATGTGACATTTGCACATGACACACTGTTTGTTTACTATTTATGCATTTATTCACAGTATTTCCCACATATTGTAGTATTATACTTTGATGTACACATTTTTTTGGGGGTACTATTTTTATTTCAATTCACTTTTGAACAGCGCCATACTCCCCACGAGAGTTCTTTAGTCTATCTGGTATTACATCAAGCTACTCTAGTATACAGTGTTTAGGATCCATGTCTCTAGAGATCTGAAATGCAGAGTTCACCGTAGTAACAACAGCATTCCAGTAGCGGTGAAGCTTCGAGCACCTCCATAACAAGTGTATTAAGTCCCCTACATCCCTGTTACATCTAGCGCATATAGAATGCAGCCTGAGTGGGGTACGGTAGACTCTCAACAGACTGTATAATTGTGACAGCCTCTGTGAGACATTATGAGTGCACCCCCGCACTGCCTCCAGAGCCTCCTCCCATTGGTCTCCCAGGATATCGCCTATGTCCCTATCCCACCTTTCAAACACAGAGCTAGGGAATTTCTCCAGATATACCCCCAGTACCATAGCTTAGCAGTTGGAGATAATGCCCTTGATAGAACTGGACTGCTGCATTTTTCCAAAGACCGAGGTCAATGACATCTCAGAGGCCCCCAGAGACCACTAAGCATTCACCATGTGTTTCAATTGTAAATAATAAAAGAACATATTAGAGGGAACATCATATCTAGACTGTAATTGCGCAAAGGAGATTAAATGACCATGATATGTTTGATATACTGTAGGTCACCCCATACCCCCGCCACCTAGCTGCATGCTGTAACTTGGCCAATTCGGGGTAGGTTTGGTTATCCCAAATAGGACTGTACCCTGTGATACATGTAACATTTTGTAGTTGTTTAGCTTTCTCCCACATTTTGTGTATAAGCCTGTAAGTCAGATACAGGCTTAAAAAAAAGCTGTACCTGTAGACCTCAGCTAAGGTATTGGCCCCACTAAACTGCAACATTACAGACAGCGTGGAGTCATGAGTTCCATCCTCAGAGGATGTCGTCCTTGCTAGGCCTCCCACCAAGTGTTGAAGTTGAAACTTAATATAATAGAGCCAAGGGTCCTCGCTAGGCCTTCCATGAAGTGATAAAGTTGAGACTCAGTGTAATAGAGCCTAGGGTTTGGGAGAGCCAGCCCTCCCCTATCCTTTTGGCTTCTGCAGTCATCCTAGCTTAATTCTAGCATTACCTCCTTTCCACAACAGGGACCGGAAAATAGTGTTGACCACACTGAAAAAAATTTGCGGGATAACCACCAGGAAGTTATGCAGATGGTAGAGAAATTCTGACCAGATTGGCCCTCCCTGTTCCTAAATTTTTTTAGCAAGGGGAAGATATTAAAGCAGCCGTAGTCTATGAGCTGTGCAGAGATTACTATCCCCAAGTATTTAAATGAGGTAATCACCGGTACTGGACAAAGGGACATCGTTACAGAGATGACCCCCTGATCCGAGGGTAATAAAACAGTCTTAGACCAGTTGATTGTTAGCCCTGAAAACCTTCCAAAGTCTAAAATAGTGGACATGACATGCCTCCACGAATTCTCTGTGTCCCCCACTAACAAAAGCATATCGTCCACATAAGGTAGGACTTTCTCATGTAATGTACCATACTGGATCCCCTTTATATGTTCATTGGCCCTAATGTGTGCCGCTAGCGGCTCTATAGCCAAGGCAAACAATAGCGGTGAGAGGGGGCAGCCCTGCCTGGTACCCTTCCCCAACTCAAATGGGGTGGATAGTTTGCTCCCTTCCTTTATACTGGCCTGTGGACAATAGTACAAAAGAACGACCCAGGATATAAAAACAGCACCAAACCCAGATGTTTCTCACTCTTATTTTCAATGATATATTGAACCACAATACATGAAAAGCAAATAAAAAATAAAATAAATTCCTATACCATACACCTTATAATTGTGTATTTATACTGTAAAATACATACAATAAAAATGCAGTATCAATAACGTTACTCAAATTTTTCAACAACATATAGTGCATACAGTAAAAAGTGGTGTAAACCTAAATAAAGTCCAGTGCATCAATAAGTCCATAACAAACAATCCATTTATGGTATTCTGAGTTATGAGCACAATGCCAACCCCACAGCATTTGCGCCACGTGATAGCTGTCACCAGCAGTATCAAGCGCTCGCCTCCATATTTGACCATATTTGATGCACGCCTTCCCCACCTGGGGTAGTTGTATGTCGACGGTATGGTATTGTCTACAGAGGGTTTCCTATATAAGTTGCTAACTAAGGCTCCATCCGGTGTGGTCTCTATCGCCACATCCAGAAAAGTAACCTTATACACTATATTACCAAAGTATTGGGACGCCTGCCTTTACACGCACATGAACTTTAATGGCTGTCCACAAGGTTTAGGAGTCTGTGTCTGTGGGAATATTTGACCATTCTTCCAGAAGCGCTTTTGTGTGGTCAGACACTAATGTGGACAAGAAGGCCTGGCTCGCAGTCTCTGCTCTAATTCATCCCAAAGGTGTTCTATCGGGTTGAGGTCAGTACTCTGTGCAAGTCAGTCAAGTTCCCCCACCCCAAAATCGCTCATCCATGTCTTTATGGACCTTGCCTTGTGCACTGGTCCAAATCATTTGGCGGAGGGGGGGGGGGGGATTATGGTGTGGGGTTTTTTTATCAGGGGTTGGGCTTGGTCCCTTAGTTCCAGTGAAAGGAACTCTTAAGGCGTCAGCATACCAAGACATTTTGGACAATTTCATGCTCCCAACTTTCTGGGAACAGTTTGTAGTTGGCCCCTTCCTGTTTCAACATGACTGTGCACCAGTGCACAAACAAGGTCCATAAAGACATGGATGAGCAAGTTTGAGGTGGAGGAACTTGATTGGCCTGCAGAATCCTGACCTCAACCCGATAGAACACCTTTTCTCGTCCACATCCATGCCTGACCTCACAAATGCTCTTCTGGAAGAATGGTCAAACATTCCCATAGACACCCTCCTAAACCTTGTGGACAGCCTTTCCTAGAAGTGTTGAAGCTGTTATAGCTGCAAAGGGTGGGCCAACTCAATATTGAACCCTACAGACTAAGACTGGGGTGCAATTAAAGTTCATGTGCGTGTAAAGGCAGGCGTCCCAATACTTTTGGTAATATAGTGTACAGTATCTGTCAAACAACATGGTTCCTTATATCTGTCAAACAACACGTTTCCAACCCTTATAAATGTCTATGGTCAGCTTTAGTTTGAAAATTGGGAACTGTTTTATGGATTAGGAGAATTAAGCAGAAACACGTGTTGAAACCTACAGAGGGGAAAAAAAGAAGGGAAGAATGGGACTTTGTGATACCAGAATAATGTAGAGGATATATAACCTGGTTATAAGGGATTATCTTAATGTCACTCAAATAAATATTGTATTTTAATACTATATATATATATATATATATATATATATATATATATATATCCTCTACATTATTCTGGTATCACAAAGTCCCATTCACCCCGTATTTCTCCCCTCTGTGGGATTCAGCATGTATCGTAGGGACTGATACCGAGGTGGAATGGGGTATAGGAACACTACAATTTAATTTTTAAGCAAAAACACGCCTAAGTAGTGGAATATGTGCATATCAATCAAATTAGGAAGAATTATAGGCTATTTATTTTTATATTTCAAGTTCATTAAGAATTCACCCATTGTTTGTTTAATTTACCACTAAAGACGATGATTAGATATTAACATCTTTAAGGCTAAAAAATTAGCTCTTACTATACTTGGAATTTACTTTTGTTTGTGGACATTTTATTTTTGTACAGGCAAACACAAATGCAGACAATATAAAGCTGATGTCAGCAATGTTATGTGCGGCATTGTATCCCAATGTTGTCCAGGTGAGTTCTTCATTATAATGTCTGGGATTGTACTCTGTGTCCGACTAGCACTTGTTTCTCTTTTCTCCAAAGTACAATTGCTTCTCTAATGTTTAAGGAAACATAGCAATGCTGTGAATACCGTTTGATTCTTTGGTTCTCATGCTTTTTTTCTTTACTTAAAAGAAAGGTAAAAGGATGCCTTAAAAAATAAGAATTAGAGCACATAACCCAGTGTTCTATATTTGAATATATCAATCTGAGTAGAATAGCCCAGGAGAGAATCTTGATTCATTATTAAAGTGGTTCTAAAGTCGAGACATTTTTACCTTGCATTCCCTGCATTACAGGTAAAATAAAATGTCCCAGTAGTTGTATGACCCGCTTCCCCAAACACACTTGCAGTACCTGAATCTTTTCTTGATCCAGTGCTGTGCCCGTCTGCAGTGGCACACTCCCCACTTCCTCTTCTCACAGGACACAGAGACAGCAGTGGGAGCTATTGGCTCCTGATGCTGCCAATCAAATCCTGTGAGAAGGGAGAAGTGGCAGGGTCAAGATTCGCTGTGTGTGTCTATGGATACACACAGCCCAGCTTGGCAGTGTGCCCACACAAGTATCGCCATAGCATTCCCTGCAATTGCCCCCATTGCAGGGAATTGCAATGGGGCAGTCGCGGGAAAAGAGTGTTGAAAGAGCTGGCGGGGACCCCAGAAGAGGAGGTAAGGCACTGCTCTGTGGAATACTGTTGCATAGAGCAGGTATAACTTATTTTTTATTTTAGGAAAAAAAATAGCTTTTTATAACCACTTTAAATTACACTGAATTAGGGGGTCATCTCCTTCCTTTGTCTTCACAGAACATTGATAAAATTTGTTTTAAAAGAGGGTCCACTTTCGCACAGAATAATTGAGGTGGTGGGGGGGAGGTTTCACATCTGAAACCTCTTTGAGATCACTGTTTGGATAACATATTTATTACCACTAAAAGGGGTAAGAAAATATCTAAAAAAGGGTAAGTGATTACTAAAATGTTTCTTGCATTTAACCTGGTAAAACTTAAAACATAACACATAAAATATTTATGTGTTAATCACAAATAGCATAAGATCCCCTCCAGGTGTGATTTCATGGACCGGGTAGACAAACATTTTGAGAGTTTCAGCATCTCGGACTTAGATGACTGAGATTACTTATTTAGGAATGAAATGTAGGTATGTACTGTAAGAGCAGATAATCATTTCTTAATTCCTCTTGAAATTGATAAAGAAATTCAAGATGCCAAGAAGACTTATGCCGTGTACACACGACCGGACTTTCCAGCACAAAAGGTCAGACAGAATCATTCCGTCGGACATTCCGATCGTGTGTGGGCTTCATCAGACTTTTTCTTTCTAAAATTCTGACGGACCTAGAAATGGAACATATTTCAAATCTTTCCGATAGAATCAGTTCCTATCGGGAAAACCGTTCGTCTGTATGCTATTCCGACAGACCTAAAACGACGCAAGGGCAGCTATTGGCTACTGGCTATTGAACTTCCTTTTTCTAGTCCCATTGTACGTCATCACGTTCTAAACGATCGGACTTTGATGTGATCATGTGTAGGCAAGTCCGTTTCAGCGGAACTCCGTCGGAAAGACCGTCGGAGTCTATTCTGATGGAAAGCCCGGTTGTGTGTACGCGGCATTACAGTATCAGGGAGACAAAAGTCTTGGAAAATCAAAGGCTATTAGGAATGCCCATATATGGCTAACCGCTGCATCCCCTTTTACATAGTTAATACATGTAACTATATGTAATATGTAATTACATAGTCTTACATGTAACTATATGTAATTATGTCACTACCATTTCCCATATTCTTGTATATTGTGTTTGCTAAGATGTCCAACTAAAAATATCAACACTCCTAGCTGACACCACCGACCATGGAAGGGAGTTCCACATCCTTACTGTTCTGACAGTAAGGAATCTCTTACGCAGTTTAACATTGAACCACTCTTCGTACAACTTCATTGAGTGGTCAAGTGTCTTCTTAAAGCAGTTGTATACTCCACTTGGACATTTTTACCTACAGGTAAGCCTATAATAAGGCTTACCTGTAGGTTCATCCTGCATGCAGCCGCTGACGTCAGCGGTGAATGCACAGTGAAGGTCTGACGTATCGTGTTAGAACAAAGGACTCATGCGTGTGAGTGACGTCATCGTGGCACCGGCCACTCACAGCGCTGGAGCCAGCAATCCCGGAGGAAAGCGGCGAGGCAACATGTCATCCCCCTCAGCGCTAACCGGGTCAGGCTGCAGGAGCTTCGTTCTAAGGTATTTCATAATGTGCTAGTATGTGATGCATAGTAGCACATTGTGCCATCGTCTTGCAGGTTTTTTTTTTTTTTTTCAGCGGTTTACTTCCACTTTAAGCGACCAGAGATTGAATAGTTTTTATAATAGAATCCCCATTTAGATATTTGTAAATTGTGATCTTATCTCCTCTTAAGCACCTCTTCTCCGGGGAGAATAACTGAGGTCCTCCAGTCCCCTTATTAGCTTTGTTGCTGTCCTTCCTGAGGACTGGTGACCCAAACTGGACGACATGCTATAGATGTGGCCAAAAAAAGAGTTTTGTAAAGTGGTAGAATTATAGATTTATCTCTTGAGTAAATACCCTATTTATTGCATGCTAATGTTCCGCTGGCCTAACTTGCTGTGATCTACTAGGACCCCCAGTTCCTTTTTCTAGCTTCGATTTCCCCCAGAGGTTCTCCCCATTGTGAGTAGCTCACATTCATTTTTTTTTTTTCTTTGTCCAATATATATTTTATTCAACTTCAGAAAAAATGGGGGAAAGATCCCCACAATACAAATAAGGGTGTATACAGAGTCGAGGTTACGAGGTTATACAATCCAAGTACATCTTCTATGGTAATTGTTTACAAAACCTGTTACAGCACATATATCAACATGGAACAATGGTTCAAGAATTTGTCCTTGGTTGGGGCTACACCCTCTGGTATCTATACACTTGTAGCTAACAGAGAGTAGGGCCTTTCTCCCCTAACCTTTTCACCTTTTCTTAGGGATGAGAGAGGAGGGAGTATAGCAGAGAGGGGGGAAGGGGAAGGAAGGGGGGGGGAATAAGACATGGCGGTGGCTAAAAGTTTTATGGGTTTAAGAGAACAGGCAGGGTGTTCTGGGTCCCTAGGAGACGCTGTCCCTCATCTGAATAGAAAAAAAACTCTCCATATGTCCCAGGTCTTCTTGTTGGACTCTTGCCTATTTTGTGCAGTGAAGATTAAATCCTCCATTTTCCTCACCTCCTCTACCTTACGTATCCAGTGTGCAGTGGTCGGAGGGGAGCGCTACTTCCAATAGAGGGGTATGCACACCTTTGCTGCATTAACTAAGTGGCGTATTAGTGACTTTTTGTATGTTTTGGTAGGGATCTTTGAGTGGTGGAATAAGAAGAATGCGGCCTCCTCTGGGACTGGATATTCTGCAAAACGTCTGTGTAATGTGGCGGACTTCCCCCCAGAAATCTTTTAATCTAGGGCAGGACCAGAAAATATGAATCAGAGTACCCTCTTCCTCTCCACAACGCCAGCACTGATTCGAGGTAGAAGGGAAGCATCTCTGTAGTCTGGAGGGTGTTACGTACCAACGGGAAAGCAACTTGAAGTTTGTCTCTTGTGTCTTAGTGCACAAGTAGGTTTTCAGAGCAAAAGTAATGTCAGGCAGGGCAGTTGCGGCTGATCTTTTGGTGTATTCAGCAGGGTATATGTTTGGGATAGAGAATGGGCCAACGAATCCGTACCCGAGCAGAGGTCTTCAAACGACGTCTGCTGACGCACAAAGTACAGGGATGGAATGAAGGAAGGTAGTGTAATTGTACTGCTCTCCAAAAGGGGAGTTGGAAGGTTCCTGTTGGTTCGGTCAGTTCTAGTATGGTTGGCCATTTCCTGTTGAGTACAAATTTAGCTGCGTGATCATAGTGAGAGTCTCTGAGAGTGGCGTTTTTCTTTAGAGTGTAGACCCGGCTTGAAGTTCGGGTGGCCTAGTATTGGAAGCAGCGGAGAGTTTTTGGACGTGAGGGATGCATGGTTGGTGACTAGGTGGCTATGTCTCAATGTAGTACCCATTAGCGGGTGTGTCTTCAGTCCTGGAGGTAGAGCACGGTAACACCAGAGTGCGCCTTTCAATGATATGTGGGTTTGGGACTGTTCAATTTGTACCCAGAGTTTGGATGTCCTATTATGTCTCCAATCAAGTATGCGCCCTAAGTGGGAGGCTAGATAATATGTCGGGCAGCCGTATGTCGGGCAGCGCCAACCCTCCGTAGTGTTTGGGAAGCGTCATTTGCGACTGGTTAAGTCTGGGTTTTTTCTGAGCCCAAACTAATCGGGTGAAAAGGGCCTGTGCCTGTTTGAAATAGGAGGGTGAGATCTGTATCCGTAGGGATTGGATGAGGTAGATGAATTTGAGTAATATGCTCATTTTGATGAGGTTGCATTTTCCAAACCAAGAGTGGTAGCCTGTGTGCCACTTCTCTAGTAAGGTACGAGTCTTGATTAGTAAGGGGGGAAAATTTAGGTCAAACGTACGTGAAATGTCAGGTGGGATGTGTGTACCAAGGTATTTTAATGCCGTGGTAGTCCATTTAAAGCGGAAATTAGTTTGCAGGTCGAGTAAAGTGTGAGGGGGAACTGCGACGCCCATAGCCTCTGACTTAGAGAAGTTTATCTTTAAGTGTGAGATTGTTTTGTAAATTTAAATTCTCGGAGTAGACTTGGTAAAGAGATCTTGGGGTTTGTTAGAGAGAATAATAGATCATCAGCATACGCTGATATCTTACAATGTGGGCTACCCAGTTGAAGTCCTGTTATGTCTGGATTTAGTCTTATTGTACAGAGGAATGGCTCTAGGGATAAAGCGAAGAGGAGGGGGGACAGGGGGCATCTCTGTCTAGTTCCATTTCCGATGGAACTCCGTTCGCCTTTACCTGGGCTGAAGGGTTCGAATATATGTTGCCTATCCACTTCATCATCCTATCTCCCAGCCCAATATGTCGGAGAACTGAGAACATAAAGTTCCAGTTCACCCAATCAAAGGCTTTTTCGGCATCGGTTTTCACAAATATACTGGGGACTTTGGTGGTGTTTGCTACGTGAAGAAGATTGAGCACCTTAATGGTATTATCCCTCGCCTCTCTGGTGGGTATAAATCCGACCTGGTTGAGGTGTATTAGGGTCTGGAGGTGTTGTGATAGTCTTGTGGCTAATATTTTTGAAAACAGCTTCAAGTCCGCATTCAAAAGTGAGATGGGCCTGTAACTCCCGCATAGGCCTTCGTCCTTCCCTTCCTTATGAATCAGGGATATGTGGGCTCTCAGAGTGTCTCTGGGAAAATTGACATCTGACCCCATCTAGTATTTCTTGAGTCTCTGTGGGGAGTGATGGAAGTTGGGAGTCTGTGATATACCTTTCTATGTCCTCCTGCCTAGAGCCGGAGCTCGGTAAGTTGTAGAGGTCAGAGTAAAAGTCACCGAACCCCTTTGAGATTTGCATTGGGTTTGTAGCTTTCTGGCTGTTGGGGCAGATTATCTGTTATAAGTTGGAGAGTAAGCTGGTGAGTTGCTTGTTTCGTTTTCTTTTGAGAACCCCTCAGAGGACATATTTGTGGGCTTCCCATATCACCCCCGGGTCACAGTCTTGTGTGTAATTCTCCTGGAAGTAATGGTCTAGCTCTTTGGTCACATCTGCCAATACTTCAGGTATTTGGAAGAGGCTCTCGTTTAGACGCCAAAATAGGGATCTGGGCGAGGGGCTCTCGGAGAGGGTGTATATAAGGGAGATGGGCGCATGGTCAGACCATGTAAGATGACCTATGGAGGTGGAACTTACTAGGTGTAGTTAGTTATGGGGTATCATGAACAGGTCTATCCTAGAGTATAGCTTGTGCGGGGAGGAATAGAAGGTATAATCCCTCTCGCCTGAGTGTTGTAGGCGCCATATGTCTATTAGCTGAGCATTATGAAGGGCTTGTACTATTCGTTTCCTGTACATTGGGGGGATTGAGGAGCTGCCCGTGGAGGTGTCTGAGGAGGGGATCAGCGGGACGTTGAAATATCCCCCCAAGATTAGTTGGCCTGCTTTGAATTTCATCAAATTAGCTAGGGTATGTCTAAGAAAATGGTCTTGGTGATCATTGGGAGCATATAGTGTTGCCAATGTGAGCTGGATCTTGCCTAGAAGTCCTTTAAGAAAAAGGAAGCTCCCCTCGGGGTCGGATTCCACCTCCTCTCTAGCTCCCTCAGTGATGTCATCTCTCACATTCACTTGTACATTATTCTTGATATATAGGCACAACCCTCCCCCTTTTTTACCCTCTCTATCCTTGCGGTATAGGGTATACCCTTGAATGTTTGCCAGCCAATCATGAGAGCTGTTGAACCATGTCTGAAATTCCCACAAAATCCAAATCTTCCTCGTACAACAGTATCTCTAGTTCACCCATCTTGTCCGCCATGCTCCTGGCATTGGTAAACATGCTACATAGTTTAGACCGGTCGCATATTGTCCTCATATTGGGTGTTTCGAGATTGCAACTAGGACTTGCTACTATACTCACCTTGTGTTTTTGTGCTTTGGTTAACCTACCACTAATGTCCCCAATACTACCCTCTGGAATATCTCCCGCGCTGGCTATCTCTGCCTCTGGACCCCCCCCCCCCCATCGCCTAGTTTAAAAACCCCTCAAATTTTTTGGCCATCTTCATTCCCAGCAGATCTGCACCCTCCTCATTTAGGTGCAGTCGGTAACCGGTACTTCTATAGTACCGGTTACCGACTGAGAAGTCGGCCCAGTCCTCCAGGAACCCAAACCCCTCCTTACTACACCAGCTCTTCAGCCACTTGTTTACTTCCCTAATCTCCCTCTGCCTTTCTGGTGTGGCTCGATGTACCGGTAGTATTCCTGAGAATACTACCTTGGAGGTCCTTTTCCTCAATTTAGCTCCTAAGTCCCTAAAATCGTTCTTTAGGACACTCCATCTGCCTCTGACTTTGTCATTGGTGCCAACGTGCACCATGACAGCCGGGTCTTCCCCAGCCCCTCCCAGTAATCTGTCCACAAGATCTGTGATGTGCCGAACCCGAGTGCCCGGTAGACAACATACTGTTCGGTGCTTCAGGTCTTGGTTACAGATTGCCCTCTCTGTCGTTCTAAGAATTGAGTCCCCTACCACCAGAATCTGTCTTTCCTTTCCCTTTGCTGCCCCCCCACTCTCACTGGAGGAGTTCTTCCCCGGCAGCTAGGAGAGTCCCTCAGCTCCAGCAGTGCTGGTCCCTGACTGGTTTCACCAATGTCACTCAACTTATTGGGATGCTCCAGTCCTGGATCGGCCTCCCTGGCACTTCCCCCTCTACCCTTTCTGACTGTCACCCATCTACTCTTTGCTAGTGCCTGCACCTCTTTGTCTCCACCCGCCTCTGTGCTGGCCCCTGCCGGCACCTGCCGTGTACGTTCCTGGCTCTCCTTTAGTATGGAGGGACTTCTCAGTGCTGACAGTTGCTTCCCCAGATTCAGAACCTGGGCTTCCAGGGAAACAATGTGCTTACATTTTGCACAGCAGTATTCGCCCTCGATCGGATGATCAAGGAACGCAGATAAATTATAAGCATTTATCTGAAAAAGGGTCAACAGAAAACCAGGCGTACTTCACCAAACCGACGGATAACATTCCGAGGGTGCGGTGTGGTGACCAATATCCCCACCAACTCTGAAAAGTAGAAAAATATCCCCCCCACCCCCCCGCCCCATCAGCAAAACAAAGTCTAAAGGATATTGTGCAGGGATCCCATTGGAAGGGAGAAGTAGGCTCCCAAACCGAGCTCCAGTGTAATAGTGTGTAAAGGTGGGGGGGCACTCTCACCCATCAGAGATCATACACAGGCTCCTTGAACTAACAGGCTGGCGCCATATCCAGTCATGTGCTCATGAGCCTCAAGTCAGCGTTACTCCAGAGTGCCCCCCCTCCCCGTAGACGTCCACAGACCCCCCCCCCCCCCACCTCCCGGTGGACCCGTTAGTCTCCACAAATTATTATATTCCTGCTGGCTCCCAGGGGGGAGAGGCAGTGTTTATGTTGTAACAAAGAACCGTTTCATCCATCCGTGGGACTCCTCTCCCGTCCGGCCCACCTCCCTCCACCCAAGACTCTCCTAACCGCTCACCAGAGCAGGATTAGGGACCCACACCTCCCACTGAGACAATGGAGGTCAAAATTGGTCCTCGTTAGTCATCCTCTAGTTCTCTTATCCAGGGTTCGGGTCTGCAGGGGAACGTAAGCTCAGCTGTAGTGCAAGAGGACCAGAGATTCCTGCAGAGAGATTTCTTTTGCGGGTACAGAGCGAGGATGAGAGCGAGGAACACATAGTCATGTGGGTGGAATCCTGAGTGCCAGTCCAGGGGAGCACGGGAGAAAACGCCAGGTTTCAGGATGCCGGGGGGGGGTTAGAAAGGCTGGGAGCCGGTGGCATGTCGGCCTAGACTCAGATGAGTAGCTGTGGCACTCACGTGCCTTCCCACAGCTGATGGGCAGCTGTTGGGGTGGTGTAACTTAGCTCCCCAGGCAATGTATCTGGCGCAGGTGGGGTGAAAGGGTGTGTTGGCAACCAGGCCAACGGGCCAACAAGTGTCAGAGCCATGGGGTACTTATGGCAGTAGGAATTACTCACGATTCTGCATTCATATTTTTAACCCCCAAATACATTACTTTACATTTATCATCATTGAACCCCATTTGCCATGTAGTTGTCCACCTTTCTATTTTATCGAGGTTATCCTGTAAATTTTCTATATCCTGTTGTGACATTATCGCTGCGCTTAGTTTTGAATCGTCAGCAAACACTGAGACTATTTATAACAATCTCTATATCAATTATAAACAAATAAATATAATTGATCCCAGGACAGAGTTTGGTACCCAACTTACATCTCCAGACTATTCAAAAGATACGCTATTTATCACCACCCTCTGGACACGCTACTCTAACCAATTTTGTATCCAGGCACATACACTATCATCAGTGCCACCAGACCTCAATTTGTAAATTAAGAGTTTATGGGGATGCTTTGGCGAAATCCAGACACATCACATCCACTGGCCTTTATTTATCCAGATTACAGCTCACTTTGTATGGGGGGAATTGAGCAACCACAGGAAAATTGTATTACAGTGGTACCTTGGATTACGAGCATAATTCGTTCCAGAAGAATGCTTGTAATCCAAAGAACTCATATATCAAAGCAAGTTTCCCCATATGGGGACAATGGAAACTCAGATAATTCATTCCACAGTGACTTCTATTGTATGCAGTACCACATGTGGCCAGAGGTGGGGGGTGCCGGAGAAATTCAGAGGCCGCTCGGATGCACTTGGGAACGGAGTGTTTTCGAGTGGCTCTGAATGTCACCGGTGCCCCTGCACTTCTGGCCAAATGCGGTACTGCACACCCCAGAGGCTTGAATCCTGCTTGTTTTGCAAGACAGTGCTCGCAAACCGAGTCAGGATTTTTAAGAAATATTAGCTTGTATTGCGAAACGCTCGTTAACCACATTACAGTAATACCTCGGATTGAGAGTATCTATGGCCGACTTAGGCCCATTTCACACAAGGGGGATCCATTTTGACGGACTCCGTATGCTCAGTGGGGATCGCTCCGCTGATCCCCGCTGAGCAGGTGGATGACAGGTCCGTCTCCGCTCACTATGCAGAGACGGACCTGTCAGAGTCCCGTTCTCCTCTATGAGGAGATCAGAACATTACGGACAGCCTGTCCGTTTTTAACCGATCCCATCCGGTCCGATCCGCTGGACGAATGGCGAAAGTTTTGCCATCCGTCTGTTTTAAGCGGATTTTGGGACAGTGGGTGACATTTCATATTTTGTAGGGGTTTTTTTGTCTTCCTCTGGATCAACTGTAGGTATAAGGTTCTGTATATGATATTTTTCTATTTATACAATTTTTTGATTTTTCTATTGGTTAAACTAGATAGATTTGTGTGTTTTTCTACCTTACTATATAACTATGTCCAGAATGTATAAGCACAAACTTGTGTCCACAAAGAATGATACCCCAAAGGTCTGCTGTGTCTACCAAAGACAGATAAAAATAATTGGAAATGTTTGTACATGCTGTATAACCTTTTTCATTTTAGCTTAGTGTCTTCTTTCTGGCTGTTCATTTCCAGCAAGTCTAGCAACAGTCGTTTTTTGTTTTTTTTCCCCTCTCTATTTTTTTTCCTTACTTTATTTCTTTCCCACCATCCTTTTTTAGTGCTTTTTACAAAATCTGGAGAATAGGATTGTGGGGGTTGGGGATGCATATAGCCCGTAGGAAAGAACTAACTTATAGGGCGGCACAGTGGTGCAGTGGATAGCACTTTCACCTAGCAGTAAGAAGGGTCGTTGGTTCGAATCCCACCCACGACACTACCTGCCTGGAGTTTGCATGTTCTCCCTGTGCCTGCGTGGGTTTCCTCCGGGTACTCCGGTTTCCTCCCACACTCCAAAGACATGCTGGTAGGTTAATTGGATCCTGTCTAAATTGTCCCTAGTATGTATGAATGCGAGTTAGGGACCGTAGATTGTAAGCTCCTTGAGGGTAGGGACTGATGTGAATGTACAATGTATATGTAAAGCGCTGCGTAAATTGACGGCGCTATATAAGTACCTGAAATAAATAAATAAATAAATAAATTACTGATTTCCTTATATTTGTAGGTGAGAGCACCAGAAGGAAAATTTCAAATGACAAGATCAGGAACTATGAAAATGCCTTCAAAAGCAGAAGAGATGAAATTTGTGACAAAGAATGATGGTTATGTTCACATTCACCCCTCCTCTATAAACTACCAGGTATGCTAATAATCCCAAAACTTCTAATGTGTTCTGTGACCTGTATAATTCTCATAACATTCTCATATTATAAAAATAAAATAGCATTTTCTGTCAGAAACACTGGGCTTGCCCATTCTGGTACACTCAACGGAGAATGTTCCATCTCATTCACCAGTACTGGTGGTTTCCTGCACGCATTGAGCTTTACAATATCAGAGCTTATTCAACACTTTTCTTTCTGCTTTGCTTCCTAGGTCTTGTTCACACCATGTCCATTGACCTGCATTTTTCAGCACACCACCTCACATGTATAATGTGAGCAGGGTACAGAAATAACAGTTGTTTGTGCCCTGTTCAAACAATACATTTGCTGTGGTGTGCAATAAAATGAAGCTCAGTGGACATGATGTGAACAAGCCCCTTGTGGTGTTCTCTCCTCTTGTATGTCTGCTTCTTTCAACTTTTGTTGTAATCTTGGGCCCTTACTGGAGTACACGGAATCTGTTGTGACTTCACACTCAAAGTAAAGGCTGGGGCCATATCCATTTACAGCAAAGAAGAAATGGAACAAATGCATACTCGTTCAGTCAGGGCAAACGGGGATAAATTCCTGGCACATTCACACACACACACACAAACTCTTGAAGCCAATAAACTGGACCACATACATTCAAAGAACAGACATACACTCAGTCAAAACACACATAGGACACACAATTTACAATACCACTAATGAATACAGTAATACAGTTAATAAAGTCTTTTTAGAAAATGCACCATGTGGTCATCACTCTTTATTTCTGCTCTTAATTGCTCCTAACATAATACAGTACTGACATTCTTCCTGAATGCAATGCATTTTTGTGCACTTGGAGACACATTTGCCTGTTTACCCACAAGGTGGTGATTTAAAGTGGCTAGGCTGTATCACAAGTGCAGTGGTGCTTAGCAATATACAGGAGATGAAAAAACCCTCTGACAAACCTTTAGCATTATCCCTTCGCATATCAAGTCCATCATAAACATTTTTTAGCCCTTGTAAATATGAAACCTGTTTGCACAGGCCACGCAATGCATTTATAACATGCATAGGACTGAAGGAAAACTGTGTCATGTTGTATATGGACTTGGCATCTTAGTGAACACAACATACAGGGATATGGGAAATGATTATTGACACACATACATCTACACAGGTTGAACTGGATGGACTAGCGTCTTTATTCAACCTTACCAGCTATGAAACTATGAAATTATAGAGTTGTGCATGTGGGGCTTCAAAAATATGGAGAGAGGCAATGTAACACTGTGTCTGCTGTACTTATACTAATTCTGTTGATGATAGTATTTTTAAAAATATGGAAAAAAAATCTTATTGTGCTTCATTATACAATAATGGGTTTATATTTTAGGTGCGGAATTTTGATAGTCCATATTTGGTGTATCATGAAAAGATTAAGACCAGCCGTGTTTTTGTGCGAGACTGCAGTATGGTATCAGTGTACCCCCTAATTTTGTTTGGTGGTGGCCAAGTAAATGTTGAGCTACGCAAAGGGGATTTCCTAATTTCCATGGATGATGGGTGGATTCGTTTTGTAGCAGCCTCACATCAGGTAAGGTTTAGGCATTTAGACTTTCATACTGTATATTCACAATACCAAGAGAAGTCCCATAGCAATCCAAGCAGAAAAAGGTTGTTCTTGCTGGTTGAATTGTGTTTCCCTTCCTTTCAAATTCTTAATTTATAGATTTCATGGAAAAGTTAAAGGAGTTGTAAACCCTCAAGGTTTTTCACCCTAATGTATTAAGGTGAAAAACCTGTGATGCAGCAGCCCCCCAGAGCCCTCCTTTTACTTACCTGAACCCAGTCTTTCCAGCGACAGGGACGAACACACCAGCTCCAGCCGTTTAAAACGAACCTTTACATATTCTTTAAAATTTTCCAGTTAGATGCTATCAAATTTCATTGTATCCCTTCATAACCAGTCTTATTTAAAAAGTAAAGTACATCCAAATCCTTTATCTTAAGCATACATTAAAAGACGCAAGTTTGATATTCATAGACATGTATCTAGTTTTTTCGCTAGTGTCCTAGGATGATGGACCTTTTCTCCTTTACGGAGAAGTCACTCTTAGCTTAAACTAGTTTATTATTTTATCTTTAGGTTCTTCATTCAACTCTTCACTGTCCTCTAATAAAACAGGAGAAGCAGTGCCTTTTGGATCCGTGCAACCTTGGGAGTCATAATCGCACCCCACACCTGTAATATTGCTTTTGGCACTAGGTTCTTCGTGGGCATGCACCTTGGCTTGGTGCAACACATGTAGTTAGCCATAGGTTGCTATACAGGTCCAGGCCTGATGGTCTATCCCTATGGATCCCAGTCCCTGAAGATCCCTTCAGGGGTATGTCCATTGTGATAGGGACCAGCAATATGGACAGGTAAGATAGGGCCACTCTGTATCTCTGATTATTACTGTAGCCCCTCAGAAAGTATGAGACATAAATTGCTTTACACATTCTTATTAGAATGCATTAAAATAATCAGGAAACCAGGAATGCGTTTAACTTATCAGTGTAAACTTTTCAGACTTTGTGCTAAAATTCAGCCATTCAGAGCTTAGTCCTAATCTCAGGTGCATGACCAGGTGTTACCTCACACCACAGGTCGCACACTTTACCACCATTTCCCCCTGCAGACCTTATTAAGAACCTGGGCACTTCCTCCTGGTCTTTTGACATTAGGACGCCACCTGGATTACTGCGTACTCCTTGGACACGCTTACCCCACTTTCATACCCTACTCTGTGAGCACCTCATAGAGGAATAACCTCACTAATAGCAATGGCAAAAACCACATGCAAGGGAACTGCTGAAGACCTGCAAAACACGCAGAAAACTCAGAGTGACGATGTTTCTCATGCACCCAGAGCAGGACACTGTTTTACCACTGATCTATGCATCTGATTTTAGGTACATCTCAGGGACACAACATGTGGTCTACCTGATTATGGCAGTTTTCTCTTTTGGCTTTAATACAGCCTTCATTGTCCAGGGCTCAAAAGTTACAGGCTCCCTCTCCACCATCTTATTTGGATCTGAATATGCCTGCTCTAGAAGAGGTAGACATAAAGGGGAAGGAAAAGGTCAGAGAAGCAGTGGTATAGGGAGTCAAAGAAGATTTTTCACTCCAAGGCTGCTATGCACCTGATATTATGGCTTTACACAATATGCTAGCCTACGTTAATATGTACACTTCTGCTGTGTGCAAAAGCCTTGACCTTGCCTCACTTGATTTTCCTCTGTTAGGTCATGTCCGTTCAGTTACTAAATGAACCTGTAAAGTCTAGAAAGACATTCCCCATTCATGAACAACTACAATAGGTGTTCAATGAAGATTGGGTCAATCCAGAAAATATTTTTCACCCCTCCAAATATCATTGCTGACCTCAATTCAGTGCAAAAATAGTGACAAAAAAGTGGTCTGTCATGGTAGTAGATCCTGCTGTTTCAGTCTTTAACCCTCTTCATGTACCTATAGAAAATGTTCCTTTGTTCAAAGATTCTGAATACAGAAAGTTTGCTCTCTTTACCTTCGCAGGCCCAGCTCTGCAACCAGCTGTTGCTGCAATTTTTGTTTGTCAAACCGCAGCTAATTGGACTAGGGCAATGAACAAGCAACCTGATCCTGTATTCCAGGGCTATACCATGGCTTAGCAATTACAGCAGTCCCCTTTTGCCTTGCTATTTTGTATTGGTGCCCTAGAACAAGTCATAATAAATAAATCTCCAGAATAGCTCTGATTCCTGTTCATATGTACAGAATCTTTTGGCTGCCTGTAACGACGCCTCATTCATATGCCCTTTAAAGGGTGATGTCTGTTTGGTGTTCCACTTGACAAATTCATTAAAAGATGTCACACGAGGAAAGGTTTCAAATCTAGTTCCAAAATTTGTTCTATAATCCACAGAAGAACCTGGTGTACAGACATACTCAGACTTCTAGATGACCCCTGGCTGCTTTCAAACAGGTCATACATGCTGTGTTATGTTCCCCTGTTCATCCTGCTGCTCCGTCACTGGCTTTAATGGCATGGCCATTGAAGCTCCGGCCTTGAGGGACATAGGAGTCTGTCATTTCCACAATGCAGTTTTGTTGTTGCCCAGGCTTCTTATTTATTGCTTGGAGACTTCCTATGGTCAATGAATATCAAGCCTCTGTCTTGTACTGTACGATAAAGATTAAAGGAATTTTGACTTACCTATAAATTACATATCAGTACAGTACAGAGCACAAACAGTTCATCCTCCCCTTTTGTTCTTGTGGTGTTTTGCATTGCTTGCTGCAAAACTGAGGAGTAGATTGGGGGGCCTGTCCTCAAAGCTTTGCAAGTGTCTGATCACCTGAAGGTACCATCTATAACCCAGGGTCTATTAATATCAAGCTTGTGTCCTGTACTGTACTCCAATATATGGAATTTACAGTCCAAATTCCTTTTTTCTATGGCTAGATAGACGTAGATACAGTATGTTGAATGATCTAATGCACTTTATATATTGGATTCAGTGCATATACACATACAGCTTAGAACTTTTCACCTACAGATGTACATTACAATCTAGAGAACATATGACATCTAGTCATTAATACAGCTATATTCAACACTGAATTTATGGCCACAATCCTAAAAACCTAACTAAGCAGATGACAGGCCTGTAAGGATTTATAAAATCCTAATTGACACTAGTAGAAAAGTATTTAGAGGGAATGGTTAGCAGCCGTTGGCAATCCAAGGATTTTTAGAACAGTGTATTTGGCAGAATTGCTGGGTATTTTAAGTATAGAAATATACAATTTGCCATTGCTGGCTTCTTTAATGTGCATTCTTCTTTTGCTATTTATCTATTCACTGACGTGGTATAAATATGCAGTCCTTACTCTTAGGGACAACTGTAGTAGGCCCTGAAGGAAAGATAATAAGCTAGCCTTTTAATTTGAACCTTTAAATACCAGATAGGCAAATACAGCTCTTGTATTGCTGTCTTGACAAGTCCTGTTTAAAGGGTCAGTCCAAGGTCAAGCCTGGTGGAGTTAGTTTCTGGCTGCTTATTGAATTCTTCAACTCTGAGATCCTGTAAAAATTGTTGACTCTACTCCTGCCCACCTTCTCATGTCACAACACCTTCTTTTTCCGTCTCTATGATATACAGTAAAATAGATAAGAAAAAATCCAACAGGGAGAACAGGAATACTTTGTTCTGTCCGCAGGATGAATACAGAGTTTACCAATTGCAGCACAGATATCTCACCTATAGCATCCATTCAGAATAGTTTAAATTGTTGTGGTTCAGCTAGCCCCACCACAAAATTATTAAATATCACTTTTAGCTGGATTGGCCCTTAAATTTCACATTAGTTGCCTGGTCAAAGGCTCCATACCTGCATAAAGATACAGCTATTATTACAAATCTGTACATGACCCGTGCCATGTTTCTTTCAACAGATTGCAGAACTAGTGAAAGAACTTCGCAGTGAACTAGACCAGCTTTTACAAGATAAAATTAAGAATCCTACAATGGACCTGCATACCTGCCCACGTGGCTCTCGAATTATTGCCATGATCGTCAAACTGCTGACGACACAGTGATCCTGAGATCATGTTGAAAGATGGTATTGTCCTTTTACTTCTACAGTTGGACTGAAACAGCTAAAAAATGTTTATTGTATGTGAAAACATAAAACTGTGGTATGATATGTAACAAGCTAAAGGATCATTTGACTTTCAGTAAAAATGATTTATAAGGCCAACTCAATCATGAATATCAAACGATTGTTAAAGTAGTGATAGTTTTTGCTTCTGGATAAACATTTAGTTCATGCAGAATATGATCGGTTGTTGCCTCTAAGATGCCCACACACTAGAAGGTATTAGGGAAATTATGTAGCTGTTTTCTAACTAATCTGCCTATAATCATGGTTTATAATTAAAGCTACTCTCATGAGAGAATTACGTAGGCTGCCTCTTTTTCTTAAAATGACAGTTGTCATAATGTCATGCTATTGCTTTGGCCGTAATACTTTTTGCTTCACTGACCTAGAGCAAGTATAGGGTTATGACTCTACATTAATTTGCTGGGTGCTTGTTCTTGGTGTGTGACAGATATTAAAACCACCGACAGCCAAGCACCCCTTAGATTTCTCTCATGATAGATGAGTAATTTCAATTTACCGAGGGTCAGATATTGGTGATTTAGAAAATGTGGTTATTTGATGAACTGTCATTATGAAGTCAGTCATCATAATAAAATGTTATCCTTTTGGGTACAGAATAGCTTGGGCCTATAAGCTTTGGCCATAAGCAGATAAAGACAATAAATTACTGCTGCTGATTGTACAAAGAACCTGCAAGGATAAGGCAATTTTCCATAGAAATTCTCTAAAGCCAGCCATAGATGGTTTGAATCTCGGCTGGTTTAGCAGGGACCAGCTGAGATTCGATCCATCTATGGGCAGGCTGATTGTACCCACATCGATTGACTTGGGTACAACCAGCATGTTGGAGTTCCAGCATGCGATTATTGCCAGCGGCTGTAGCCGCTAGCAGTAATCATTGTGTTCTCCTGGCAGGGACAGCTCCCCGTGCCCCCTCCGGAAGAACACAATAGCTCAGCGGGAAGGATTCCCCAATCAACACTGACTGTGATGATGGGGGATTTGGGCGATTTTATCTCCTGCCTAAGCCTTCTTGCCTATTCTATACTAGAAACCCCCAGCTCTGGAGGTCAGCTGCATTTTTTGGCTCCTCTTTAACGCTGGCAGTGAGCCTTTAGACTGGTTTGTTTCATGAGCATCTCCAGCTTTTGAAGCACTCACTGTGCAGACATGGCTAGTGTTTAAATAGATTACTGCCATAGAAGATCAAATGAGCTCATGGCTGTTCTGCTGAGATAATAAAACAATGTGCCAAAAAACAAGCAGAGGGCAAAGGACTAGTCACCAATATTGCCTGTAGACTCCCTGCAGCTGACCTTTTCCGTTTTACCAAATTCCCATTCCTTTTTGTTGGCTGTATGGAGGTGGCCAGCTTGGTAGAGGCAGTGATTTCTTTCCTAATGTCATAGTCGTTCCTCTGATGACGCATAATCGCATGGGGGAGGGGGGACATTTAAGAAAAGGTGATAAAAGAACAAATTAATCTGAATCGGTTTTTTGTGGAATAGTTTTTTCCTGCAACAGTGAGCAGCACAGCAGGAAAACGAACAAATCTCACTCCAAATTTCACAGTGCCTTAGATCTCACACTGGCGATATACTTATGAGGCTATAATTGCAGGAAGTGCAGTATTTAGGAAGAATTCAAGGCAAATGGTACATTTTGCAGGCAAAGCTCCATCAACATTTTTAGATTAAAAAAAATCTTCATTTTTTTTAACTCAGGTCACCTTTAAAGTGGGTGTAAACCGAATTTTTTTTTTTTTTTTTTTATATCATACTGTAGAGTATAAGATTTCCTATCATTTGAGCCTTGCCACACAGAGTTAATCCATCTCTGAGCAATCCTCTTTTATTGTTCAGTGAGAGAAATCTTGACAAACTGACAAAAACTTTGTCAAATACTCCCCTTTGCTGCGAGTGACAGCCTAAGACACATACATTATTTTTTAATTCCCACCCCCACTCCTTTCTTCAGCAGCTCTGCAAGGATTGGCTGTTCCACACCTCAGCATGATTTGGCAGGCTGAAGTCATGTGGTTACTTTCCTGTCTTTTCACTGGATGTTAGAGATCATAGCAGAAGTTCAGTTAGAAATACACAGGGGAGTGTAGAGGTGGGCGGGGAGTCTACAGACATCACGACTCCACCCACCGAGCTCCAGACAACAGACCCACCCACAGAATATGCAGTTTTTCAGCTCTCATAATAGACAGAGGGGAGACATTTGCCAGATACATGCAGGAGGCATGTATATCCTTATAGATAACCCCTATGGCAGTAGTTTAGAAAGGATGACATTGGGTTTACATCCACTTTAAGATAAGGTATCATGCAGCACCTTGTTGCACCATTACAGAAATATTAGGCAATTTAATTCTACAAATATCATAAATAATTATTGGATTAATTCATAACCCAGAGAATAAACATGCACATTGGTATATACATTCTGAAATGGTGCCGCTTTTAAAAAAGGACATTCAGAAATCAAACATCATCTAAATGAGCTGGTAGTAAAAGTATATAAAGCCACCACCTCTCAAAAGAAATTCAAATATATAACATTTAACATTTAACATTTTTGCCTTGGGCTCTCCTAATTATAATCTCTGATTTTCAAGTATACTTACTTTATTAACATACTTTAATTCTCATGCACACTGGACGTTATAATGTTTTAAAAACGCCAGTAGCTTTGCAGTGAGTTTTTCAATGTTTTTGCAATAGCGCTTTTTAGCGTTTAACGTTTTTTTTTTTTTTTTTTTACAGTGGATCAAAAACATTGGTGAGATAAGTTTTTGAGCGTTTATCTGCGTTTTTTGGCATTAGAGTGTTTTTACAGCTGAAAAACTCCTCAGAACCCACTAGTTTTGGGGGTTTTTTACCGCCAAAAAACGCCCCATCCTTCCTCATGTCCCCATGTCTTCCTATGTACACTTCACTATTCCTCCCTACCAAATCAGGTTAACCACTTGACAACCGCCTCACGCCGATATACGTCGGCAAGATGGCACGGACAGGCAAAATCACGTACATATACGTGATTTGCCTTCCGCGGGTGGGGGGTCCGATCAGACCCCCCCCCCGGTGCCCGAGGCGGTCGTCTTTTGTCCCACGGCGATCGGAGGTGAGGGGGAGGCCATCCATTCGTGGCCCCCCCCTCGCGATCGCCGCCGGCCAATCGAATCATTCCTTTGCTGCTGTATGCTAAACAGCAGCAAAGGAAATGATGTCATCTCTCCTCGGCTCGGTAATTTCCGTTCCGGCCCGAGGAGAGAAGACAGGTATGTGAGTGCACCAACACTACACAACACAGTAGAACATGCCAGGCACACAAAACACCCCGATCGCCCCCGATCCCCCCCCAATCACCCCCCCCCCCTGTCACAAACTGACACCACCAGTTTTTTTTTTCTGATTACTGCATTGGTGTCAGTTTGTGACAGTTACAGTGTTGGGACAGTGAGTATTAGCCCCTTGTAGGTCTAGGATACCCCCCTAACCCCCCCTAATAAAGTTTTAACCCCTTGATCACCCCCTGTCACCAGTGTCGCTAAACGATCATTTTTCTGATCGCTGTATTAGTGTCGCTGGTGACGCTAGTTAGGGACCTAAATATTTAGGTTCGCCGACAGCGTTTTATAGCGTCAGGGACCCCCATATACTACCGAATAAATGTTTTAACCCCTTGATGGCCCCCTAGTTAACCCTTTCACCACTGATCACCGTATAACTGTTACGGGTGACGCTGGTTAGTTTGTTTATTTTTTATAGTGTCAGGGCACCCGCCGTTTATTACCGAATAAAGGTTTAGCCCCCTGATCGCCCGGCGGTGATATGCGTCGCCCCAGGCAGCGTCAGATTAGCGCCAGTACCGCTAACACCCACGCACGCAGCATACGCCTCCCTTAGTGGTATAGTATCTGAACGGATCAATATCTGATCCGATCAGATCTATACTAGCGTCCCCAGCAGTTTAGGGTTCCCAAAAACGCAGTGTTAGCAGGATCAGCCCAGATACCTGCTAGCACCTGCGTTTTGCCCCTCCGCCCAGCCCACCCAAGTGCAGTATCGATCGATCACTGTCACTTACAAAACACTAAACGCATAACTGCAGCGTTCGCAGAGTCAGGCCTGATCCCTGTGATCGCTAACAGTTTTTTTGGTAGCATTTTGGTGAACTGGCAAGCACCAGCCCCAGGCAGCGTCAGGTTAGCGCCAGTAGCGCTAACACCCACGCACGCACCGTACAGCTCCCTTAGTGGTATAGTATCTGAGCGGATCAATATCTGATCCGATCAGATCTATACTAGCAACCCCAGCAGTTTAGGGTTCCCAAAAACGCAGTGTTAGTGGGATCAGCCCAGATACCTGCTAGCACCTGCGTTTTGCCCCTCCGCCCAGCCCACCCAAGTGCAGTATCGATCGATCACTGTCACTTACAAAACACTAAATGCATAACTGCAGCGTTCGCAGAGTCAGGCCTGATCCCTGTGATCGCTAACAGTTTTTTTGGTAGCATTTTGGTGAACTGGCAAGCACCAGCCCCAGGCAGCGTCAGGTTAGCGCCAGTAGCGCTAACACCCACGCACGCACCGTACAGCTCCCTTAGTGGTATAGTATCTGAACGGATCAATATCTGATCCGATCAGATCTATACTAGCGTCCCCAGCAGTTTAGGGTTCCCAAAAACGCAGTGTTAGCGGGATCAGCCCAGATACCTGCTAGCACCTGCGTTTTGCCCCTCCGCCCGGCCCAGCCCACCCAAGTGCAGTATCGATCGATCACTGACACTTACAAAACACTAAATGCATAACTGCAGCGTTCGCAGAGTCAGGCCTGATCCCTGCGATCGCTAACAGTTTTTTTGGTAGTATTTTGGTGAACTGGCAAGCACCAGCCCCAAGCAGCGTCAGATTAGCGCCAGTACCGCTAACACCCACGCACGCACGCAGCATACGCCTCCCTTAGTGGTATAGTATCCGAACGGATCAATATCTGATCCGATCAGATCTATACTGGCGTCCCCAGCAGTTTAGGGTTCCCAAAAACGCAGTGTTAGCGGGATCAGCCCAGATACCTGCTAGCACCTGCATTTTGCCCCTCCGCCCGGCCCAGCCCACCCAAGTGCAGTATCGATCGATCACTGTCACTTACAAAACACTTAACGCATAACTGCAGTGTTCGCAGAGTCAGACCTGATCCCTGCGATCGCTAACAGTTTTTTTTGTAGCTTTTTATTGAACTGGCAAGCGCCAGCGGCCTAGTACACCCCGGTCGTAGTCAAACCAACACTGCAGTAACACTTGGTGACGTGGCGAGTCCCATAAGTGCAGTTCAAGCTGGTGAGGTGGCAAGCACAAGTAGTGTCCCGCTGCCCCCAAGAAGACAAACACAGGCCCGTCGTGCCCATAATGCCCTTCCTGCTGCATTCGCCAATCCTAATTGGGAACCCACCGCTTCTGCAGCGCCCGTACTTCCCCCATTCACATCCCCAACCAAATGCAGTCGGCTGCATGAGAGGCATTTTCTTTATGTCCTCCCGAGTACCCCTACCCAACGAACCCCCCCAAAAAAGATGTGTCTGCAGCAAGCGCGGATATAGGCGTGACACCCGCTATTATTGTCCCTCCTGTCCTGACAATCCTGGTCTTTGCATTGGTGAATGTTTTGAACGCTACCATTCATTAGTTGAGTATTAGCGTAGGGTACAGCATTCCACAGACTAGGCACACTTTCACAGGGTCTCCCAAGATGCCATCGCATTTTGAGAGACCCGAACCTGGAACCGGTTACCGTTATAAAAGTTAGTTACAAAAAAAGTGTAAAAAAAAAAAATATATATATATATAAAATAAAAAAAAATAGTTGTCGTTTCATTGTTCTCTCTCTATTCTCTCTCTCTATTGTTCTGCTCTTTTTTACTGTATTCTATTCTGCAATGTTTTATTGTTATTATGTTTTATCATGTTTGCTTTTCAGGTATGCAATTTTTTATACTTTACCGTTTACTGTGCTTTATTGTTAACCATTTTTTTGTCTTCAGGTACGCCATTCACGACTTTGAATGGTTATACCAGAATGATGCCTGCAGGTTTAGGTATCATCTTGGTATCATTCTTTTCAGCCAGCGGTCGGCTTTCATGTAAAAGCAATCCTAGCGGCTAATTAGCCTCTAGACTGCTTTTACAAGCCGTGGGAGGGAATGCCCCCCCCCCCCCCCACCGTCTTCCGTGTTTTTCTCTGGCTCTCCTGTCTCAACAGGGAACCTGAGAATGCAGCCGGTGATTCAGCCAGCTGACCATAGAGCTGATCAGAGACCAGAGTGGCTCCAAACATCTCTATGGCCTAAGAAACCGGAAGCTACGAGCATTTTATGACTTAGATTTCGCCGGATGTAAATAGCGCCATTGGGAAATTGGGGAAGCATTTTATCACACCGATCTTGGTGTCGTCAGATGCTTTGAGGGCAGAGGAGAGATCTAGGGTCTAATAGACCCCAATTTTTTCAAAAAAGAGTACCTGTCACTACCTATTGCTATCATAGGGGATATTTACATTCCCCGAGATAACAATAAAAATGATTAAAAAAAAAAAAAAAAAAATGAAAGGAACAGTTTAAAAATAAGATAAAAAAGCAAAAAAATAATAAAGAAAAAAAAAAAAAAAAAAGCACCCCTGTCGCCCCCTGCTCTCGCGCTAAGGCGAACGCAAGCGGCGGTCTGTCGTCAAACGTAAACAGCAATTGCACCATGCATGTGAGGTATCGCCGCGAAGGTCAGATCGAGGGCAGTAATTTTTGCAGTAGACCTCCTCTGTAAATCTAAAGTGGTAACCTGTAAAGGCTTTTAAAGGCTTTTAAAAATGTATTTATTTTGTTGCCACTGCACGTTTGTGCGCAATTTTAAAGCATGTCATGTTTGGTATCCATGTACTCGGCCTAAGATCATCTTTTTTTATTTCATAAAACATTTGGGCAATATAGTGTGTTTTAGTGCATTAAAATTAAAAAAAGTGTGTTTTTTCCCCAAAAAATGCGTTTGAAAAATCGCTGCGCAAATACTGTGTGAAAAAAAAAAAATGAAACACCCACCATTTTAATGTGTAGGGCATTTGCTTTAAAAAAAATATATAATGTTTGGGGGTTCAAAGTAATTTTTTTGCAAAAAAAAATAACTTTTTCATGTAAACAATGAGTGTCAGAAAGGGCTTTGTCTTCAAGTGGTTAGAAGAGTGAGTGATGTGTGACATAAGCTTCTAAATGTTGTGCATAAAATGCCAGGACAGTTCAAAACCCCCCCAAATGACCCCATTTTGGAAAGTAGACACCCCAAGCTATTTGCTGAGAGGCATGTCGAGTCCATAGAATATTTTATATTGCGACACAAGTTGCGGGAAAGACACATTTTTTTTTTTTTTTTTTTTTGCACAAAGTTGTCACTAACAACTATATTGCTCAAACATGCCATGGGAATATGTGAAATTACACCCCAAAATACATTCTGCTGCTTCTCCTGAGTACGGGGATACCACATGTGTGAGACTTTTTGGGAGCCTAGCCACGTACGGGACCCCGAAAACCAAGCACCGCCTTCAGGCTTTCTAAGGGCGTGAATTTTTGATTTCACTCTTCACTGCCTATCACAGTTTCGGAGGCCATGGAAAGCCCAGGTGGCACAAAACCCCCCCAAATGACCCCATTTTGGAAAGTAGACACCCAAAGCTATTTGCTGAGAGGTATAGTGAGTATTTTGCAGACCTCACTTTTTGTCACAAAGTTTTGAAAATTGAAAAAAGAAGAAAAAAAATGTTTTTTCTTGTCTTTCTTCATTTTCAAAAACAAATGAGAGCTGCAAAATACTCACCATGCCTCTCAGCAAATAGCTTGGGGTGTCTACTTTCCAAAATGGGGTCATTTGGGTGGGTTTTGTGCCACCTGGGCATTCCATGGCCTCTGAAACTGTGATAGGCAGTGAAGAGTGAAATCAAAAATTTTCACCCTTAGAAATCCTGAAGGCGGTGATTGGATTTCGGGGCCCCGTACGCAGCTAGGCTCCCAAAAAGTCCCACACATGTGGTATCCCCATACTCAGGAGAAGCAGCTAAATGTATTTTGGGGCGCAATTCCACATATGCCCATGGCTTGTGTGAGCAATATATCATTTAGTGACAACTTTGTGCAAAAAAAAAAAAAAAAGTGTCACTTTCCCGCAACTTGTGTCAAAATATAAAATATTCTATGGACTCAATATGCCTCTCAGCAAATAGCTTGGGGTGTCTACTTTCCAAAATGGGGTCATTTGGGGGGGTTTTGTGCCACCTGGGCATTCCATGGCCTCCGAAACTGTGATAGGCAGTGAAGAGTGAAATCAAAAATTTACACCCTTAGAAATCCTGAAGGCAGTGCTTGGTTTTTGGGGACCCGTACGCGGCTAAGCTCCCAAAAAGTCCCACACATGTAGTATCCCTATACTCAGGATAAGCAGCTGAATGTATTTTGGGGTGCAATTCCACATAGGCCCATGGCCTGTGTGAGCAATATATCATTTAGTGACAACTTTTTGTAAATATTTTTTTTTTTTTGTCATTATTCAATCACTTGGGACAAAAAAAATAAATATTCAATGGGTTCAACATGCCTCTCAGCAATTTCCTTGGGGTGTCTACTTTCCAAAATGGGGTCATTTGGGGGGGTTTTGTACTGCCCTGCCATTTTAGCACCTCAAGAAATGACATAGGCAGTCATAAACTAAAAGCTGTGTAAATTACAGAAAATGTACCCTAGTTTGTAGACGCTATAACTTTTGCGCAAACCAATAAATATACGCTTATTGACATTTTTTTTTACCAAAGACATGTGGCCGAATACATTTTGGCCTAAATGTATGACTAAAATTTAGTTTATTGGATTTTTTTTATAACAAAAAGTAGAAAATATCATTTTTTTTCAAAATTTTCTCTCTTTTTCCGTTTATAGCGCAAAAAATAAAAACTGCAGAGGTGATCAAATACCATCAAAAGAAAGCTCTATTTGTGAGAAGAAAAGGACACAAATTTCGTTTGGGTACAGCATTGCATGACCGCGCAATTAGCAGTTAAAGCGACGCAGTGCCAAATTGGAAAAAGACCTCTGGTCCTTAGGCAGCATAATGGTCCGGGGCTCAAGTGGTTAACTCTACTAATCTATCTCCTGGGTGGCTGTAAAAAAAGGAAGGCCACCAATGTTTTAGTACTTTAGTTATTTCTCTTCCTCTAACCTGGTATTTAAACTGTGCATGAGCAGCAGCACATTGAAATTGTCTGTGTACCAATTGCCTATTAAAAAATGTTATTTACAGTGCTTGACAGCACTATTTATTACAATAGAACCATGCATGGATCAGAATGCTGCCTCTCCTTTTCCCCAGTCTGATTAATGCCTTGAGGTTACAGAAATGTAAAATAACCACAGATTCAGGTACATATACTAGCTTTATTGAATTTTAATACATACTGTATCTTGCTGTTTTAAGATTTTTTTTTTATATCTGACTGGAGCTCCAAGGGGGAAGGGGGATAGGGGGTATAGATGGCAATAATAGTCTCTTCAGACCTTTTAATTTTGCATTATTGTCAGAGCAGAACTACTGTTTACTATATAAAAATAATCTACTACTCACATTTAAGATCCTTATACTGTAGTCTATATACAGTAGATTATTAATGGTTATATCTGTGTGGGGAGATTTCTACTTCTTTCCACTTTCTAAAGTGCATTTACTATGTATCACTATGGGAAATTCACTGGGAGCTAATAACAGTAATACTGGCTTTTTGGAAGTTCTCAGTTGGACTAAATGAAGAATGCATTCCAGAGAGGGGAAACAGGAAATCTGGTTAATAGCAATGCTCTGCAAAACATCTCTCCAATTGGGACACCAATAAAAAGCTGAAAGCAGATCTTTTTCTAGCACTCTAACCAAGCCAAAAAAAATTTGGAGTTTCTTTTTTCAGTAATTGTGTGCGTTGAAGTATAGCGTGCAGTAGTCTGTAGCAGAAATATGTTTCTTTTATTAGTTTGTCTTCTTTGGTTGTTTAGGTTTACCATGCGCTATACCATTCTAAAAAATATTTAAGAGACGTTTTAAAAGAAAAAAATCTCCAACATTTGTACTTTTTTTTTTTTTTTCTTACCGATTGGGGTTGAACCGCTTTCAAAACTCTATTTGTTTTGGAATGACAAGATAACTACAAGTTGAGGAAAAGGTCCAGTGGGATTAATTGTATTAAGTGGTCTTCGTATTGATGTTGATGAATACTACCTTGTTCATATGTACCTCCTATTAAACATGACTATGTGTTTAATTAACCTATCCGCATGTCTTTGAAGTGTGGATGGAAACCGGAGTCTCCAAAGGCATGCAAACTCCCTGCAGATAGGGTCCTAACTGGGACTTGAATCAAAGGCTCCAGTGCTGCAAGGTGTGGTTTGTACTTAATATTTCAGGCAGTTTCATCAGTTTATAAATTTTTTGTTGGAAGATCATGTGTTTAAAAAAAAAAATGCTTATCAATAGTGTACGTATTGCCAAGCATACATTGTAAAATGTATCTTAACAATTGCTTTTTATTATTCAAAAATAACTTGTGCATTTTTCACATATTTATTAAATGGTAATATTTATGCCAGTAGGATGTTGCAGTGGTAATTTTGCACAGCTTACAATGTATACAAATTAATGTGTTTTTAAACTTTTTTTTATTTCATAGTTGCAGCTAAAAGTGATTGGACACCGACCATAAGCGCTGTCCCTTTTTTAAGTGCAAAAAAAAAAAAAAAAAACAACCCTTTGAAAACCACAAACAATAAAAATCCATGGTATAATCATTACAAATTATATTAGATTAAGAAATAAATACATCAAATCTCATCAAATTTTGTGCATTATACATCACACTCCAAGGGAATGCATCTTCTTAAAACTAGTGTAGGCACACCGCGTGAAAAATCCTTCGCCACCACCAGATAGCCAAAATCCTTACTATGTGGTCTTACCTCTTATTAATGGAGGTCATCAAGTACTTTCAACCCACACAAGTAGCATACAGGAACCACACAGCACTTGCTTCAGGACTCTTGCTTCACAGCGATTTGGTGAATATCAATCCCCATGTGTCATCAATTGAGTACTATGAAATCAGAAGGAAAAAACCACGCCGCACATAGCGTAACATGATTTCAAACCTCCACAGTTTACTGTAAGCAAACATACTGACATAGGGTAGATATCATGCATATCGGTATACACACCGTGCATGCGCCAGTGTGATGTCATCAGACTGCGCATTCCGAAGTCTGATCAGGGTGGAGCACATTTATATAACAATTGTGGATCAATTAAGGAAAAAACACTCCTCCATACTATCTGCAGCATAATTTATATATCGCCTATTTTCCGAATACACCATAATGAATAATAAAACAAAATCCATAAAATAAAAAAACACTATCGCAAAGACTATTGCTTTTTATTTATATGATAAAAAATTATTATATTTAATTTTAATAATACATTTTTTAGGTGAAGACTCTCAGCGCCTTAATAATTCATCCTTCCCCCTCTCAAACAAAGCATACAAAAAATTACAATATTAAAGCAGATCTTGCAGTAGAAAAACAATGTCTACTTAAAGCATTACATCATGTAATAATATAAAATAAACCACATTCAGTGCAATGCATGTAAATTTGCCCATGTTGTACTCCTTTAAAAAGGTACATAAAAATGCCTATTGATTTGTCAGGAATGTACTTTTGCTCTTAATTTGTGATTGTGGGCAAACACAGCATTTTAAGAAGTAGTAAGTGGTGTCATCCCTGCCCATTGTCTTTTGCTAAAAGGCTCAAACCATTTCCACTCTTGTCTTATCCACAGCTCAGGAGCTAACTGACTTGTAGCCTAAAATGAGGACAGGGAGTTTCATTGGGATCTCTGGGAGGATGAAATCATACTCGTTTAGGCACTGGGGGCTGAACCCAAAGGTAAGGTAAGTATACTTAGACGCTTTGATCACTGGCTTGGAACCACTAGATTGGCGAAAGGCAGATGTGGTGCCTATATTAAAAAAAAAAAGTCTTTACCAAGTAATCACAGACCAGTTAGTTTAGTATCTTCCTGACTATAGAATTTAAAGAGTTTAACAAAAGACGACATAGAAGTGTTTTTACTCCAATAAAAAAATCTAAGCAATAGTCAGAATGGATTCACAAAAGATCAAAAATGTCAAACAAACCAGCTTTCTTTTTATGAAGAAGTAAGCAAAAACTAAGAATTGGCTGTGGATATAGTATACTTGGACTATCTGGACTTGGCATACCTTCCGGCTTAGTACGCTCCGTGCTGGAAGAATCATGGCGATTGATGCTGCTCCATACCATCCTGTGTAAGTAATATTTGGTGGAGAGACTGGAGATTGTTTCCAAACCAATAATAGTCTATGGGCCTCTTTGAAAAAATATACTCCATACGAGGGGTGACCTCACTAAAGCGAGATTAGACCTTTAAAAAGGTCTCATTATCTAGGAAGAGGCTCATTCTTCTCATCTTGAAGTGGAACACTAATTGGTGATCACATGCATCACTAAGGAATAAGAATGTGCACGTGTTGAGCATTACTTTGGGACTTTTAATAATTTTCTTCTTTTTGGATTCTGCACCTTTCAGTTTTTGCTCGACAGCATATGAATTTCATCTTTACGGATATTAATTAGATTTTTTTTCTTTTATATATCTGATTGTATTTAAAATCTGTTTTTAGCACTTCTGCACTTTATGAAGTATTGTTTATCATTTTATTTATATGAGGATCTGAACATAATTTAATATGGCACAACATTTTTTTCTTTTCTTTTTATGGCAGATATTGTTATGTGCAATATTGTGAGTGCAGCTGTCATGATTATTGATTAGCACTAGGGTTATTTAATTTTGCAGATAGCACTGTTTAGGATTATACTTGGATTTTGCAAAAGCTTTTGACATAAATTTCTCAGACACGGGTAATGTGCAAGTTAAAATTTATAGGCTTAGAAAATTTAGTTTGTAAAGGAGTAGAAAACCAGTTAAAAGATTGTATTCAGAGAGTAGTAATTATTCATATTCAGAATGGTCTAAGGTATTGGTGGTGTACCCTAGAGGTTCAGTGGGACCCTTACTTTTAACCTATTTATAAATGATTTAGAGTTTGGAATTAAAGCCGGCCATAAATGGTTCAAATCTCGGTTCAGCAGGGACCGACCGAGATTCAATCCATGTATGGGCAGACTGATTGAGTCGATCCAGCACAGAGCATAATTAGACACTCCTAGAAGAGGAATTTGGAGGCTGTAATAGGTTGTTGACCAGTCAGCTTTTTTTTTAATTTTTTTTATTTTTATTTAGCAAGTTCAGAGGCACATTTCAAGTGAAAAATAATTTATGGAAAGTGAAAAATACTGTGCCCTTATGTATACAAAAGAAAATAGGGAAGCTTGGGTCCTTAATAATTTACAATGCCTAAACCTTTTTATAGTCCAGAAACATTTAGACAAAATAAATGTGAATAAAACACCAGGACCAGACAGCTTATATCCAAGGGTCCTCAAAGAGCTGAGCTCTATTATATCTAAGCCATTTTTTTCTAATTTTTAGAGACTCTTTAATGACTGGCATGGTACCACTGGATTGGAGTAAGGCCAATGTGATGCTTATATTTAAAAAGATCAAAGTCTTTACCAAGTAACTGCAGTCTGGTTAGTTAAACTCTCCAGTATCTTCCTGACTATAGAAGTTAAATAAAAGCATATAGAAGAGTTTTTGCTAGGAAATAAAATGTCAGGTCAGCATGGATTCAAAAAATGCCAAACAAAATTGGATTTATTTTTATGGAGAATTAAGCAAAAACTTAAGACTAAAAGAGTGGCTGTGAATATAGTAAACTTGGATTTTGCCAAGCGTTTAACACATTTGTTCCCCACTCGTGGCTAATGTGTAAATTAAAGTGTGCGGCTTTAGTTTGTAAATGGATAAAAAACTGGAATAAAATACTGTATTTAGACAGTAGTAATGATTCATACTCTGAAACGTCTAAGGTTATTAGTGGTGTACCCCAAAGTTCAGTGTTGGAGCCCTCATTTTCAACATTTATAAATGATATAGGGCAGTGATGGTAAACCTTGGCACCCCAGATGTTTTGGAACTACATTTCCCATGATGCTCTGGCACTCTGCAGTGTAGTTGAGCATCATGGGAAATGTAGTTCCAAAACATCTGGGATGCCAAGGTTCACCATCACTAATATAGGGTCTGGGATAAAGTACCATTTCAGTGTTTGCAGATGACACGAAGCTATGCAGTAGAATAATGTCCTTACAGGATGTCTGCAATTTACAAGCTGATCTCAATGCACTGTTTAATTGGGAAACTATGTAGCAAATCAGGTTTAATGTTGATAAATGTAAAGTTATGCATTTGGGGGCTAAAATATGCATGCATCATATTTACTGGAAGGAGTATAGCTGGGAAAGCCTATGGTGGAGAAGGATCTGGATGTTCTGGTAGATCATAGACTTAAAGAGATATTAAAGCCTTTTTTCTTTTTTTTTTTTTAAATAACAAACATGTTATACTTACCTGCTCTGTGGTTTGCACAGAGCAGTCCAGATCCTCCTCTTCTTGGTTCCCACGCCAGGGAACTTGCTCTGGGGCACCCAAGCAGGCATGCTCCCAAGCCATGGCTCTGTGTCCATTCACCCATGGGGCTGTGGCTCAGCCCCGCCCTGCCCCTCCGTCTCCTGATTGGCTCACTGGTTGTGATTGACAACAGCAGGAGACAATGGCTCCCGCCGCTGCCAAAAGCCAATCAGGAGTGCGAGTCCCTAGAGTGGCAAGGCTCTCATGGACATCGCTAGATTGAGATGGGGCTGCACACAGATGTTTATTTTTACCTAACCATGTGCCTTTACAACCACTTTAATAATAGCATGCCATGCCAAGCTGCAGTCTCTAAAGCTAGCAAAATATTTTTGTATTAAGAGCTATAGACTCCAGAGAGAGGGGCAAAATTTTGCCCCTGTATAAATCATTAGTAAGACCTCATCTAGAATATGCAGTTCAGTTTTGGGCACCAGTTTACAAACAGGAAATAAGGGAAACTGGACAAAGTGTAAAGAAGAGCAACCAAACAAAAAGAGGCATGGAGGATCTCCGCTATGAGGGGAAAAAATAGCTGAATTAAATTTATTCTCTCTTGAGAGGCAATTAAGGGGGGGGGGGGTGTATGATCAACATGTATAAATACATACAATAAGTGGTCCATATAGTGTTCTTGGTGAAGAGTTATTCACTTTCAGGTTATTACAGTGGACAAGGGGGCACTCTTTACATCTGGAGGAAAAGAGATTTAACCTTCACTTTTTTTTTTTTTTAACGGAAAGACTTCTTCACAGCTGTGCAGCCATGTGTCCCAATACACATCTATGCCTGCAAAGGGACGTATGCAACACCTGTGCTAGAAAAACATGGCCCTGCATGGAGCACGTAGGTAAATGGTCATGGAAACAAGATATAATCATTTTAAATACTTGATTTTCTGTGTGTTTTTACCTGCAATTTGAATTAGTGGCATGGTTTAAGTGAAGAAAATCTAGCTAGCCATGACAAAAATCACTCATTATCACTGCCCCGAAGGTTGGAATGGTATAGTTATCACAAGTGATGTTCAAAAGAAGAAGCATTTCTTGCTATTGCCACTGTCAGTGGTTACCCTATTGCTATGTTATAAATTGTTTAGATATTACTTTGTGGTAAGTGTCCTAAAAAAAAATAAAAATTATCTAAAACACATATGGATCACTTTGTTTCATTCTTTTTATTTAAATGAACAGAAAAGTGTGCGAGTCTCTCACTGGCTTGTCAGATAGCCTTGCAACAGTCCTTGTATGCGAGACAATATAATTTCATTAGTGCTACTGCAGTTGTCTGGTCCATAGGGAGGGTCAATGCTTAATACTCCGGCCACACGCAATGTGCTCAGTGAGTCTCCTTGTACAGTAACAGGAATATTGTTTTGCTCCAGCCAACTTTTCAAGCTCTGTTTTCTGGTCTCCAAATCTTCACTGGAGTGTAAACTGGTTTCGTAAAGGCTGAACATATTTGAAAGTCTCTTTTTAATGATGTCATCTGCTTCATTGATTGCCTCTACGTTTTGTATGGCATGCCCCATTACCACCCGAACCAGTGTTTTCTGGGCTTCTTCAAAATTAGCCAGGACAACACTAAAAAAAAAAAAAGTTTAAAAGAAAGCAGCTGTTAATAGATGTTAAAAGACAGACACTCTAAAGCTTTAAAATGTACAAATACTTTTGAATTTTCAAAATTTCTGCATAGGAAATACCTAAAGTGGTTTTCACCCAGTTACCCTCTTATTTATTTGATGAAAATGATCCAAAGTTGTGTATTTGTGTGTGGCAAGAATAAGTGGATAACTAGGATTCTGAGGGGAGGGTGTGACCAATGGCAATGCTGATTTTTTTTTTTTACCGACTACCCATATAAAGAGGAATTTCAACACTGGCCACCAATGTAATAGGGGTTTACACTGATCACTAATGTAATAGAAGCATTCACAGTAACCACCAATGTAAGAAAGGATTTACACGAAGATTTACACTGACCACTGTAACTGAGACATTTGTGTGTGTCGGGAACGCATGCAAAATCGCTTTCCTGACACCTAAGAAACGAGCTGCCCTTTAGCAGGTACACAGCAGTGCCATTAATTGCTAATGGCACCCTCACGCATCTGCTGACATGTGCCTTGGCACCGTGTGATTTTGGAAAAGGGTTTGGGACTTTCTTCCGCATTTGTAGCACATAGAGCAGCCCATTGAAATGAATGGGCTGCCCTACATCTTTATCCACCCTGTCAGTATACCTCTGCACCCCAAACCTCCCCCCTCCCCTTTAACTCTACCTGCCTCCTCTGCTCACCTTTGCACCCACCTTCCTTACCTCTATATATCCCCTTATTGCTCACCTGTGCACCCTAAACTAATTCCTTCTCTGCACAACACCCCACACTACCCCCCCCCCCTACTAATTTGTTACCAGAACGGGCTGATGGTAGGCTTAATGACCACAGTTGTAGGCAGGACTTTCAAGCATGGCCCTTTATCTCCCCAGTGGGCAGCATTCAGTATAGGTGATGATGGATATGACCTCAGGAGGGCATGATATACATTTGAATGCTGCCTCTATTTACGTATGAATGCTGCCAGTCCGCGGCTATTTAACATATGAATGCCGGCATTTACATGTAAATACAGGGCTTGCAGGTGAGTCATCTGTACACAACATTAGGGGAGAGCTAGGCGGCATTAGTAACAGAACTTCACACTGAGATATCAGGACACAGCATGGGACTAAAACCTCAAGGGAATTTAAACTGGGATAGTTGGCAAGTATGAGGCAGCTGCTTTGGGCCCCACAACAATGACAGGGCCCAGGGCAGCTGCCCCTTTTGCCGTGCCTTAAAGACGGCCCTGCTTGCAGTCCTTAGATGTGGTGGCTACATTACATTTCTGTTTTCATGCACTTTATACAAGTACAGAAAAATTTCTCATGATCTTGTCAGAAATGTGTTCTGAACCGAAACATCAATGTCATCAGCTTTCCAAACTATCTTCTGTCAACTACACAACCCCTTCCTTCTAAGTAATAGAGATGAGAAGAGGAGGAGACGTTTGTAGTCCAAACCAGGAGAGCAGCCTAGGGTGACAACGCTGCCCCACCATAGATACTGTATGGGGGGGGGCGAGAGTTGTCACCCCTGGACAGGGAGTATTACTGACAGGAATGGCAGGTCAAAATAAAAGGAAGGGAAAACCTGAAAACAAATTAACATTACATATTAATTTGTTTTTGAGTTTAGATAAGCTGTAAGTTCTATTTGCTCACTTGTCAGTGTGCAAGGGCATTTAGTTTCATACATATTGTAAAAAAAAAAAGCAGACCATGTCCTAATGATTTGTATTTCATTCCAAAGCTGGCTATACACTGCTAAAAGTTTGGCCGATTCCTACTGAACTGGCTGCAATTCAAGCAGTGGGTGGCCCTATTAGTACCTCCCCACTGGAATAAAAGTTGATTTTTATTCCAGCTGAACAGCACTGTTCAAGTATTCAGCCGTGGCTGATGCGGATAAATACAATAACCGGCAGCTAACATTCCTCTATCCAACTGTTTAGTGGTGATGGGGGAATCGATCTCAATTAGCCACGAAAGGTGGCCAACTTAAATTTTAACACAAATTATCAAAAAAATAGAGTGGAATTGCTGCTGGTGATTGCTGTGTTTGCATTTTTAGGTTCTTTTTGGGGTTTTTCCTTGCAGCTTTTTTTAACACCTTTTCTGCCACTTTTTAAACAGCCTTTTTTTTTCCCTTCCTTCCTTCAAACTGCTAATTAAGGGGAGTGGTTAATTGGTCACAGGTGCTTGAGGTCCTATATAACTTTCTGCAGAACTAATTTCTGAGCCTGCTCATCCTTGAGCTTACCACCTTTTTGCTTTCTGGAACTCGGACCTAAGTGGTGAATTAACAACCAGAGTTTAAATCAGGCGATTATAAAAGGAGTCTTCAAACCTGTAAGTAACATCTGAAATTTCCTGTTAGTAATATTATTGTAACTGGGAAAAATGAGGGTTAGCAAAATGTAAGGTTTTGTGCAGTGCACAGTGTGCCACATGTATACAACAATGGAGCAACAGCTCCAGAATGGATACCGCTGCAACAGATCGATGTGAGCAGGTTGCCCTTGTGGAAGCTCGCATTAGGGATCTGGAAGAGCAAATTGCAACACTGGGCAGAACTGACAACCTTGAAAGGGGTCCTCTGCTCACTGAGCAGGTGGCTAGTAGGGTTAATGGGGAGGGTGGAGGGGTAAGTCAGGATTAGGGATGAGCTTCGAGTTCGACTCGAACATCGGCTGTTCGCCAGTTCACCGAACAGCGAACAATTTGGGGTGTTCGCGGCAAATTCGAAAGCCGCGGAACACCCTTTAAAAGTCTATGGGAGAAATCAAAAGTGCTAATTTTAAAGGCTTATATGCAAGTTGTCATAAAAAGTGTTTGGGGACCTGGGTCCTGCCCCAGGGGACATGTGTCAATGCAAAAAAAAAGTTTTAAAAACGGCCGTTTTTTCGGGAGCAGTGATTTTAATAATGCTTAAAGTAAAACAATAAAAGTGAAATATTCCTTTAAAGTGGATGTAAACCCAATGTCATCCTTTCTAAACTACTGCCATAGGGGTTATCTATAAGGATATACATGCCTCCTGCATATATCTTTACCTGTCAAATGTCTCCCCTCTGTCTGTTATGAGACCCGAAAAACTGCATATTCTGTGGGTGGGTCTGTTGTCTGGAGCTCGGTGAGTGGAGTCGTGATGTCAGTAGACTCCCCGCCCACCACTACACTCCCCTTGTCAATATGCATTTTCTCCTCTGTATTTTTAATACTGAACTATTGCTGAACTTCTGCTATGCTCTCTAACATCCAGTGAAAAGACAGGAAAGTAACCACATGACTTCAGCATGCCAAATCATGCTGAGGTATGGAACAGCCAATCCTTGCAGAGCTGCTGAAGAAAGGAGTGGGAGGGAATTAAAAAATAATGCCTGTGTCTTAGGCAAGTGCACGAGATGTAAATTACCTGTCACTCACAGCAAGGGGGAGTATTTGACAAAGTTTTTCTCACTGAACAATAAAAGAGGATTGCTCAGAGATGGATTAACTCTGTGTGGCAAGACTGGGCTCAAATGATAGGAAATCTTATACTCTACAGTACGATATTAAAAAAAAAAAAAAAAAAAAAATTTCAGGTTTACATCCACTTTAAATTTCGTACCTGGGGGGTGTCTATAGCATGCCTGTAAAGTGGCGCATATTTCCCGTGTTTACAACAGTCCCTGCACAAAATGACATTTCTAAAGGAAAAAAGTAATTTAAAAGTACTTGCGGCTATAATGAATTGTCGGTCCAGGCAATACACATAAAAGTCGTTAAAAAAAAATGGCATGGGATTCCCCCACAGTCCATTACCAGGCCCTTTGGGTCTGGTATGAATATTAAGGGGAACCCCGCACCAAAACTTAAAAAAATGTCATGGGGGTCCCCACAAAAATCCATACCAGACACTTATCCGAGCACGCAACCTGGCAGGCCGCAGGAAAAGAGGGGACGAGAGAGCACCCCCCCTCTGAACCGTACCAGGCCACATGCTCTCAACATGGGGAGGGTGCTTTGGGGTAGCCCTCCAAAGCACCGTGTCCCCACGTTGATGGGGACAAGAGCCTTATCCCCACAACCTTTGCCCGGTGGTTGTGGGGGTCTGCAGGCGGGGGGCTTATCGGAATCAAGGGGACCCCCAGATCACAGCCTCCTGTGTGAAATGGTGACGGGGTACAAATGCACCCCTACCATTTCACAAAAAAAGTGTGAAAATGGTAAAAATGACATGACACGGCTTGGGGACAAGTCCTTTATTAAAAAATAAAAATGTCCCACGAAGTCCATTCATCTTCTTCTCTCGCTCCGATGGACCGAAAAAGAAAAAAAAAAAAAACCCTGCACGCCGCCACTGATCCGCCTCCATGGGAGGCACCCGCTGTAATGACCGTCCTCTCAGGTTACAGTTCTTTTGTAACTGAGGGCGGGGCCACACGGTGACGTCGCCGGGTGACCCCACCCCCTCTGACGCACAAGGACATCAATATGGCTTCCCCGAAGCGTTATAGGGATGTCCCCGTGTGTCGGGGCGGGGTCACCCGGTGACGTCACCGTGTGGCCCCGCCCTCAGTTATAAAAGAACTGTCACCTGAGAGGACGGTCATTACGGCGGGTGCCTCCCATGGAGGCGGATTGGTGGCGGCGTGCAGGTTTTTTTTTTTTCTCTTTTTCGGTCCGTCGGAGCGAGAGAAGAAGATGAACGGACTTCGTGGGACATTTTTATTTTTTAATAAAGGACTTGTCCCCTAGCCATGTCATGTAATTTTTACACTTTTTGTGAAATGGTAGGGGTACATATGTACCCCGTTACCATTTCATACGGGGTGTAAGAGAACTATTAGTGCCCGTTCGGTGCGCACACGGACGTCTGCAGATGCCTGTGCGCATCAATGCGCGGCGGACTGTGTGCACGTGCAGGAGCGCGCCCATAACGCCAATTTTATGAGGGCTTTTTATGACAATACCATGCATATAAGCCTTTCAAATTAGCACTTTTGATTTCTCCCATAGACTTTTCAAGGGTGTTTCGCGGCTTTCAAATTTGTCGCGAACACCCCCAATTGTTCGCTATTCGGCGAACACCCGATGTTTGAGTCGAACTTACGTTCAACTCCATTATTGGGCTCATCTCTAGTTACAAACAACCATTGGAAATGGTACTATTTGTACTAAAATAAAAAATATGCAACATATGTTTGCAAAATGTGACAATGAATTAAAGTGTTTGTTCACCAATGCCAGAAGTCTGCCTAGCAAAATACAGGAGTTGGAAGGTCTGGTGCACAAGGAGAACTATGATCTAATTGGTATTGCTGAATCTTGGCTTCATTCTTCTCATGACTGGGCTAGTAATATTCCTGGCTATGCTCTCTTTCAGAAAGACAGGGTAAAACGGAGGGGTGGTGGAGTCTGTCTCTATGTGAGAAGTGATCTCAAAGCGAGTGTGAAAGAGGACCTAGTTGATGGAGAGTGTGATGAGTCTGCAGCATTATGGGTGGAACTGTACATGGGTGTGCGTACTACAAAAGGTTATCATTGAAGTTTGTTATAGCCCTCCCAGTATTAATGAGGAGGTAGAGACTCAGCTCCTTGCACAGATAGAAAAGGCTGGGACAGTGATAATAATGGGGGATTTTAACTACCCAGAAATTGACTGAAGTAATGGCACTGCAGTTAAAAAGGACAAAAATGTATAAAACTATTACAAGACAAATTTTATGGTCCAGTTTGAGGCCTCGACTAGGAATGAAGCTCTGCTGGACCTGGTAATCTCAAACCATGCAGCGCTTATTACCAATATTCATATAAAAGTACATCTGGGTAGCAGTGACCATAACATGATTTAAGTTAATGTTATCTGTAAGCAACAAACACATACGGGTAAGATAAAAACACTAACTTTAAGAGAGCCAATTTTCCAAGGATGAGGTCTGCTCTCCAGGGCTTAGACTGGGAAGAAAAATTGGCATCAACGGACACAGAACAGAAATGGGAATTCTTCAAAGTGACTGTATGTAAACTTATTGCAAAGTATAATCCCATGGGCAAAAAGGCTAAAAATAAAACCCATGTGGCTCATGGACAAAGTTAAAATGGCTATAAATGATAAAAAAAGAGCTTTTAAAAATTATAGAATATAACAGAATATGTAAAAAGGAAATCAAAGATGCAAAAACGGACAGATCGCAAAATACTTTCTTCAGCTCTGTGTATACAAAGGAGCATGGCGGAGCTCATGTCCATAATGGGGGTGGTAGTGACACAGCCCCAAATGATCCACAATGGCTCAAAAGTGATATGGTCCAGAAATATTTAGACACAATAAAGGTGGATAAAGCACCTGGACCAGATGGCATCCACCCACGGATCCTAAAAGAATTGAGCTCTGTCATTTCAAGGCCATTGTTTTTAATATTTAGGGAGTCATTAATGACTGGAATGGTACAACTGGATTGGTGCAGGGCCAATGTGGTGCCCATATTTAAAAAGGATCAAAGTCTTTACCAAGTAACTATAGACCTGTTAGTTTAACTTCTATAGTCTGGAAGATTCTAGAGAGTTTAATAAAAGTCTCCATAGACAAGTTTGTGCTGGAAAAAAATATTTTAAGCAACAGACAGCATGGATTCACGAAAGACAGAAGTCAAACAAATCTGATTTCTTTTTATGAGGAGGTAAGTAAAACCTTGGACAGAGGGGTGGCTGTGGACGTGGTATACTTGGATTTTGCAAAAGCGTTTAACATAGTTCCCCACACACAGCTCATGTGTAAGGTAAAGTCTACAGGCTTGGAAAGATCAATTTGTAAATGGATAGAAAACTGACTAAAATACAGAATTCAGAGAGGAGTGGTTAATGATTCATACTCTGAATGGTCTAAGGTTATCAGTGGTGTACCTCAAGGTTCAGTGCTGGGACCCCTATTTTTTAATATCTTTATAAATTATATAGGGTCTGGGATTAAACATTGCAGATGACACTAAGCTATGCAGTGGAATAACGTCCTTTCAGGATGTCTCTAATTTACAAGCCGACCTCAATGCACTGTCTAATTGGGCAATTAAGTGGCAAGTGAGTTTTAATGTTGATAAATGTAAAGTTTTGCACTTGGGGGCTAAGAATATGTATGCATCATATATACTAGGGGGAGTCTATAGTTGAGAAAGATCTGGGGGTTTTGGTAGATCATAAGCTTAATAATTGCACGCAATGCCAAGCTGCAGTTTCCAAAGTGAGCAAAGTCCTTTCTTGTATTAAGAGAGGTATTTACTCCAGAGAGAGAGAGATATCATTTTGCCCCTGTACAAATCATTAGCAAGACCTCATCTGGAATATGCAGTTCAGTTTTGGGCACCAGTTCTCAAACAGGATAATCGGGGAACTGGAGAAAGTGCAGAGAAGGGCAACCAAACTGATCAGAGGCATGGAGTAGCTCAGCTATGAGGAAAAATTAGAGGAACTGAATCTATTCAGAGGAGATTAACCACTTACCAACCACCGTACAACGATGTACGTCGGCAGAATGGCACGGGCAGGCATAAGGGCTTACCTGTACACCCCTGCCTGCCTGCGGTCGGACCCCCCCCCCCCCCCGGTGCCTGCGGCGGCCGGCTTCATTACAGGAGCAATCCGTGCTGAGGGGGAGGCCATCTATTCGTGGGCACCCCCTCGCGATCGCTCCTGACGAAATGCTTCCTCTGCCTCTGTAATGTAAACAGCGGCAGAGGAAGTGATGTCATCTCTCCTCGTGAAGCCTTTTCGTTCCGGCATCCGAGGAGAGAAGACATCAAGTAAGTCTGCACCAACACAACACTTAGGGTCAGATAGGGTCTGCGTCTCCCCAGGCAGCGTCAGGTTAGTGCCAGTACCGCTAACACCCACGCACGCAGCATACACCTACCTTAGTGGTATAGTATCTGAACGGATCAATATCTGATCGGATCAGATCTATACTAGCCTCCCCAGCAGTTTAGGGTCCCCAAAAATGCAGTGTTAGCGGGATCAGCCCAGATACCTGCCAGCATCTGCGTTTTGCCCCTCCACCCAGCCCAGCCCACCCAAGTGCAGTATCGATTGATCACTGTCACTTACTAAACACATAACTGCAGTGTTCGCAGAGTCAGGCCTGATCCCTGAGATCGCCAAGTTTTTTTGGTAGCGTTTTTAACAGTCGCTAACAGTCTAGGAGCTTTTAGAGCCCAAAATGGCAAATCAAAGGTACACTGGTGAAGAGGCCTACACGTTTCTGAGCATGACAGATAGTGAAGAGGAAGTCACTCATCTGTCAGATTCAGGCTCAGAATTCGAACCTGTAGACAGCAGCGGCTCCATGACAGATAGCTCTGATGATGGAGTTGTGGTCCCTGCCAAGGTCAGGCATACCAGACCCCAATCTTCTTCTTCTGCTGTTGAGGTGCAAGAACCGCAGGGCTCTCGTATGGAGCAGAGAAGTACTAGCGCCGCTATTCTGGTGAACTGGCAAGCACCAGCGGCCTAGTACACCCTGGTCGTACATCCATTACTGCAGTAACACGTGGTGACGTGGCGAGTCCCATAAGTGCAGTTCAAGCTGGTGAGGTGGCAAGCACAAGTAGTGTCCCGCTGCCACCAAGAAGACAGACAGGCCCGTCGTGCCCATAGTGTCCTTCCTGCAGAATTCGCCAATCCTAATTGGGAACCCACCACTTCTGCAGCACCCGTACTTCCCCCATTCACTGGCTAACCTGGTATTCAGGTGGAAACAGTTGATTTTACGTCACTTGATTTCTATTCGCTGTTTTTCACCGAAGATCTCTATAGATCTATTGTGGACCAAAGCAATTTGTACGCTGGTCAACACATCGCCACTATTCCACAGTCCTCCCTTGCCAGAGAATGGAGACAAATTACGGTCTCCGAATTTAAGACCTTTCTGGGCCTATCCCTCAACATGGGCATAGTTAAAATGAGTACGTTGCGGTCATATTGGTCCACTGACCCAATGTACCATATGCCCGTGTTCTCTGCTTCCATGGCCAGGGCACGATACGAGCAGATTTTGCGGTTCATGCACTTCAACAACAATGAACTCTGTCATCCTCGTGGAGACCCTGGATACGATCGGCTCTACAAAATTTGGCCCCTCGTAAACCACTTCAACCAATGTTTTGCAGACTTGTTTACTCCCCATCAAGTTGTCTGCGTTGATGAGTCCCTGATTAAGTTTTCTGGCCGCTTGTCATTCAAACAGTACCTTCTCAGCAAGCGTGCCAGATACGGGGTCAAGATGTATAAGCTCTGTGACAGGGCCACAGACTATACGTGTAGTTTTTTGGTTTACGAGGGAAGAGATAGCCACGTAGAGCCGACAAACTACCCTGACTACATAGGAAGCGCTGGCAAAATTGTGTGGGACTTGGTGTCACCCTCGGAAAGGGGTACCACTTATATGTGGACAATTATTACACGAGCGTGCCACTTTTTAGATCATCAGATTGAAGCATGTGGCACCGTGCGATCTAATCGCCGGGGCTTTCCCCAGCGGCTTGTAGATTCCCGTCTTAGGCTGGGGGAGAGACCCTGCTTGAAGTGTAATAACTTGCTCACTATGAAGTGGAGGGATAATAAGAATGTTTTCGTTCTTACCTCCCTTCATGCAGATACGACAGTCCAAATTACTATGGCAACTGGTGTTGTGGAGAAACCCCTCTGTGTCCACGAATATAACCAAAATATGGGAGGGGTGGATCTCAATGACCAGTTGTTGGCGCCGTACCTAGTTGCCCGTAAGGCCAGACGCTGGTATAAAAAAGTGCTGAACGCTCATGTGCTATACAGAGCTTCAGGACGGACTGGATCCTTCCTTAAATTCCAGGAAGAGATCGTCGGAGCCCTTCTGTTTCCAGACGGTGCTCCACCGTAAGCCGGCTGCATGAGAGGCATTTTCCTTATGTCCTCCCGCGTACCCCTACCCAACGAGCCCCCCAAAGAAAATGTGTCTGCAGAAAGCGCGGATATAGGCATGACACCCGCTATTATTGTCCCTCCTGTCCTGACAATCCTGGTCTTTGCATTGGTGAATGTTTTGAATGCTACCATACACTAGTGGAGTTTTAGCGTAGGGTACAGCATTGCACAGACTAGGCACACTTTCACAGGGTCTCCCAAGATGCCATCGCATTTTGAGAGACCCGAACCTGGAACCGGTTACAGTTACAAAAGTTAGTTACAAAAAAAAAGTGTTAAAAAAAAAAAAAAAAAAAAAACCAAAAAAAAAAAAATAAAAAAAAAATAGTTGTCGTTTTATCGTTATCGATATTGTCCTAGTCTTTTTTTTTACTGTATTCTATTCTGCAATGTTTTATTGTTAAGTTTTATCCTGTTTGCTTTTCAGGTATGTAATTTTTTTATACTTTACTGGTTACTGTGTTTTCTTGTTAACCGTTTTTTTGTTTTCAGGTACGCCATTCAGCTGCAGCGCAGATTTATTTATCTTGACAGCAACAGCGTTTGCTCCCACGATAGCCTTGACTCCAGCGCTGTCGGAGGTGATTTCACCACCACAGTTACATACTTCAGCTTAAAAAAAGAGCATATATGCCGAAGCATGGGGGCAGCAGGGGCAGAGGAGCGATTTGCTCCTACCTTTTGGGGCGGATGCCCCCATGCTTTGGCATATATAGACAGTGCATGTATGCCCATTAGAAGTGGGTGGATAAAGGGAGGTATTCTAATGGTGGGCATACCCCCCGACGATCAATCTCTTTTTTTCGTTCAGCCCACAGGCTGCATGAAAAAAAAAGATTACAATATATGCCCAAGGACCAGCAACGTACTGGTATGTTGCTGGACTTTGAGTGGTTATACCAGAATGATGCCTGCAGGTTTAGGTATCATCTTGGTATCATTCTTTTCAGCCAGCGGTCGGCTTTCATGTAAAAGCAATCCTAGTGGCTAATTAGCCTCTAGACTGCTTTTACAAGCAGTGGGAGGGAATGTCCCCCCCACCACCACCACCTTCCATGGTTTTCTCTGGCTCTCCTGTCTTAACAGGGAACCTGAGAATGCAGCCGGTGGTTCCGCCAGCTGACCATAGAGCTGATCAGAGACCAGAACGGCTCCAATCATCTCTATGGCCTAAGAAACCGGAAGCTACGAGTATTTCATGACTTAGATTTCGCCGGATACATTGGGAAACTGAGAAAGCATTTTATCACACCGATCTTGGTGTGGTCAGATGCTTTGAGGGCAGAGGAGAGATCTAGGGTCTAATAGACCCCAATTTTTTCAAAAAAGAATACCTGTCACTACCTATTGCTATCATAGGGGATATTTACATTCCCTGAGATAACAATAAAAATGATAAAAAAAAATAAATGAAAGGAACAGTTTAAAAATAAAATAAAAAAGCAAAATAAATAAAACATCCCTGTCCCCCCCTGCTCTCGCGCAAAGGCGAATGCAAGCATCGGTCTGGCGTCATATGTAAACAGCAATTGCACCATGCATGTGAGGTATCACCGCGAAGGTCAGGATGAGGGCAGTAATTTTAGCAGTAGACCTCCTCCGTAAATCTAAAGTGGTAACCTGTAAAGGCATTTAAAGGCTTTTAAAAATGTATGTAGTTTGTCGTCGCTGCGCGTTTGTGCACAATTTTAAAGCATGTTGTGTTTGGTATCCATGTACTCGGCCTAAGATCATCTTTTTTATTATATCAAACATTTGGGCAATATAGTGTGTTTTAGTGCATTAAAATTAAAAAAAGTGTTTTTTCCACAAAAAAAAAATGCGTTTGAAAAATCGCTGCGCAAATACTGTGTGAAAAAAAAAAAAATTAAACACCCACCATTTTAATCTGTAGGTCCTTTGCTTTAAAAAAATATATAATGTTTAGGGGTTCAAAGTAATTTTCTTGCAAAAAAAAAAAAAAAAATTTTTCATGTAAACAAAAAGTGTCAGAAAGGGCTTTGTCTTCAAGTGGTTAGAAGAGTGGGTGATGTGTGACATAAGCTTCTAAATGTTGTGCATAAAATGCCAGGACAGTTTAAACCCCCACCCCCTCCCCCCCAAATGATCCCATTTTGGAAAGTAGACACCCCAAGCTATTTTCTGAGAGGCATGTTGAGTCCATGGAATATTTTATATTTTGACACAAGTTGCGGAAAAAAGACCAATTTTTTTTTTGCACAAAGTTGTCACTAAATGATATATTGCTCAAACATGCCATGGAAATATGTGAAATCACACCCCAAAATACATTCTGTTGCTTCTCCTGAGTACAGGGATACCACATGTGTGAGACTTTTTGGGAGCCTAGCCGTGTACGGGACTCCGAAAACCAATCACCGCCTTCAGGCTTTCTAAGGGTGTAAATTTTTGATTTTACTCCTCACTGCCTATCACAGTTTCGGAGGCCATGGAATGCCCAGATGGCACAAACTCCCCCCCCCCAAATGACCCCATTTTGGAAAGTAGACACCCCAAGCTATTTGCTGAGAGGTATGGTGAGCATTTTGGCATTTTATGGCCTTCGAAACTGTGATAGGTAGTGAGGAGAGAAATCAAAAATTTACGCCCTTAGAAATCCTGAAGGTGGTGCTTGGATTTCAGGGCCCCGTACGCGGCTACGCTCCCAAAAATTCCCACACATGTGGTATCCCCGTACTCAGGAGAAGCGGCAGAATGTATTTTGGGGTTTAATTCCACATATACCCATGGAATGTTTGAGCAATATATCATTTAGTGACAACTTTGTGCAAAAAAATAAAAAAGTTTGTCATTTCCCCACAACTTGTGGCAAAATAAAATAATAATAATATAATAATAATAATAAAATATTTCATGTACTCAACATGCCTCTCATCAAATAGCTTGGGGTGTCTACTTTCCAAAATGGGGTCATTTGGGGGGGTTTGTGCCATCTTCGCATTTTATGGCCTTCAAAACTGTGATAAGTAGTGAGGAGTGAAATCAAAAATCTACACCCTTAGAAATGCTGAAGGTGGTGATTGGTTTTTGGGGCCCCGTATGCGGCTAGGCTCCCAAAAAGTCCCACACATGTGAAGCAGCAAAATGTATTTTGGGGTGCAATTCCACATATAACCATGGCATGTGTGAGCAATATATCATTTAGTGACAACTTTTTGTAAAAATTTTTTTTTTTTTGTCATTATTCAATCACTTGGGACAAAAAAATAAAATATTCAATGGGCTCAACATGCCTCTTAGCAATTTCCTTAGGGTGTCTACTTTCCAAAATTGGGGTCATTTGGGGGGATTTTGTACTGCCCTGCCATTTAGCACCTCAAGAAAGGAGATAGGCAGTCATAAACTAAAAGCTACGTAAATTCCAGAAAATGTACCCTAGTTTGTAGACGCTATAACTTTTGCGCAAAACCAATAAATATACGCTTATTGGCACTTTTTTTTTTTTTTTTTACGTTGAACAAAGGTTTTTATTAATCAACTGGTGCATACATGTTATGTTTGCTTTTACATATAAACTTAGTAACAGATACATTGAGTGTTATACAGTCTGTAATTAAGATATCTGGTACATTTTTTCCGTCATGTGATTATATTCTACAAGTACAGCATACATTTAGTACATAGAGACTACATATTGAGGCGTGTGTTCAATTATTAATTTCAAGCTAATTTGGTTTTATTAGACACATGTATCAGATTCCTGGAGCCAGCGATCCCATATCTTGTTGTATTTGTTGGGGCAGCCTCTATTGATATATATGCATTTCTTATACGGCAGGGTATTATTCACTTCTATTTTCCATTCTGATATTTTGGGAGGCGTTTGTCTCATCCATTTTTTAGCTATGATTTTTCTTGCTGCAAACAGCGTCTCATGAAGAAATATTTTTGTATACTTATCAATTGTATCTGGTATTATGCCAAGAAGGCATTGTTTTGGGTCTAATGCTAGGGGTATCATTAGGGGTACCATTGTATCGTGTAGGAATGTCACGATTTGTTTCCACAAGCCTTGAATCTTGGGACATGTCCAGATCAAGTGGAAGAAAGTGCCTGTCTCTCTTCCACACATCAGGCTTGTGGTAGATTGGGCGCGTTTGTATCTTGCCACTCTAAGGGGTGTGAGGTATGCCCTGTGTAGAATGTAGAGTTGCGACAGTCGATCCGATAGTTTGGGGCAGTGATGGCAAACCTTTTTGAGCCTGAGTGCCCAAACTGCAACACAAAGCCACCTTTTTTTTTTCAAAGTGCCAACAATGCAATTAGTAACAGCCACAGATAATGGTCTCCCAGTATAGCTGGCGTGCCCACAGAGAGGGCTCTGTGTGCCAGCTGTGGCATGAGTGCCATAGGTTCGCCATCACTGGTTTGGGGGATAGGGCCTTACAAGACTCCAGTGCCTCCTCCCACTCCTCATCCCCCATTGGTCCCACCTCTCTTTCCCATCTGGGTTTCAGGTCGTATGCTATTTTAGTAGAGATGGGGGTTGAGAGCATGTTGTAAAATGCTGAAATCAGTTTATGGGGATCCGTGTTCTTAATTACTGCCATAATGACATTGGGTGTAGGGTTTGGGACGGAGTCAGAAAATTGTGATTGTGTCGCATGGCGAAGTTGTAGAAATCTAAAGAACATTCGATTTTGAATTGTAAATTCTTCTTTAAGTGAATTGAAAGTCTTAAGGTGCCCATCTTTTAGTATGTGATGTAGGTAGAATATTCCCTGCCTGGACCGTATACTTTTGTCATGAATTTTGTTGAATTCGGGAAGGTTCTTGTTGTGCCATATCAGCGTGTAGTCATTAAATTGTGGGATTTCAAGTTTGGAAGCGGCTAAGTCCCATATTTTCCTATAGTGGTATAGCATGGTTTGTCTATTTTCCCCTGGTTCCGACCCTCCCGAACCCGATGCTATTGCGTATATCGAGTCCTTGGTGTGTTTGTGCCCATTTTGGACATAGGAGTGTGAGAAATCTCTCACTATCCGTTTTATCTATGTGGAAGAGCTGTGACAATTGTGATGCGATGTAATATAGGTTAAAGTCAGGGAGAGCTGTGCCACCAAGGTCAGTTGGGTTCTTGAGGGTTTGCCATGCCAGTTTGTGTCTGTTAGTTCCCCACACAAAGGGCTTGAGAAGGGACTCCAGAGACTTGAAATGTTTCAGTGGTAAGTAAACTGGAGTATGCCATAGGACATGCAGTATTTTAGGGAGTAGGATAATTTTAATTAAATTTATGCGGCCCCAGGTTCCAAGTGGGAGTCGGGACCATATTCGTACTTTAGTTTTAACCAGGGAAAGGAGAGGGTCCATATTAAGGGATATGTAGTCCGTAGAGGATCTGGATCTATGGATCCCCAGGTATTTAATGATAGCAACTCTCTGTAGTGGTAGTCTGGCTTGAGATTCTGGGAGTGGGAAGCTATCGATTGGTAGAATTTGGGACTTATCCCAATTTATTTTCAATCCTGAAAATGTTCTGAATTGTTCGATCGTGTGAAGTGCGGTGTGTAAAGATGGGCCTGAGTCTGCTAAATATAACAGCGTGTCATCTGCATACATACTGATTTTTTCAATTAAGGAGTCCATTCTCAGTCCTTTAATCTCTGGGTTTGCTCGGATAGATATCGCAAGGGGTTCCGCCGCAAGGGCATACAATAGTGGGGACAAAGGACAGCCCTGTCTCGTACCTCTGCTAAGGTCAAACGTCTGAGACAGCCACCCATTGGCTACCACCTTGGCTTTGGGTGCCTGGTATAACAGTTGAACCCACTTAATATATTTGGGACCGAAGCCATAGCCCTCCAAACATCTCCAGAGACACCTCCACTCCACCGAGTCGAAGGCTTTTGCTGTATCCAAAGTTACTACAACTCGTGAACCAACCTCCTCATGTATGGCCTGTAGATTTATGTATAATTTCCGAAGATTAAACGAGGTATTGCGACCAGGCATGAAACCTGCCTGGTCTGTATGTATTAGGGACAAGATGACCTGATTGAGCCTGATGGATAGTACTTTGGCCAATATCTTGATGTCAACCTGTAATAGGGATATGGGGCGGTAAGATACTGGGTATCCCAGGTCTTTTCCTGGTTTGGGGATAAGGATTATGATTGCCTCTGTCATGGACGGGGGTAGAGTCCCAGTCTCAAAGAGATGGTTGTATAAAGCCAGTAATTTGGGGGGGGAGTGTTTCACTAAATTGGGAATAAAACTCAATTGGGAGCCCGTCTGGGGATTTAGACCTGGCGAAACTAGCAATGGCGGTTGTGATTTCATCTGTGGTGAGGGGTGCCTCTAGTAGGTCTACCTGTTCTTTCGTCAGTTGTGGGACGGTCAGCTTCTCAATGAAGAGGGACATTGATTGCGTCTCAGTGGGAACTGTCATTTTGTACAAGTCGGCAAAGAAGTCTCTAAACATGGAGGTTACCATGGGTGGGTCTGTTATTTATTGTCCTCCAGGGCCATGTAGTGTGATAACCACCGGGGGTCTATCTTCACTGTGTACTAAGTACGCCAATAACTTGCCCGCTTTTTCCCCATATTCAAACATTTTTTGTTTAGAGAAAAAGAGTTTTTGTCTTGCTTTTTGAAATTGTAGCTGGGTGACTACTCTAGTTTGTAGTTTGAGCAGGTCTGCATTTGCGGGGGTCGGGGTGGTGGCAAAGTCTCTCTCAGAGGAGGACAGGTCCGCCATCGCCTTACCGAGGGCACTGGCGGAATCTGCCTTAATTTTATTGATATCAGTGATTAACGTTGAGCGAGCGAAAAGCTTAAAGGAGTCCCATACTACGGAGGGTGATGCTGACTTGTCATTCTCCGCAAAGTATAATCTCCACTTACTCGCAAACTCATCATCCTCCGGCAGGAGAGATAGCCAAAATGGGTTCAAACGCCAGGATCGTGGTGGTTTGGCTATGGGGATGCTTAATGTGATCCAGTAGGGACTATGATCCGACAGTATTCTGGGGCAGAACGCAGCCTCTATTAGTCGCGGTGTCAGTCTGTGGGAAATGAGTATGAAGTCTATGCGGGACATGGAGTTATGAGAGGATGAGAAACATGAGTACGATCTCGTTTGTGGGAACTTGTGGCGCCATGTGTCTGTTAAATGAAAGGTGGAAAGGATCTTGTAGAACCTAGTTTCGTTGGGAGCAGTCAAGGTCGGTAAAGTCGGTTGTAGCCTGTCCAAGGTTGGATTTAGTGTGGTATTAAAGTCACCCAACCAGACTGCAGATATTGCAGGGTGGTGAGCCATGAACGACAGTCCCTCTTTAATTATGGTGATGTTAAATGGGGATGGCACATAAAAGGCTAGTATGAGTAAGGGTTCCCCATGTAATTTAGCCAGGAAAAATACGTATTGGCCTTGTGGGTCAGTAGATAGTTCACATAACTCGAAATGTACAGATTTAGCTATCAAGATTGAGACTCCCCTGGCATGAGATGTGTGGGTAGAATGATACGCCCACCCAACCCATGGGCGGCGGAGTGCCATCTGGATGCTCCCCTCAACATGTGTTTCAACCAAGGCTATCACATCGGCACGCTGTTTCTTGAGGAATGTGAAGACTGCTGCACGCTTAATTTTCTCGCGCATGCCCCTCACATTCCACGTAAGAAATTTTAGAGATGCCATGGGTAGAACTTTTTGAAATCTAATGACACAGTGATGTTAGGGGATTTTCTCTTGTGCGTGAGGCACTTAGGTTCCTAATATTCAGACATGGTTGCATCAATACTGTATCACACAACATATATGAACACTCACATGAACATGACCTTCGAAATTTTACTTGTTTTCTGTGGTTAGTATGCACAAACAATTTCAACAAAACTGTAAACAAATTAACTCCCTCCCCCCCTCCCTGCCCTTTCCCAAAGTGGTGCTGGCGTATTCCCTTAACTTGTGTCCAACTGGGAAACATTTAATCTTCCAGGTTGTATAGAAAATGTGGTGTATCTGGCTGAGTCTCTGGGGTTTGAGTAAGTCAAGGGATATCACCCATATCAGTAATACAAGGTATGTTATAGTTATTCGATCCCTTTGTTTCCCGTTGAAGGCAGCTAACGTGCTCCAGAGCAAACTCCAGTGAACATGATACTGCTTCCCAGTGGTGTGTGGGGTAAAGTCTCGCTGGACGATGCATGTAACTTGTAGGACTTCTGCTTCCCCGGAGTGCCGCATAGTAATTGGACTCCTGTATAGTAAATATCTAGGGTTTGTGTCTTGTACCCACGCTGGTGTGTAGACGGACCCGGAACACATTCAGGATCTTACTATGTGTGGTACAAAACGTTCCACGTCCAGAAATGGGTGGTTTCAAATGAGGTTCCATGCGACTGCAGGGGACAATGCGACTCTGGAGAAAAGTTGAGGTTGGGCAAAATTAGTTATAACTTTATAACTGGAACTTGGTCATTCAGCTCTTTCAGGGTTAGCACGGCCCTCCAGCCAGGTAATCACTTCTTCCGGATCCTCAAAGAAGACTGCACGGCCATCATGTTCTATTCTGAGGCGGGCAGGAAAGAGCATGGAGTACTTGTAATGTAGGTTCCTCAGCCTGCACTTGGCCTCCATAAAGCTCTGACAAAGGCGTTGTACCTCCGCTGAAAAATCTGGGAAAATAGCGACTTTAACATTCCCTACTGGGATGTTTCCTTTCTCCCTCGCCATCCGCAGGGCTGCGTCTCGGTCTTTGTAGTTGAGGAGTTTGGCTATGAATGTGCGGGGGGGGGCTCCCTGTGGGGGTCTGGCTGGCATGCGATGTGCCCGCTCCACTGCAAACATGGGGGAAAAGGCTTCTCTCCCATAGGTGTTGATTAGGAGTTGTTCCAAGAACGTGGTAGTGTCCTTGCCTTCAGTCCCCTCTGGTAGGCCTATAAGGTGCAAATTACACCCTCTCAGCCTATTCTCCATATCATCTTGTTTGATGAGGAGTTGGCGTATTTGTTGTTGCACGTGGTCTGAGGAGGCTTGTAAGGGTGGAATGGCGTCCTCCACTGTGCTCAGCCTGGTCTCAGCTCCCTTCACCCGATCCCTGAGTTTTTGGAAGTCTTGTCTGATGAGGGAAATGTCCATCTTTACCTCCTCAATTTGTGCCATGAGGGAAGTTCTGCAGAAAGTGATTGCTTCAAGTAATCTGTCAGTATCGCCTGCCGTTCGTTCCCCCCCTCCTGCTTTCTCAGGGACGCCATCTTCCTCCATATCATCCTTGTCTTGTCGGCGGTACTGCTCGAGTTTCGCCGCCGCTGCTTTCTGCGATTTTGTTGGCGACATACCAAGGGAGTCCAGGGTGTCACTTAGCAGGTCTCCAATCCTGTATAGGTAAATCTGGTAGCAGAATTCTGGACAGAAGACAGCGCTGGCCTTGGCCTATGTACCTCCAGGATGACCACGGATCTCCAGGAATAGAATCTACCCAGATGCGACTGTCGCTCCGTTTGGGTTACAGGATATCTGGAGATCTGTATAGGTGGGGTAGGGTGTATAGAAGGACCCCGAGGAGGTTTCCCAGTTAAATCCAGCAGACAGGAGGGTGAATTTGCAATACAGTCTGGGTGTTGTGGTGGACCAAGATGGCCACAGACCTCCGTGAGTAGGCCGAAGCCTCAGACTTGCCTGGATGTGACCGCCGCTCCATCTGGGACGACGTGTGTCTGAGGGCCTGTGAGGGTTGGGTGGGGTATGCTGAGGGTCCCCAAGAAGGTTGCCCAGGTGAATTCAGGAGACAGCAGGGTGAAGATGCAGCATAGGCTGGGTGTACCAAGATGGCCGCGGACCTCCGTGACTAGGCTGAAGCCGCGGACTTGCATAAATGCGGCCGCCGTGTGGAGGATCGCCGCTGCGCTCGGGCCTCCGCTGTTCCGATCGCCTGCAGGGTCAGTGAAGGGGATAATGGATGTCCCCAGGAAGGTCTGTCCAGCGGGTGGGAAGTATTTTGGAGTGCAGGATGGGTTATAACAGGAGTAATAGACGGAGCTCAGGGCTTGCACGTCCTACTCCATGCTGCGTCAGGCCATGCCATTTTTTTTTTACCAAAGACATGTGGCTGAATACATTTTGGCCTAAATGTATGACCAAAATTGAGTTTATTGGATTTTTCTTATAACAAAAATTAGAAAATATAATTCTTTTTCAAAATTTTCGTTCTTTTTCCGTTTATATTGCAACAAATAAAAATCGCAGAGAAAATCAAATACCATCAAAAGAAAGCTCTATTTGTGGGAAGAAAAGGACGCAAATTTTGTTTGGGTACAACATTGCATGACCGCGCAATTACCAGTTAAAGCAGCGCAGTGCCAAATTGTAAAAAGTCCTCTGGTCTTTGGCCAGCTAAATGGTCCAGGGCTGAAGTGATTAGGAGGGTGGAATGTGATCAACATGTACAAATACATAAGTGGTCCATATAATGAACTTGGTGTTGAGTTATTCACTTTAAGGTCATCACAGAGGAAAAGGGGGCACTCTTTACATCTAGAAGATAAAAGATTTCATCTCCAAATACGAAAAGGTTTCTTCACAGTAAGGCCCCTTTAACACATGCGGACCGTATGTCCGTATTTCATCCATCCGTTTTCGGATGAAATACGGACATACAGGCATCCCTATGGGATAGCGGTTGTCAGCGGATGTACATCCGCAAACACCCGGTGTCATCCGATTCTGCGGACGGAAGAAAATCCTATTTTTCTATCCGCCTGCAGAGCGGATCGGAGGAACACGGACAGACGGTCCGTGTTCCTCCGATCCCCCATAGGGGAAAGCGGAGATATGACGGGGTGGTCCCTGCACAGTGTGCAGGTCCTGCCCTGTCATCCGCCGGCTCAGCTGGGGAAAACGGAGCAATCCCCGCTGAGCAGCGGATCCGTCCCGTGTGAAAGGGGCCTTAGAGCTGTGAAAATGTGGAATAGACTCCCTCCAGAGGTGGTTCTGGCAAGCTCAGTAGAGTGCTTTAAAAAAGGCCTGGATTATTTCCTAAAATGTACATAATATAACTGGGTACTAACATTTATAGGTAAAGTTGATCCAAATAAAATCTGATTACCTCTCGGGGGATCAGGAAGGAATTTTTTTCGCCTGCTGTAGCAAATTGGAGCATGCTTTGCTGGGGTTTACTGCATTCCTCTGAATCAACTGTGGGTTCTCTGAATCAAGTGTATTATTTTTTTTGGTTGAACTAGATGGACTTGTGTCTTTTTCAACCTGATTAACTATGTAACTAGAATACTATGTAATTGCACTTATATATAACATAATAAAAATATTTATATATAAAATGTGCTAAATTCATATATATATATATATATATATATATCTCCATATATATATATATATATATATATATATATATATATATATATATATATCCATAAATACATTTTAAAAACTCCAGGAGGCGCTGGGTTGTCTGTTTGCCTACATGCTGGATGGCTTTTTTCCACACATGTATCGATACCCATTAATACGCCAATCATGCAAGTTCATAGTTTTAATAAAAGATATTTAGTAATTCTTAATTATTATTAGTTTAATACTCTTCTTGCATTCATGTGGAATCTAGTCTGCAAGATTTGGTCTCACCTGCACAGATTCATATAAGAGTGGAGCAGTTGTCCCATGGGTGGATCTCTGAGCATGGTTTTAAGCTGACCATAGACTGAATCTCGGCCAGTTCAGCAGGAATCTGCCTGATATTTGAACCATGTATGTGCAGGCTGAATGTACCCAAGTTGATCAATTGGAATGGATTATTACTAGCAGCTGTTATTGCTGTGAACACAATGGCTCCCATGGTTGCAAGGAAGAAAAATCACTCCGTCTATGGCCAGCCTTACCTTCTGTGTTTGGGGGTCAAAAAAACGGAAAATTGTATACTTACCTTACTGTAATTTTCCTTTCCTGATGCAAAGCATGACAGCATACATGGATGGGATAGGCTCTGCCTCTCGCCCAATCAGGACTGATGGCACTATATATAAATGAGTCACCTCCCCCCAGGCGGCATTCTCGTAACTATACTCAAATGCGGAACGCACAAGGGAGGGAAAATTACCGTCAGGTAAATATACAATTTTTCGTTTTCCTCACACAAGCATGACAGCATACATGAATGGGATGTAGCGCGCCAACAAAACCTATAAGGGAGGGCCATGCTGAAGCATTTGAATCAACATAGTAGATGCATTTAGAACTGAAGTCAACTCCCCTGCTTCCAATGTTGCTTAACTGACTTTGCAATAGGCAAAAAAAATGGTTTGTAGTATATAAATCTGGTTGGTATCCTGTAAAATTCTGGACCACTGAATTCTGCCCATGAGCACGTCACCCATCTGATAAAGTGAACTCTGCACTAGATTGATGAATTTATTTTTGTCCTTTAAGCCCCTTATGCCCGTACACACGATAGGATTTTCCAACGGAAAAATGTTCGATGGGAGCTTGTTGTCGGAAATTCCGACCGTGTGTAAGCTCCATCGGACATTTTCCATTGGAATTTCGGATCGTGTGTACACAATTCCGATGCACAAAACTTCCACGCATGCTCGGAATCAAGCAGAAGAGCCGCACTGGCTATTGAACTTAATTTTTCTCGGCTCGTCTTACGTGTTGTACGTCACCGCATTCTTGACGTTCGGAATTTCCGACAAGATTTGTGTGACCGTGTGTATGCAAGACAAGTTTGAGCCAACATCCGTCGGAAAAAAAAAACCACGGATTTTGTTGTACAGGGCATTAGGCTTCTCTGACCCGAGATAACGCCATTGTCCTAGTGGACAGTGAAAAGTCTTCTGATACTGCCAGGCCTGAAGTGGCCACTGTCTGACCTTCTAGAGAAGGGCCACTTCCATGTATTACTTCCACATAGAGTCTATTACTCCAGCTTGTGGTGACACAGACATTTCAGTTTGGACATGCCGGAAGGGTGAGGTCTTGACCCAGAAGCAAGGGTGCAGACCCTCGTCTGGTGCTGGAGAGGAAGAAACCAGAGCTATTTTGTTTGATTATGGTAGCAATGAGGTAGTTTACCGTGATATCCTTAAAAAATACTGCTTTAGTGTCACTGAGCCTATTAAAGTAGTCTTGTTCAGAAGAATGGAGGAGTGGGACAACCTTCCCAACACTAGTTGCACTGCAAGTTCTAAGGGAAAAGAACGATCTGTACCAGCCTTTCGGAATTGGTTCCCCCAGATGTGCGGCGGTCACTGGATCTCAGGAATTGAGGACCTGACCAAGACTTGACTACTGCTCAATCCCTTATCTTATATTACCTGCAGCCATCTTAGGCTTTGCAGCCGGGAGCCGAGGATTCTATCCTTAAATTGTGTGAGATTTCCCATGATGATTTCCCATGTTTCCCGTAGGTTCCCCTGGTTTCCACAATGTTTCAAATAATAGTGGTGAGACCCCTCGATGAGCCTTCCTAACGTGGTTTCCCAGTTGCTAGATCCAACGTGGCTGAATTTGGATACATTTGGCTGCGCTGTGTAAGGTCTGAGATCTCAGGAAGAATAGAATAGGAGGTTCTTGGGCCAAAGACTGTACTTTGAGGACACCATGGCCTGTAAGGCCACCAGATCATTATTACCCTTATCCCAGCTGTAAGACTACAGATCCTGGTTGAACTAGATGGACTTGTGTCTTTTCAACCTGCCTAACTATGTACTATGATCCTGATGGGGAGCTTGGAGATCACAGAGTCTGGTGGCTATATAGGCTAACCTGCCGACCCGGCTGGATGTTAGTAGATCCACTGCTTCCACTTCTGGAAAGCTCCTCTTGCAGAAATAACTGCCCTTCCTGACCATTGAGTTTACTGCCAAGTTGAGATTCATTGAACCCCTTGTTGGTCTAGGGACTCACCCTTGACATCCAAGGCTTCGTATTTTACCGTATCTGACAGGAAGTTCTGGGAAGCCAGAACACAGAGCGATGAGATGAGACAGGTTTTACTGTTGGCAAACCTGAATGGGAGATACCTCTTGTCATGTTGATAGGAGATTACCTATCTGTTTGGGGCAAAACTGAGGCCTCCTAGGCTGTGTTGCCCAAACGACTTCCCCACTTGGGAATCACTGTACCCCTGATGTTAGACACTTCGTCCTTCGTTGGCCTATGTCATTGACCTTGAGCTAGGAGGTCAATGAGGTGAATACCAAGAAAGTGAATAGACTTTGATGATTGGTATGCCTGGAAGTTAATAAGATTAACTATCCTTAGCCACCATCAATGGGACTAGTCCCCTATGTGGGGTAATCTTCCCTGGAATAGGAAGAAAATCTTTTGCTACCTTAGAAGGCCAGTTTATGATGTTCTCAATCTTCCAGTGCATCCAACCGACTGCATGGATTACTGCAGAATTACTTCGACCATTTGAGACCATGGGATAGAGCTAGGACTTGCCTCTACATAAGACTCAATACTGTCACCTCCGTGGGGGCAACTCTACAGTATTCTCCTGAATGTCTAAATGGTCATTATTATAATGAGATTAGTTGGTCTTCCCTCTGAATCAGGGTTTGCCAGGACCTGGAGGATGTTGAGCCACCCACAGCTATTCACATAAGGGATCTGCAGCAGCCCTTGCTTCTGCAAGATGGCCACTACTTGAAGCAATGTTCTGGAAAAAAGTCTTGAGTATGTGGAAAGGTCAAAAAGTTGAACGAACCCAAAGTGAAACTCTCAGAAGCCTGGGTGTACCGAAGTGCGTATGTACACATTAGCTAGATCTAGAGAAACTGTAGCTGCTTTATCTGATGGTTTGAGTGATTGTTCTCAATGACTACATATGACTTTTTTTTTTTTTTGGATCTTGATCCTTCGTTCCATATCTTGCCTAAATCTGCTTTCCGACCAAGAACAATGGACCAATGGCTCCTGTTGGACAAGATTTGGTAACATTTGCTTAAAGCCTTGATATCTCTAAAGAACCACAGTGGTAATCAGGAGTTGGAAGAGTGGAAAGAAAAGAAATTCTATTGACTTTTTTACTGCACAAAGCACAACTCGCCAGCACACCAGGAATCTTCCGTTGTTGTCCTAGGGCTTTGTTGCAGACAGATCACATCACAAAGGCAAGTGCTACACAGGCCCCACTGATCCTGAGCCTCATGTCCAAATTTGCATTAGTTTCTGCAATATAACATCTACTGGGCACATTTGAGTGAAAAGGAACTTTGCTGCTCCTCGAGAGGAGCAGACTCGGGCTTAGGCAATCAAAGACGACTATGGATCTTCCAATCTCTTCTCAGGCCCTGTCACCACTCTTTGTTCTGGGCCTAGGTGACTAGCCTAAGGGATTAGTCCCTGATCTAGACATCACTGATTACATCCTAAATCACATTCCATTTGACTTATAGGTATACGCAGTCAGTGAGTTAAAGCGGGAGTCCGGCGACCAATCCTTTTTTTTTTTAGGTCATTAAGACACTTTGCTAATCCCAAAATAATACTCACCAGTTTGGGTGTAATATTTCCGCCTCTGTCTGTTTTTGTACTGAAGAATAACTTAAAAAATGTGATGCTGGCTGTTTCCATCTTGCTTGTGGGCATGTGAAGCCCACAAGCATTGATTTTCGGGATGCGGTGAATGCTGTTCATTCACAGCTTGTTCACGCACATAATCATTATTTCCGCACTGAATCTTGGGAAGCCTGACACTAAGCTCCCAGGAGACAGTGCGGCGCCGGGGAAAGGCAATAAACACACCTACTCCCATGGGAGGAGAGACAGGAAGTGCCACAATAAAGTACAATATAAAGGTAATTACAGCGATGAAAAATGTTTTCGTGCGGTATTTGAACATCCATGCAATTAACTGAAGGGGGTAAGATTAAGTTAAAAATTTGAGTGGAACCCCGCTTTAAGCCATATAGCCGTTACCATGCCTCTGTGAAGACTATTGCATCATCCGCTGGCAGACTGCCACTTCTGGCTAGTCTGATAAAGATTGCTTGGCTAACTGCCTCTGCAGTAAAAGTTGGGCTTTACAGAGGGGATCTTGCATCCTCTGTTAGCATGAAGGCACATCTGGCCAATTTGATGAATGCTCATTGGCCTGCTGTTTTCGAGGCAGGAGGTACCCTTTAAACAAAGTTAGCTGTTTGATTAGCTTAGTACCTGAGCGTTAGCGACTAGAGATCAACCCGGTCAGTTTGCACTTGAGTTAACACATCTGCCTTTGTGTTTACTGCAGCCTGATATGCAACTTGGTATAGTATATTGGCAGGCATGTCAGTTAACCACACTCCCCATTCTGCCCAGGATGGTCCTTTAGTCTGCCCCTTCTGGCAGCACTTTGAATGTATGGGATTCTAAGAGCCAAACAGGACCTGTCACCGTTAGAAGAACAAGTTGCCACTTATCCTTTGGGGAGTGGTGCTGGTATTTAAGGGTTGGGAGAGTTTTACAACCATACTGCCCATGCACTGTATGTATTTTTATGATGGCATACCTACCTGACCCTCACCTTATTGATCATGGCTAGTCTCTGGGTAAGCTTATGGCTCAAGATATGAGCTGCAGGTTTGTGGTCATAATAAATACCTGGAAGTACTGGCTAGGACATAGCCTTAATACATCCACACACCCATTTGCAGACATTGAAGCCGCAAATGAACCTGTATTCTTGTGAGCAAGGTTTAAACCCTTAGACGGGCGCAATTACAGATAGTAGTGTAATAAACCGATTACTTAAAGCACTGTAATTTAAGCAGAACACTGAATTTTTTCATGTTGGCATTTAGACATAATAGGTTAATGCATAGCAATCATTAACCACCTCAATACAGGGCACTTACACCCCCTTCCTGCCCAAGCCATTTTTCAGTTTTCAGCGCTGTCGCATTTTGAATGACAATTGCGCGGTCATGTTACACTGCACCTTAATTAAATTTTTATCATTTTTTTCCCCACAAATAGAGCTTTCTTTTGGTGGTATTTGATCACCTCTGCGGTTTTTATTTATTGCGCTATAAACAAAAGAAGAGCGACAATTTTGAAAAAACACAATATTTTTTACTTTTTGCTATAATAAATATCCAATTTTTTTTTTTTTTTTTTTAACAAATTTTTTCCTCAGTTTAGGCCGATACGTATTCTTCTACATATTTTTGGTAAAAAAAAATTGCGATAAGCGTATATTGATTGGTTTGCGCAAAAGTTATAGCGTCTACAAAATAGGGGATAGATTTATAGCATTTTTATTATTTATTTATTTTTTACTAGTAATGGCGGCGATCTGCAATTTTTATTGTGACTACGATATTGCGGCGGACACATTGGACACTTTTGACACATTTTTGGGACCATTCACATTTATACAGCGATCAATGCTATAAAATTGCATTGATTACTGTGTAAATGTGACTGGCAGGGAAGGGGTTAACACTAGGGGGCGCTCGAGGGGTTAATGTATGACCTAAGGAGGTGATTCTAACTGTGGGGGGAGGGGACTGACTGGGGGAGGTGACCGATCGCTGTCCCTATGTACAAGGGACACGCCATCGGTCTCCTCTCCTCTCTGACAGGACGTGGATCTGTGTTTACATGCACAGATCCACGCTCCTGCTCTGTTACCCGGCAATCGCGGGTGCCCGGCGGACATCGTGGCCGCCGGGCACGCGCACCGGGTCCCGAGTGACGCAGCGGGCACGCGCGCGCACCGCCGGCGGCGCGCGCACGCCCCCTAGTGGCTCGGGAGGGCGAGGACGTCATATGACGTCCTCCCAGAACAACAGAAGCCTCGTCCAGCCGTCATATGACGGTGGGCGGTGGCTTAGCGGTTAAGCACATTGCACCCAAAAGCAAACCTTAAACGCATAGCAGCAACATAAATGCATAGCAGTGGCATCCATACTGAAGCATCACTCTGTCATAAGCAGCACAATGAAGGGTTAATATACCTGGCAGGATCACCGAGGTAGGCGACTGCCCTGTAAAAGGTTAAAAAAACAGCAAATCCGAGCATTGAGACAGTGCTCTCAAATCTGTAAAGCCAGGCATTGCTGAGTTAATAGGAAAGACTCAACTTTGCAGCAAACACCTGTATATCAGTTCATGCATTAGTAGTCCTACAGACAGACAAACAAAACCTGTGAAGCAAATGAGACAGAACTATACACAGTCGTTTAACCTACTTTGGCAGCTTGTATATTAACAGCATAATAATTCAGACACACCATGACAGCCCATGGAAAGCTTACCTGCTCTGTGCAGCACCTCTCCCTGACTGGCTCTAAGGGGGGATGGGAGAGGCTCAATTCCTGAACAGGTGGCCACCAATCCATTCCCAGGCAGACGCCTGTGGCTCCTGGCCGCTACTACAGCAAGCCAGCAGTTACCCCAACATCTTCTTGCTGCTCCCTGCTGACTAAAAGCGCAGTCTAGCCATAAGAAGCAGACAAGGAGCCATCTTGGAAGGGGGCAGCCCTGACAACATTCCAACATCTTTGCAAGGGAAACCAACATACCCAAAGCCAGACTAATAAAAATGTGTGTGTGGGGCCACAACTCACCAGCGAGGAGAAACTGGATCAGTCCAAACTCAACCACAAGGCAGAATGTTTTTACCTACATTCAGAGACCAGTATCCCAGTCCCCCAGTATCTGGACCTGGGGGGGGGGGGGGGGGGGGGGGGGCGCGAGGGTCTCCCTCGCCCCGGAAGTTTTACAACTGAACAGAGGGGCTTTGTCAGAGGAAAGAGGCTGAACCTGTACGGCTGGCCAGATGAACCCGGCAAGGTGAGGGCAAAAATAAAACGCTCCTTTAAATCATAGCTTATAACCAATTGAGCATTTGAGGAAAAAAAAAAAAAAAAACCTAGGGGGAGGCGACTCATTTATATATACCCTGTTTCCCCCAAAATAAGACCTAGCGTGATTGTCAGTGATGGCTGCAATATAAGCCCTACCCTGTTTCCCCGAAAATAAGCCCTACCCTGAAAATAAGACCTACAAGGACTTTAACTAGGGCTTATTTGGGGGGTAGGGCTTATATTGCAGCCATCACCAACAATCACGCTAGGTCTTATTTTCGGGGAAACAGGGTAGTATAACCAGTCCTGATTGGGCGAGAGGCGGAGCCTATTCCATTCCTGTTTGCCAGGGGTGTGCAAACTTTTTTTAAAGAGGGCCAGATTTGATGAAGTGAACATGTGTGAGGGCCGACCATTTTGCCTGACATTCTTTGAACCATTAAAATTTGGTCTAAGTGTGTTCGTTCGAGCACTAATACACTGCCCAACAAGAATTCCCTTGCCTTTGTGGCTATGTGTGAGTTAAGAGATGAGCTTGGGTGTATTATTTGGATATACCGTATTTATTGGCGTATAACACGCACCTACACTTTAACCACTTCAGCCCCGGAAGGATTTACCCCCTTCCTAACCAGAGCACTTTTTACAATTTGGCACTGCGTCGCTTTAACTGCTAATTGCACGGTCATGCAATGCTGTACCCAAACAAAATTTGCGTCCTTTTGTTCCCACAAATAGAGCTTCCTTTTGTTGATCACCTCTGCGGTCTTTATTTTTTGCGCTATAAACGGAAAAAGACCGAAAATTTTGAAAAAAAAAAAAAAAAAAATGACCAGTTACTTACCGGTAACTGTGTTTCTGTGAAGTCTTCCAGGACGGCACCCTGAGAGATGACTGGTCCACCTGACAGGAAACACAATCAATCAAAGAGGTTACAAGCCCCTGCCCCTCCCCGTGCTCCTCAGTTGTGACAAAGTATTGACCCACACCAGTGCACGAGAGTGAAGAAAAAAAAGACCACCACACTCTATATATTAGACATACCTAAACAGAACGGGTGGGAAGTAGGCCTGCCATCCTGGAAGACTTCCAAGAAACACAGTTACTGGTCATTTTCTCAAGTCATCTTCCAGGACGGCACCCTGAGAGAGGAGCAAGTAGCTCATGCCTACCTTAGGGCAGGACAACCGCTTGCAGGACTTTCCTGCCAAAAACCAGATCTTGAAAAGACAGTAACTCCACCCTGTAATGCTTCAGGAAGGTGTTCTGGCTTGTCCAAGTAGCGGCTTTACATATCTGCTCCACCGAAGCTTCGGCCCTTTCCGCCCAAGAGGTTGCCAGAGATCGCGTGGAATGTGCCTTGAGGTTCCTAAGGGCTGCCTTACTGGAATGCTCATAGGCCAAAGAAATAGTGTGCTTAATCCATCTAGCTATGGATGCTTTACTTGCTTGTTGGCCTTTCTTTTGGCCGGAAAAGTTAACTAAAAGATGGCTGGACCTTCTAAACTCCTTAACTTTATCTAAGTAGGATAATAAAGAACGTCTGACGTCCAGACAGTGAAAAGAAACTTCCCTTTCATTCTTGGGATTGTTGCAAAAGGAAGGCAGCACTACATCCTGAGTTCTGTGGAACTTAGATGCTACCTTGGGGAGGTACAGGGGGTCCTGCCTAAGTATCACCCTGTCCTCTAATAAACGAAAAAATGGCTCCTTAATTTAGAAGGCCTGAATCTCACCTACTCTCCTGGCAGATGTGATTGCTAGTAGAAAAGTCAACTTAAAGGTGAGGAACCTAAGGGGAATTTGGTCTATAGGTTCAAAGGGAGCCTTAGTTAGACTTTCCAACACCAAGGTAAGATCCCAAGGTGGAAAGCTAGACATCTTGACAGGGGACAACCTCTCTCTGACCAAAAGGAATCTCTTGATCAGGGGGTCCAATGCCAAGCGTCTTTCCAAAAAACAGGATAGGGCTGCGACTTGTTCTTTAAGCATCTTGGTTGCTAAACCCTGATCTGCTCCATCCTGGAGAAATTCCAGAATGGCGGGGATCTCTTGTTGAGAAGTTCCTCTCGCTTGACACCAGCGAGAGAAAACTCCCCAAGTCTTAGCATAAATACGCCTTGTGACCTGCTTCCTGCTAAGAAGAGTATCCACTACTCTGTCCAACAGGCCCTTTTCCTGCAGGTTCCGCCTTTCAAGAGCCAGGCCATCAGCTTGAAGAAGCTGGGGTCTGGGTGGCAGACTGGACCCTGAAGGAGAAGGTCGCGCTGAACAGGAAGGTGAAGAGGCGGGGCTATGGACCAACGCTGTAAGGTTGGAAACCAAGCTCTCTTGGGCCACCACGGGGCTATCAGAATTAGATTGCCCTCCGAGAGAAATACCTTTTGCAGCTCTCGGGATAAGCCCCAGGGGGGGAAAAGCATAAGCCAACAGGAACTTCCAAACCTGGGCCAATGCATCTATCCCCTCCGCGCCCATTTCTCGAGCAAAGGGAAAAGAACCTCTTTACCCTTCTGTTCTCCCTGCGGGCTAAGAGATCTACCTCTGGAACGCCGAATTGCTGGCATACCAAAGGAGAAAACCTCTGGATTCAACATCCATTCTCCCTGCAGAATCGGCTGGCGACGGAGATAAATCGGCCTCTATATTCAGAGTTCCCTTTATGTGAACTGTGGAAATAGAGAGAATCCTGTGCTCTGCCCAACCCAGGATCTCTAGAGACAGAGCCAGGAGGGACGTGGATCTGGTGCCCCCTTGATGATTCAGAAAAGCCACAGCTGTGGCATTGTCTGAAAGGATCTGAACTTCTTGGTTCTTGATTCTCCCCTCGAACGCTTTTAACGCTTTTCCGACGGCCAAAAGCTCTTGAAAATTTGAGGAGATCCTCTCTGACTCGAGTCCCAGGACCCCTGAGCTTTAAAATCCTCTAGGTGTGCCCCCCACCCCCAGGAACTTGCGTCTGTCGTTATTCTGAGAGGCTGAAGCTGACCCCAAAGGAGACCCCCCTGAAGCCTCTGAGGAAGACGCCACCAGTGAAGAGATTCTTTCACTTCGACCGGAACGACGACCTTTAGGTCTAGAGAGCTTCTTTTCTTGTCCCAGGAGGATAAGAGGAAATGCTGGAGGATCCTGGAATGTAGTTGTGCCCAAGGGACTGCAGGTATAGACGCAGTCATTAGGCCCAAAACTCTCATAATACCCCTGTATGAGGCTGTTCCTGCTTCTAGCAGAAAAGTGGCGGCTGAAATTAAGGCCTCTACCTTGCTCTGAGGAAGAATTAACCTTTGTTCCGCTGAATCCACCAGGAATCCCAGGTACATCTTCACTTGGGCCGGAACCAGCTAGGATTTTTCCCTGCTGATGATCCATCCCAAAGATTCTAAGGTCTCCATCACCTTGGCTAGGTTCAGAAGCAGCTGGTCCCGATTCTGATTGTAAATCAGAATGTCGTCTAAATAGGGGATCAACGTTATTTCCTGGAGATGTAGAAAGGCCACTACCTCTGCCAGGACCTTCGTGAAGACCCTTGGACTGGATGCCAGTCCAAAGGGGAGGGCCACAAACTGCCAATGCTGAATTCCCTGTGGGGAGGCAATTGCGAACCTCAGACACATAGGGATGTGGAGGTAAGCGTCTTTTAAATCTAAGGTTACCATGAAGGCATCCTTGAGGAGGTGTCTTCTGAGGGAGTACACACTCTCCATGTGGAACTTCTTGTACCGCAAGAAAACATTGAGGTTCCTTAGATTTATTATAAGACAATATTTTCCTGAGGGCTTGGGCACCACAAAAATGTGGGAGTAAAACCCCCGACCCTGTTGGTCTACTGGGATCGGTACTATGACCTCCTGACTGGCCAGCTCTTCTATGTTCCGTAGGATGCCTAGTGCCTTGCAGGGATCCTTGGGAAGGTGGGTCAAAAGAAACTTCTGGGGAGGAGGGGAGAGAAATTCTAACTTGTAACCCTCTTTTATTATCTGGAGAATGTGGAGGCTCTGCGTGACTCTTTCCCACTGAGGGATAAAGTGGGAAAGCCTTCCCCCTACTGGGAAGTCATTTGGCGGACTTGTCAAACGCCTTCTGGCTGGAAAAGAGAATACCTGATTTCTGCTTGTCCTTTCCAGCTCCCCAATGCCTATTAGGGGAGACCTTTTTATCTGAGGAGTGGTTCTTTGCTTGGGGGCCACGAAAAAAAACCTCTTCCTGTCTCTTCTTGGTTTAACAGGGAACTTTTTCCCTTTTTCTGTAGATCTAGCCAAAGCTTGATCTAACCCAGTACCAAAAAGGAGTGAACCCTCAAAGGGGAGGCCACAAAGCCGAGTCTGATGAACTATCCCCATCCCAGGTTTTAACCCAGAGGGCCCGCCTGGCTGAGTTCAATAAGGCACCAGATTTAGCGGTGGCCCGCACTGTCTCAACCGCAGCATTCGCTAGGTATGCAACTGCACTACCTATGACTTCCAATGAATCTAAGACCTCTTTAGACTTCGTGGTTCGGGACACATGGTCTATGAGTTTACATACCTACATGTCCGCATTTCTTGCAATGCAAGCTGAGGCCAATGCGGGGCTCATAGCCACAGCGTTAGCTTCCCAGGCCCTGTGTAAATTGGTTTCTGCCTTCCGATCCATCTGATCCTTTATGTTGTCCGTGTCCTCAAAGGAGAGATCGGACTGTTTAGACACTTGAGCTAAGGAGGTGTCTAATCTAGGGGTCTTAAAAAAACTTCTCCTCATTTTCTTCCGAAAAGGGACATCTACGCTTCCACGTTTTGTATTTCAGGAGCCTCTTCTCTGGTTCCTTCCATTCCCTCAAGATAACATCTTTGAGGGCTGAATGTACCGGAAGAACCCGAGCTTGTGGCTTAATTAAGCCTCTGTACATCCTGTCCTGGGCAGAGACCTGCTCAGTGGGCACCTGAATCTCCTCGGAAGCATAAATGGCCCTCAGGAGGCCCCCCATGTCGTCGCCTGAAAAAATATGCCTACTAGACCTGGAGTCCTCACCCTCCTCCTCCTCCTGGCTGTCTGCTACCCCCTCATCTGAAGATTTCTGCTCAAGAGATTCAGATTCTAGTTCCTCTTCCGAATCCTGGGAAAAGGAGTACTTTGGAATATCCCTGACACGTTTAGATCCTCTAGGGGAAGCTGAGCCCTCCTGGGAGGAGGCGTCCTTACTGGTATGGGCCTCTGACTCCCTCGCCTTAAAGGAATCGCCTTTAGGGTGGAGAGCATCTCAGTTTGAACCATGAGGAAATCCTTCATGATCTGGGATGTCTCCTTCCCTGTTAGCTTCTGTATACATTTAAAACAGAAAGGTTTAGGGTGACTTGGGGGTAACCTATCGTTACAATTCCCGCATCTTTTAGAACGGGTAGTCTTAACGGGACGGCTGGCAACCTCACGGGCAATGGCATCGTCCCCTGAAACAAAATACACAGGCATAAATATAGCACTGTAATACTCAGAGGAGAATTGGGGTACCCTCCCCCATCTAAACCTCTGGCGGCAGGTCAGACTCGCCCCCCCCCGTGGTCTCCTCTATAGCCGTGGACCCTGTAGGTCGCTCCTCATGTTCTATGCTGCACAAATAGCCTGGTCTGTAGGAGAAATGGGCGCCTGCTCCAGCTGAATTTATATCTCCTTGTTATGATGAGCAGCTGTGCCTTTTCCCCCTTTCACCACGCTGATGCCGTCGCCATCTTGCCGTAGACCGGAAGTGACACGGGCCGTGCTGAGCTCACTTCCTGTGTAGTGGAGAAAGTGATGTAACACCACACCACTCCTCCCCTATCCTCCACAAAATGGCGCCGAGCGCCCACAGGACACTGAGAAGTGCAGGCACCTTCCCCCTCTGCTGACACCCACAGCTAGGGGGGATAAGAACCGCGCGAGCGCAGGGGGTGCCGATGCCGTAGGGCATGAAGTCAGCCATCCTCCTCATCCCCCTGCCGACCAAGGCAGCTGTCTGCACACCCTGACCAGCACCTCTGCACTTAGGAGAAAAGGTAAGACAAACTCCCCGCCCAAGAAGGGAGGAGAACCAGGCTCCTTTTTTGCATGGCAACCGTGCAGGTAAGGAGAGGAGGCAGGAAGATAGGCCCCTGAAGTTCTGGGTACACCACTGTACCCAGGGGCCTTCAGCTCTCAGGGGGGGTTTCTTTAGCTTGCGTTGCCCCCCTGAGGAAAATATAGGGGAACGCCACCCAGGAAGGATAAAAATATCCGGCTGGACCCAGTGCCACCCAGGCATTTGGTCCAGCTCCCAGGGGGGAGACCACCAGCCCCAGGCTCGGGTCTATAGATAAAATAAACGGTTTCGCTGTCGGGAAACACAATCAAACACTGCACGGGGAGAGGCGGGGGCTTTTAACCTCTTTGATTGATTGTGTTTCCTGTCAGGTGGACCAGTCGTCTCTCAGGGTGCCGTCCTGGAAGACGACTTGAGAAAAAAAATGATATTTTCTACTTTTTGTTATAAAAAAAATCCAATAAACTCAATTTTAGTCATACAGTTAGGCCAAAATGTATTCAGCCACATGTCTTTGGTAAAAAAATGTCAATAAGCATATATTTATTGGTTTGCGCAAAAGTTACAGTGTCTACAAACTAGGGTACATTTTTTGGAATTTACACAGCTTTTAGTTTATGACGGTCTATCTCATTTCTTGAGGTGCTAAAATGGCAGGGCAGTACAACACCCCCCCCCCCCCAAATGACCCCATTTTGGAAAGTAGACACCCCAAGGAAATTGCTGAGAGGCATGTTAAGCCCATTGAATATTCATTTTATTTGTCCCAAGTGATTGAATAATGACAAAAAAATAAAATACTCACCATACCTCTCAGCAAATAGCTTGGGGTGTCTAGTTTCCAAAATGGGGTCATTTGTGCCATCTGGGCATTCCATGGCCACCAAAACTGTGATAGGCAGTGAGGAGTGAAATCAAAATTGTACACCCTTAGAAAGCCTGAAGGCGGTGGTTGGTTTTCGGGGTCCCGTACGCGGCTAGGCTCCCAAAAAGTCTCACACGTGGTATCCCCGTACTCAGGAGGAGCAACAGAATGTATTTTGGGGTATAATTTCACATATGCCCATGGCATGTTTGAGCAATATATCATTTAGTGACAACTTTGTGCAAAAAAAAAAAAAAATTTAGAAGCTTATGTCACACATCACTCACCCTTCTAACCACTTGAAGACAAAGTCCTTTTTGACACTATTTGTTTACATGAACAAATAATTTTTTTTGAAAGAAAATTACTTTGAACCCCCAAACATTATATATTTTTTTAAAGCAAAGGCCCTACAGATTAAAATGGTGGGTGTTTCATTTTTTTTTTCCCACACAGTATTTGCGCAGCGATTTTTCAAATGCATTTTTTGGGGAAAAAACACACTTTTTTAAATTTTAAAACACACTATATTGCTCAAATGTTTGATGAAAAATAAAAAAGATGATCTTAGGCCGAGTACATGGATACCAAATACGACATGCTTTAAAATTGCGCACAAACGTGCAGTGGCGACAAACTACATACATTTTTAAAAGCCTTTACAGGTTACCACTTTAGATTTACAGAGGAGGTCTACTGCTAAAATTACTGCCCTCGATCTGACCTTTGCGGTGTTACCTCACATGCATGGTGCAATTTCTGTTTACATTTGACGCAAAACCAAAAGTTGAGTTCGCCTTTGCGCAAGAGCAGGGGGGGGGGGGGCAGAGGTGCTTTTTTTTTTTTTCTTTTTCTTTTTTATCTTATTTTTAAACTCTCTAAACATTTCCTCCCACTGCTTGTAAAAGCAGTCTTGAGGCTAATTAGCCGCACGGGTGCTGCAGAAGTGGTGGGTTCCCAATTAGGATTGGCGAATGCAGCAGGAAGGCCACTATGGGCATGACGGGCCTGTGTTTGTCTTCTTCTTGGTGGCAGCGGGACACTGCTTGTGCTTGCCACCTCACCAGCTTGAACTGCACTTATAGGACTCGCCACGTCACCAAGTGTTACTGCAGTGCTGGTTTGACTACGACCGGGGTGTACTAGGCCGCTGGTGCTTGCCAGTTCACCAGAAGGAATAGCGGCGCTAGCACTGCTCTGCTCCATACGAGGGACCTGCGGTTCCTGCACCTCAACAACAGCAGAAGAAGATTGGGTTTGGGTACGCCTGACCTTGGCAGGGACCACAACTCTGTCGTCAGAGCTATCCGTCATGGAGCTGCTGTCGTCTACAGGATCGTATTCTGAGCCTGAATCTGACAGATGAGTGACTTCCTCTTCAATATCTGTCATGCGCAGAAACGTGTAGGCCTCTTCACTACTGTACCTTTGATTTGCCATTTTGGGCTCTAAATTTAGTGGTACAGTAGTGAGACTCACAGGTAAAAAAAGTTCCTGACTGTTAGAGACTGATTCAAACGCTACCAAAAAAACTGTTAGCGATCGCAGGGATCAAGCCTGACTCTGTGAACGCTGCAGTTATGTGTTTAGTGTTTTGTAAGTGACAGTGATCGATCGATACTGCACTTGGGTGGGCTAGGCTGGGCCGGGCCGGGCGGAGGGGCAAAACGCAGGTGCTAGCAGGTATCTGGGCTGCTCCCGCTATCACTGCATCTTTGGGAACCCTAAACTGCTGGGGACGCTAGTATAGATCTGATCAGATACTATACCACTAAGGGAGGTGTATGCTGCGTGCGAGGGTGTTAGCGGTACTGACACTAACCTGACGCTGCCTGGGGCGACGCAGACCCTAAAACCTAACTTGTATCACCCGCCGGGTGATCGGGGGGGTTAAACCTTTATTAGGTAATAAACGGCGGGTGCCCTGACACTATAAAAAACAAACTAACTAACCAGCGTCACCCGTAACAGTTATACGGAGATCACTGGTGAAAGGGTTAACTAGGGGGCAATCAGGGGGTTAAAACCTTTTATTAGGTAGTATATGGGGGTCCCCGACGCTATAAAACGCTGACGGCGAACATAAATACTTAACTCCCTAACTAGCGTCACCTGTGACACTAATACAGCGATCAGAAAAACGATCGCTTAGTGACACTGGCGACGGGGTGATCAAGGGGTTAAAACTTTATTAGGGGGGGTTAGGGGGGTACCCTAGACCTAAAGGGGCCTAACACTAACTGCCCTACCACTTATAACTGTCACAAAATGACACCAATGCAGTAATCAGTTAAAAAAAAAAAAACTGCTATTGGTGTCACCATGACAGGGGGTGCAGGGGGGTGATCGGGGGATGCAGGGGGGTGATGAAAAGTGTGCCTGCATGTTCTACTGTCAGTGTTGTGTTGGTGCAGACTTACTTGGATGTCTTCTCTCCTCGGCGCCGTAACGAAAAGGCTTCCCGTGGAGAGATGACATCACTTCCTCTGCCGCTGTTTACATTACAGCAGCAGAGGAAGATTTTCATTAGATCGCGAGGGGGTGGCCACGAATAAGTGGCCTCCCCCTCAGCATTGATCGCTCCCCTAACGATGCCGACCACCTCGGGTGCCCACGGGAGGCAGATCACGTACCAGGTATGTGATTTTGCCTGCCCGTGCCATTCTGCTGCAGTATATCTGCGTTAGGCGGTCGGCAAGTGGTTAAGTTTCAGGGAAATAAAAAAAAAAATTAAACAACTGTGAAGCAAAATAAGGGTCAGTGCCCATCTGCAGCCTCACAAGTGTCCATCTGCAGACTCACCATTGCCATGAATGTAGCCTCACTATTGCTAGGAATGCAGCACCCACCATTGCTAGGAATGCAGTACCCACCATTGCCAGGAATGCACTCACGAGTGCCAAAGATTACCTACAGGAGAGTCTCCTGTTTACACGGCGGCCTCTTTAATAGAAAGTCCCGCCTCCTTTGATGGACAGAACAGTCGTCCAATGGCAGCACCGGAAACAGGACTTCCTATTACAGAGGCCGCCCATAAACAGGAAATTCTCCTGTGTGTGTACGGTGCTCGTCCCGCCTCCTCTCTGTCCCCTCCAAGGCATATCCATCTTTTGTAGCCCTGGCACTGGGAGATCGTCGGGGGCCAGAAAAGATATACATGTCCAAATAACTAGGCGGGCTGTTCAAAACCGGAAAGCGGGCCGCGATTGGCCCGCGGGCCGGACTTTGGATATGCCTGGTGTATACTGTCATGCTTGTGTCAGGAAAAATGTGTTGTCATCAGGTGGTATTATAATATTTGATACGTTCTTGGTAGAGGAAAAAGAAAGTGTTTTTTTGTACAGTCACATATATGGACTAGTGGGGTTTTTTCATTATATATGAATCTGTCACATTTATTTAATGTACTTGTATATACATACAAAGTATCAATCTGTATGCATTCTTACAAATGTAATTTATATCACATCATTTTTCATTGCAGATTTTGTTAGGAAGATTTGTTATGAGTTTGTTATTGTTATTTATGTTATAGGATATTTAGCAAGTGCTTCTTTATCTTTGATCTGTATTTGTGTGGTTATTTGAAGGCAGCAGCTTTGTTATACAGATATCCATGTTGTAAAGTGCTGCATAAACTGTTGGCACTATATAAATCCTGAATAATAATAATATACAGGTGCAGTGTAATTTGGTATAGATTAAGTTTGAACACTACCACCTTCACAGTGACCAACAATTTCTCAGATATTGAATACAGCCACAGTTAGTATCATCCATTCACTCTACAGAAACCAAATAAAATATGGAGATTGAGGAGCCATTCATATTTACCTAACCTACAGACCAGCAACAGCCCACAGGAAAATGTTCTTCCTGTACAACGCTCCATTCAACTGAAATGACTAGGTGTGGCATGTAACTGAAGAATGTTGCATCTATTATTTAAGTGCTATACATTGGGTGGAGTGGCAATGCATTGTTGGTATGCAATGAACTTTACATATGTAAAATTGGAGGTTAGGGTCTCAAGTCTTCTACTGCATTAAGGAAGAAATGTTTAGCACAGTTGATTTTTTTTTTTTTTTTTATGTTATTCCAGAGAAGTAAGTTGTTTGGAAAGAAATTAACTTAGAGTTACAACTATTATCGAGTACAATGCAGATGAGATGAGAATGAAAAGAATAAAATGTTTTCCTCTGTTTACTCTTGCTTAGTAACAAAACATGGAAAAGAAAAATATCAATATTTCAATTTATCACTTGACTTCCAAAAGAATTACCCCAATCCCCCAAATAAAATGTATGTCCTTTTTTTTCCCACAAATAGAGCTTTATTTTTGTGGTATTTGATTACCTCTGCATTTATTTTTTGCGATATAGATATATATCTTTTTTTTTTTTTTTTTACTTTCTGCTATAAAACATCCGGAAAAAAAATTGAAAAAAAAAAATCAAATTTTTTAATGAATTGGTCAGTATGTATCCTGCTACATATTTCTGGTTAAAAATCCCAATAATCGTATATTGATTGGTTTGCGCAAAAGTTACAGCATACTATGATATTTTTTTTTTTTTTTCTAGTAATGGCAGCGATCAGTGACTTATAGCGGGACTGCGATATTGCGGCAGACATTCTGACACTTTTTGGGGACCAGTAATACAGTGATCAGTGTTAAAAAAAAAATGCACTGTCACTGTACTAATGACATTGGCTGGGAAGGGGTTAACTGTGTGCCTAGCCTATAGCTACGTGATCTGGTGCACAGGTGCTGCCCTCTAGCAGTAAAACTGCTATAGGGTAGACCTGAAGTGGTTAAAGGATAACCAAATTTGGTACCTTTTAAATCTTTGCACAATAAAAATAAAAATTGTTTTTTTTTTTTTGTTTCACAAAATGAAAAAATAAAAATTGTTATAGTCTTGTGACAGTCTGACAGTGTACAATCTGTCAAAGAAAAGTCTTCATTGCCATCTGTGGATAATGCTCATCCACTATGAACTGAATGACAACAGTCAGGTGGTTAAAAAGGAGTCTAAGGCCCAGCCATACATGGTTCGAAACGTGGCCAGTTCAGCAGGAGATGGCTGAGATTCGAACAGTTAATGGGGAGGCTAAATATACCAAGTTGATCAAACAACTTGGGTACAACCAGCCTGCTGGATTCTCTTGCAATTATCGCTAGCGGCTGCTATAGCCAGCTGAACAGTAACTACATCTTTCCCTATTCAGCCATTCAGGTACCAGAATACAACAGTGGGCAGTGGAGATTGATTTGCTCTTGTTCAGCTTAAATTCACAATAGTCTCCAATATTTGGTTCAGCTAAAAACAGGAGAAATGATCTGGGAAATATATATTCATTTTTTACAGTTCCCAGGTCAAGTTCTCCTGTGTTTAAATATATCTGTGTTTGCATGTGCTTAGACGCTTACAGGGTATATAACCTGGACAAAGAATTATACCGCTAAAAAAAAAAAAAAAAAACACTTTTTTTTATAACAAGTACTTATATAGCGCTGTCAATTTATGCAGTGCTTATTTATATTGTACATACATCAGTTCCTGCCCTCAGGGAGCTTACAATCTAAGGTCCCTAAAGCAGGCCATACATGGTCGAATTTCGAACAAATTTTCTTTTCAAAATCAGAAAATTCGTTTTCTTTTGTGATCCGATGATGCCACCATTGAAAAAATTGCATGTTTTTGGAGTGTGGGAGGAAACCAGTGTACCCTACACAGGCACAGGAGAACATGCAAACTCCAGGCTCTGGTTGAGATTCGAACCGACAACCCTAGTGCTGCTAGGTAGAAGTGCTATCCACTTAGCCACTGTGCTGCCCGATGATATATGCATTCAGAAATGTCCTATAAACCATATAAGCACGTTTGTCAGTGCCAGCATGAACGAGACCTACTTTTGGAGCATCAGTAAAAAATAAAAAATTCTGTGAGTCCAGACATTCAACACCCAATATCAAGAAAGTGACCGATTCGAGTCTCACTTGTAACAATCGGGCAGTGTAAGAGTTAAATCCTGACCAATCACAGCACACAGAATGAGCTGCAACTGCATATTCTCTCATCTAAACACACAGGTTGTTTAGTACGTGCATTACTCCATGGGGTTTATTTACTAAAGGAGTAGAAATAATCACCCATCACTACAGTCATCCAAGCATTTTTTATTGTTCTAGTTTCCCTTGCACATGACAGGGTATTCAAAATAAACGTAGCTTCACGTTATTTAATAACCCAAGTTAAAGTGGTCTTACTTGAGAAGTTTGGGGAAAAAAAAAAAAGATACATACCCACCTCTATGACCGCAGCAGCCCTCCAGCGCTCTAAGACTGAAAACTAAGCAATCAAATGATCACTGATCGCTCAGTTCACAGCAGTTACTGTCAGTCACCTACTCTCTGCTCACTGGAACGCCAGGCTGGAGAGGGCTCTGTCAGTCAGACATCTGGGTGGATCCTGACAATATTGTCAGGATCCTTCCAGAACCTGGAGCAGCTCTGTGATGTTAGCCCACTAATGGCTGATTCTAGGCCACAAGAGTGCAAAAATGCACTCCTCTGACCCAAAATAGAAGTATGACCAAAAAATGCTTTGACCACACTTTTTTCTTTTAAACCCATAATCAAACATTTGTAATATTTCAGCGTACAAATTCTTAAGATATGGTGGCTGCATTTGTTTTCTTTTTTAGGTTCTTTATTTTTACCTGATCTGGCCAGCCATGTCTATTTTTCAATGGAACAAGCCGTCCTACAGATGTAACAGAGCACAGCCATTTACCACTGACAGGGGTGCTTACAATGATCAGCTTTTAAGAAAAACCTTTATCCCAAAAGGAAAAAAAAATGTTTTTACTGCTTAAAAAGCGTGAGCTGAAGTTCAATTTGTTGGTGTATATAAATATGCTAGCACATTTAACCCCCCCCCCCCCCCTATTAATAATGCTGCTGTCCAAAGGGATCTCTGTTGCTCCTTCATCTGTTGCTCCTAGGGTGTAGGCATCCTAGTATTGGAAGGGTTTTAAAGAACAATGGGGTGGCCCCTAAAAGTCGCACATCCAGGTGTTCTGGAGTGATGAGTAGAGTGGCAAGCTCAGCCTGGATTCCAACCAGGCCATACACCCCCCCCCCCCCCCCAGAGCTTAGTCGTGGCGTTGGAATGGTTTTACTGGCCAGATCACCAGGTGAAAACATAGGGGGGAAAAAAAGCCTAGAAAAACAAAAAACAAATAAAATCACCTCTCAGGAATATTAAGCTGCAATATATTACATTTTTGGTTTTGGGAGTTAATACCGCTTGAACATTCTCTAGTATTTTAGTAAAATCAACCCCCATGGGTGTCACACATTTTACACACTGGAGTAGGTAAAAGTGTATACTTCTGTTTTCAAAGTTTAAGGCTCCATGCACACTAAAGCTCATAAACTGCAGTTTATTGGAGTTTGGGCGTTTTTTTTTTAAAAGCCCATAAACTCCACTCTATGTTAGCCTATGTGTCCATGCACACATGAACGTTTTTTAGCTTTAATGAGCAGTGGAGTTTATGGGCTTTTTTCTGAATGCCAGAAATTTGCGTTCAAAGTGCCGTTTTTCACTGCCAAAAAAACGCCAAACACATTTAAATGCTCATAAACGCATGTTAATTAGCGTTCGGCGTTCTATTTTTTCAATGCATTGTGGGAGTTTGGAATGCATTGTGGGATTTTTGGAGTGTCCTCTGTGTATTTTTATTAAAAACGCCCATAAACGTTAGTACAAAATGCTGTTAAAAGCACGTTTTTCAACCAGAGTTTTCTGCCAGCAATCTGGTGTCCAGAAAAAGCTTTTTTGAGCTTCAGTGTGCATGGAGCCTTAAGCTTTGTTTATGGTTTGTATTTAGCCAAAAGCAGTTTTTTTTTTGTACAGATAGCACAATGCCTCTGCTTACCTGGCAGACACTGGATCAACAGTTACCACCCATCCTTGGTATTCATACTTTTCATCAGCAGTGACTTTTACTTCTTTGTTGACATAAGACTGCCATTCCAGGAGACTTTTGTCAAGCCAATTAGTCATGTTTTGTTTTTCCTTTTGCTAGGAGGAAACAACCAAAAGCATTAATCAAAATAACAAAAAAGAACAATACAGCTCAAAATGGCAATGGAGTGTATGCGCACACTTCAGATGTCACACAATAAAATGCTAATACCGGTACTATTCTCAACAAATGTAGATACCTTCTTTTTAATATACTTTATATTGCATTACATACTGTAAAGATGTAACAACTACAAATAATTAATAAAAACCAAGAACACCTAAATGAACCAGACATAATTCAGTCAGTGTGTGGACCTATGGGTACCACTACACCCCACATCCTTTGAATGAAAGCTTGAAGGAGCCAGGCAGAAACACATCAGCCAATCACTATACAATGAACTGCAGCGGGTGGCTGGAGGCCAGTAATAATAGGCAGTTGAGCTGTGGTTTTGCTGCTCCCAAATTGACAAACTGCAGGTTAATATGGCCTAGGGCTATGCTAGTACACATTGCTGAGGAAAAACTCTACCACGTCACATTTGCCACACAGTACTGCCAGTACTTCAAGTTGCAACATGGCATTTCAATAGAAAGTCACCCTTCAGCTGAAGAAAAAGCACATTCAGGAGGTGGCAGCTCCTGAACGCCTGCTATAACACTCCCTGCAAGGTTTTTAATTTCCATTCCTAGTCTCATGTCAATTTTTCTATATACTGCTGTCCCTATATACAGTATCTCACAAAAGTGAGCACACCCCTCACATTATTGTAAATATTTTATGCTATCTTTTCATGTGACAACAATGAAGAAATTACACTTTGCTACAATGTAAAGTAGTGAGTGTACAGCTTGTATAACAGTGCAAATTTGCTGTCCCCTCAAAATAACTCAACACACAGCCATTAATGTCTAAACCACTGGCAACAAAAGTGAGTACACCCCTAAGGGAAAATGTCCAAAATGTCCAAATTGGGCCCAATTAGCCATTTTCCATCCTCTGTGTCATGTGACTCGTTAGTGTTACAAGGTCTCAGGTGTGAATGGGGAGCAGGTGTGTTAAATTTGGTGTTATCGCTCTCACTCTCTCATACTGGTCACTGGAAGTTCAACATGGCACCTCATGGCAAAGAACTCTCTGAGAATTTGAAAAAAAGAATTGTTGCTCTACATAAAGATGGCCTAGGCTATAAGGATATTGCCAAGACCCTGAAACTGAGCTGCAGCACGGTGGCCAAGACCATACAGCGTCTTAACAGGGCAGGTTCCACTCAGAACAGGCCTCGCCATGGTCGAACAAAGGAGTTGAGTGCACGTGCTCAGCGTCATATCCAGAGGTTGTCTTTGGGAAAAAGACGTATGAGTGCTGTCAGCATTGCTGCAGAGGTTGAAGGGGTGGGGGGTCAGCCTGTCAGTGCTCAGACCATACACCGCACACTGCATCAAGTTGGTCTGCATGGCTCTTGTCCCAGAAGGAAGCCTCTTCTAAAGATGGTGCACAAGAAAGCCCGCAAACAGTTTGCTGAAGACAAGCAGACTAAGGACATGGATTACTGGAACCATGCCCTGTGGTCTGATGAGACCAATATAAAAACTTATTTGGTTCAGATGGTGTCAAGTGTGTGTGGCGGCAACCAGGTGAGGAGTACAAAGACAAGTGTGTCTTGCCTACAGTCCAGCATGGTGGTGGGAGTGTCATGGTCTGGGGCTGCATGAGTGCTGCTGGCACTGGGGAGCTACAGTTCATTGAGGGAACCATGAATTCCAACATGTACTGTGACATACTGAAGCAGAGCATGATCCCCTCCCTTCAGAGACTGGGCCGCAGGGCAGTATTCAAATATACCGACCCCAAACACACCTCCAGGATGACCACTGCCTTGCTAAAGAAGCTGAGGGTAAAAGTGATGAACTGGCCAAGCATGTCTCCAGACCTAAACTCTATTGAGCATCTGTGGGGCATCCTCAAATGGAAGGTGCAGGAGCACAAGGTCTCTAACATCCACCAGCTCTGTGATGTCGTCATGGAGGAGTGGAAAAGGACTCCAGTGGCAACCTGGTAAGCTCTGGTGAACTCCATGCCCAAGAGGGTTAAGGCAGTGCTGGATAATAATGGTGACCACACAAAATATTGACACTTTGGGCCCAATTTGGACATTTTCACTTTTGTTGCCAGCGGTTTAGACATTAATGGCTGTGTTGTTATTTTGATGGGACAGCAAATTTACACTGTTATACAAGCTGTACACTCACTACTTTACATTGTAGCAAAGTGTCATTTCTTCAGTGTTTTCACATGAAAAGATATAATAAAATATTTACAAAACTGTGAGGGGTGTACTCACTTTTGTGAGGTACTGTAGTAATAAAGAAAATGTTCCTTGTCCTGAGAATTAAAGTGGTTGTAAATCCCCAATGCAGAAGTTGTACCTATAGGTAAGCCTATAATAAGGCTTACCTATATGTACAGTAAATATTGCCTAAATGGAGGAGATATTTACCATGTAGTACGCTGCTGATGTCATCGGCACATGCGCTGTGAAGAAACGGCCCTCCGTGCCGTTACCTTTACTAGCGAGTAGCGTGACTGGCGACTCCCCCGCGCATGCCGTGAGCGACATCACGCGACTCCGGCCAGTCATAGAGCCAGTCTGCATCCCCGGAAGGAAGAGGGGCGAAGATGGAAGCAAGCAAGTGGCACATAATGGGCTAGTATGTGATGTATACTAGCCCATTATGCTTTCACTTTGCAGGGAAGTAAAACCCATCAGGGTTTACTTCCTCTTTAAGAGTTGAGCAAGCTGTTTGGCACACTATACAGCAGAAACAATACTTCCATCTTTACTACATGCTGGGTGAACATATAATTCAAAAACATAGGGGGAATTTATCAAAAGTGGAGCAGCTATGCATGCCAACCAACCAGCTTATAGCTTTTATTTTCAACCTTAACTGGACAAGCTGGAGACAGCAGTTGATTGGTTGCCATTGGCAGCTGCTCCAGCTTTGATAAACGCCACCATGCTCTGTAAGCTCCCATCACATGTATAGGACTTCAGTGCACATAATTGTGACCCAGCGATCTCCTGACCTACATGGGAATCAATGTGCTCAGTGCAGACACACACACCTCCCCTCTATAAATCATAATTCTCCATACACTACCATCAGAGATCAGCTTTCTGTGAAAAGGAAAATCACACAGCACATGCAGACATCACATCCGGGTGAACTTACCCACAATGCCTCGGTTTGTAGTTTTCTCATTGTGGGCGGGGATTCCTGTGCTGCTTCCTAGTAAAAGAACATTTCCTGTACGGAGCTGATTGTGTGCGGATTGGGCCTTCTGATCCCACAAGTTGTCGCCTCAGACAAGTAAGTCTATTTATATGTAAGTATATTCTAAATGTGAGAAGATTGCGAATACCTTGCTGCCTGAGGGCGAGCTCAGACGGGCAGCCTCGGCTTCTTTTGTACTTTCAGGTGTTGGGGCCTATTTACACCACGTGCCGTAGGACTGCATTGGGCAGCCATTTCATCGCAGTCCCGCCACATGACAAGGAAAATATCATTTTTTCCAGCGCAGTGCGAAGCAATCCACCGCATCACGCAGCGGCCAATACTTTTTTAATGAAGTATCACTGTGTGACATTTCAATAAAGTTTGTTTTAAAAAAAAAAAAGGAAAAGTGAATAGTGGGTGCGCCCCGATCATTGCATCAGCCATCGCATCGCAGCTGCTGTTGTGTTGTAGCACGGCGCTTGGTGTAAATAGACCCCTTAGGCTGGCTTCACACTACTGCATTGCTGTGCATATCACATGCAATGTAAATACATGCCATGCCATGCAAACTATGGCTGAAATCGCATTGAATTTGCACCAAAATGGTGTAGGAACCTTTTTTGGTCCGCACTGGAATCGGATCGCATGGGTGTGATCCGATTCCTGTACCATTTCACAGTTCTCACTGCGATCTGCAAACCGATTTGGAGGTGTCATTAACTTTACATTGACACCCGCATCGGTTCGCAGATGTCAGTGTGAACCACTTGTGATTTGGGTACGATGCGGGAACTTGCACAGGAATCGCAGCGTTTCCCGCATCAGACCAGTGTGAACTGAGCCTAACTGGCTGGATTGCACTCGATCACACAAATCATATTGTTCACATACCGTTTGCATGATCTTCTTTAGACCTACCACATGTAGCACAAGGGCCTGCCTGAGTGGATATAGGTTGATAGGATAAATTAGGTAGGTTCTCCTATTGCAAAATTTTGGTAACTCTGAAGTGGATTGTACTAAGATTGAATAATCAGATTGTAACATTTAGCCCACGTTCACATCGAGACATTTGGAATGCGTTTTGGCATGCCAAATCGACAGCTGTTGCCAGCAATAGCGCCGTCCGTATCTGTGCGATGCCGCTTTGCAGCGCCACACTGATTCCCAAAAGTAGTTCCTGCACTACTTTTGGCGATTTTGGATGCAATTTTAATAGACATCTGTGCAGGAACCCGCACAGATGTCTCTGAAATCGCTCCCGAAGTTGGACTGACATGCGGGTATGAAATTGTCTGCGTTTAGCTAAACTCGCACAATTTCTATCCCGCAGTCAGTGTGAACCTGGGCTTACTGTATAGTGGCAACGCACACTTCAAATTGTGCAATTCAGTCAAAATATTTAAATCTGCAAACTATCAAATAGCTATAACTTTTTTTCCGGTTGATTTAGCCTTTATTTTGACTGGATTTGATGAAACTAAATTGATCAGCCAGAACAAAATTTTAGCCCACATTCACACCTGCGTTTCTAGCCAACAGCGTGCAGGTGCAAAAAAAAAAAATCAGGTGACCTATCGCCTCCCAGATGCCCTCTGAAAAGTGATTCACTGCAATTGTTTTTCAAAGGGCAACGCAACTTTAAAGGGGTTGTAAAGGTAAAAGTTTTTTCACCTTAATGCATTCTATGCATTAAGGTGAAAAAACTTCTGACAGAACCGCCGCCCCCAGCACCCCCGTTTTACTTACCTGACGCCTCGAAAGTCAGCTTCGCGTTCCCGACATCTGTTCCTCCGCTCACCCTGGCCGCTGATTGGCTGCAGTGGATGGATTGAAAGCAGCGCAGCCATTGGCTCGCGCTGCTGTCAATCACATCCGATGACGCGGCGCGCCGGGGGGCGGGGCCGAGTGATACAGCGAGCGGCTATAGCCGCCGGCTGTATCACGGGAGCGCGCCCGCAAGCACTCACCACCGTGCGAGAGAGCTCGCATGAAGGTGGTAAATGCTTGCGGGGAGGAGCTGAGACAGCCGCCGAGGGACCCCAGAAGACCAGGTTCGGGGCCACTCTGTGCAGAACGAGCTGCACAGTGAAGGTAAGTATGACATGTTTGTTATTTTTAAAAAAAAAAAAAAACACCTTTACAACCCCTTTAAATGATCCCTAAAGGACAACCAAAAGTGAAGTTGTTCTTTTACAGAAAACTTGTAATAAAGTAAAGGAGTTGGCTGTTTTCAAGCTGAATAAAAGGCATCTGTACTTTGAGACGTGGAGCATGTATGCAAATCAGGAGTCCGGACTTTCCAGATATGCGTGCTTGTTCAGAGTCAGTGCACTCACATGATCTTTGACAGGCAGCGAGGGGCAATATGTTGCATCTGTTTTAACCCCTGCGTTGCAGGCGGTTGTGATGCGGTCCCATTTACTGGAATGTGTTGTCTTCAGTGACAGTACTCCCCAAATATGTCTGTTCAGATCCACCAAATAGAAACAGATGCAACTTTGTTCCATTTAAAAAAACAAATGACCTGAGTGGACACAGATGTAAATAGGTGATCATCGTCCACAAGCTCATATAAATGAATTACTGTGTGTTTTTCATATGAAAATTGACAGATAAAAAAACAGAACTCCCGTGTGAAAGAGCACAGTCTGTTATTGCTCCAACTTCCTAACAGAACAAACTGTCAAGCAAAAGTGGCAGTTACAGGGTTACTGCTGACAGGAATGCTTACAGTGGTTGGATTTTATTTATGTAAAACCTTTAGGACTTGTTCACACCACATGCAGTGCTTTTTGTTTTTTTTACTGCATCAAAAACGCATGGAAAGTAGGTTATTTGGGTTCCCAAGGCATAGTACACACCAGTGCAGTGCTTTTCAATTCTAGAAAACCAAAGCACAACATGCTGCTTTTTTTTCCTGCACTGTACTGGAATGTGTATGCAGAAACGCAACCGGAATGGATCTGGAGGACGTATTTGTGGTGTGAATGGGCACTTGTCCCAAATGGGCTAAAAAAATGTTTGCTGTAAAGTGTTAGCTGGAATTCAGCTTCAATTTTCCTATGAATTTTTGTTTGAAATTCTATCCATCTATGGCCAGCTTTAGTAAAGTCCAGATAAAACGGTGAGTGCCTCTAACGCTAACCTCTCCCCTGATTGAAAAAGCTGCTGTCTAAGCGGGTCTCCATTAGACCCCTTTCACACTGAAGTGGTGCTAAAGCGCAGGTCGTTTTTGCTGTGTTTTAGCGGCACTTTTTTTAGGCGCTAGCGGGGTGTTTTTTGTTTTTTTTTTTTTAAAGCAGGGGCATTTTGGGAGCGCTATTTATAGCGCTCCCAACCCGCCCCAAAAATGCTGCTTTTGCAGGACTTTTCCTAAAGTCCCGCAAGCGCACCGCCCGAGTGTGAAAGCACACATTCCAATGGGAGGCAGGTTTCAGAGGCTATTTCTAGCGCTAAAACGCCTGAAAACTGCCTCAGTGTGAAAGGGGTCTTACTCCTCTATCCAGAGAAGGAGACACTAAGGCCTGGTTCATGCCTATGCATTTGTTTAGTGTGTTTTAAGTTTTGCAGAAACACACTACAGTCCATTTAACATGGTTCCCTATGGGTCACGTTCACATCTGTGCATTTTATGGAAAGGGCCATGGACTTTTTTCTGGTTTTTGGTTTCCATAGACTTCATTGGATCAAAAACGTGTATTGAAAAACACAAAATGCACCTGGGATATGCAAACTGCAACCTGCATAGGTGTGAATCGAGCCTAAGGCAGGAGGTGTGTTATTGGCCAGATCACCAGGTAAAAATAAGAGAAAAAAGTCTAAGAGTCCTTTCACACTGGGGCGGGGGCGTTGTCGGTGGTAAAGCTCCGCTGTTGTATCCCCCTGCTAGCGGCCGAGAAAGGGTTAAAACCACCGCAAATGGTATAGCCGTGCCATCCCATTGATTTCAATGGGCAGGAGCGGTATACAATCTGCTCCTTCACCGCTCCGAAGATGCTGCTGACAGGGCTTTTTTTACCGTCCTGCCAGCGCATCGCTCCAGTGTGAAAGCCCTCGGGGCTTTCACACTGGAATTAAAGCAGCGGCACTTTCGGGTCGGTTTGCAGGCGCTATTATTAGCGCAATAGCGCCTGCAAACCGCCCCAGTGTGAAAGGACCCTAAGGCTCAGTTCACACTAGTGTGACCCCATTGTGGCTATGCATTGCAACTTGCTTGAAACTTTCATGCAACATTAGAGTTTATGGGACTCTAAGTTGCATCAAAGTAGTGCAGGAATATTTTTTGGAGATGCTGCAACTTGAGTTGCATAGATTGGAGAGGGTGCTGCTGAAATAAATGGGTTTTGACTTGTCATGCGTTGTAATGTGTCACAAGTTGTATGTCAAGTCGCACAAGTGTGAACCAAGCCTAAAAAAAAAAAATGAATGCAGCACCCCAAGCAAGAATGGAATTATGTTTTTGGGGTATACTACCACTTTAAGGGATAAACTCCTGCGTGCCTATGCTGCTCTGACCCCACCATGGTGGCTGGTTTATGAAGCTGCCAATTTTTTCTGTCCTGGTATGAGGGGTTTTAGAGTAAGGCTGGCCATACACTATACAATTTTCTGATTCAATTTCCTTTAGATTTACCTTCAACTATGTAGTGCAAGGGCCTGTCTGATTGCATACAAATTGAAAGGGTTTAGGTTTGACCTCATATTATATGGTTTTGGTAAATCTAAAGGAAAGTTGAACAGGAAAATTGTATAGTGTATGGCCAGCTTAAGATCTACCACAGGTATCTAAGGCCTCATGCACACAGGCATTAAAAAAAATAAAAAAATAAAAATAAAAAAATAAAAAAAATCTGCTTTACAGGTGTACAGCATTTTTGTATGCCTCCAAACACAGTTCTACCGTATGTTAGCCTATGTGGCCCTGCACATCGGGCATTTAGATTCGAATTTTAAGGCACATTGGGGCTCTCTTGGCAGGAGAAAAGCAGCTTCAAAACAGCTCCTAAGCCACGTTTTTACAAATGCTTTTAGGAGCATCAAGCGCTTGGCAGTTTTATTTATTTCATTGGCCAGAATAATAATTTTTGAAATTTAAAAAAAAAAAAAATGCATTTATATGCATTTGTAATTTTTCTTTCTGCCAAAACGCACTCCTTTGAACTCACAAGCGAGGTTTTTTTTTTTTGTTTGTTTTTTATTCCTATAGTGTGCCATTGCCTAACCTTTTTCACCCATTCTGGGGGGCTTTACCCTTTGGTTTCAGGGTTTTTTTTTCTGTATAGTCTATAACAGTGTTTCTCAAACTGTGTGCTGCGGGGAGCCGTCACTGTAACAGTCGGGCCGGGGGCATGGCCGCGGTTGCATTCTGGGTGTTGTAGTCCGTGCTCAAGCACAGGGGAAACTACAACTCCCGAACACCAGAGTCTTGGAGGCAAGGGGGTCAGGACATGTGACTGGCTTGGGCTGGGAGCAACTTTACCCCAGGACCAGGAGCATCACCCCCTAGGAGGTCGTGGCCTGCAAAGACCTGCTGAGCTGCCAGGTGAGAGACCCTGAAACCCCCAGCTGATGCCCACATTCCATCTCCCCCCTCATACCACTTATTTGCCCCAATGATCAGGCTGCATTTATGGACACTGGTGAGGTTGCTTTGATGGACACTGGTGAGGCCGCCTGGCAAATCTTTTCAGGTGTGCTGCGAAAATTTGTACATCTTTTTGGTGCGCCGCAAGACAAACAAGTTTGAGAAACACTGGTCTATGGTGAGCATGGTTAACATGGAGGGGTGTTTAGAAGTAGAAGGGAAAAAAGTCAAACGCCTGTAAAACCGGTTGTTTTTGAGCTCAGGTGCGTATGAGGCCTAAGATCAGCGTTTAGAGGCATAAAACCAAAGCCGCGTTCAGAGCGTTTACACACACACACACACATAAATGCATTTATGCACAACTCCACATGCACATAAACACTAGACATTAGAGGAATTTTATTTTTTTGCTAAGTGATCGCAGAAAGAAAACCCATCATATTTGGAACATATATGTATACACTGGTGTGCATGATGCATTAATGTGATCAGAATCCATGTGAGCGCACTTTCCATGTAATATTGTCATAGCTCCATCTTCTAGACCTGAATATTCCTGTCTTTTATATATAACTAGAATGCTGTACGTTCTATGCAGTGCTCCTAGGTTCCATACTAGTACAATGAAATGTGACGGTTTATGAATGGCCTGTGCTTAGTATCAGGGAAGCTCTGTATTCATTGTGTATCCTCCGAACTCCATACACACAAAAGGGGCGGAGTGTCTCCAGGCTACTGCCCTATCCGCCCGCTCTTCCTGAATGTGGGCGTTCCTAAGATTTACGTAACACACTTTCACCCAATGGGAGGCAGGTACCTCTGCAGGCTGTTGTAGCTCTTATAAGAAACGAGCAGGCGCGCCGCCATATTCCACCTCTAATCAGAGTTGTTGCAGGAGAGCCTTCGGGAGGAATTATGTCGCGATACGGGAGGTATAGCGGTGGTAAGTGTACACGTCGCTGTGTGACGAAGCGTGGTTTCGGGACGCCATTGTGTTGAAGGTGGTGCATGGAGCTGTGTTGCCTAGCAGGCGCTTCCAAGGCATGTGTGGCCTGCAGCGGCCATTTTGTAAGGCGCGCTAGTCACGTGCTCGGTGTAGTGAGCTGGGCGATGTATTGCTGTGAGGGAAATCTCCAGTCATCTCTTGGAGAGGTTTGTATCGTACATGGAGAGGGGCGTGTTATCCCTATTGTGTCCTCACCAGCCGAGTACAGCGGGCTCCGTGTTACCTCGTGTTCACTGATCACCGGGGCTCTGCCGCCATCTCTCCTATAACCGGACACATAGCATGGCGCCAGGGCCCACAATACACCGCACCTGAGAGCACTCCCATAGATCGGAGATTTATTGCTTTTTCTATTCTTCCTGATGAATTATCAGTTTGGCGGGAGCTTTGTCTTCGAGCAGTATATAAGACAAAAGCACACATTTACATACCTCCCAACATTTTGAGATGGGAATGAGGGTCTCCTACTACCAAACGTATGTGGGCATGGGACACGCCCCCGCCACACCCCCTTAAAGGAGAATTAACCAAAAAAAGGTTAATGAAATCCACAAGGGCTTTTTTTTTTTTTTTTTTTTTTTTTTTTTTTTTTTTAACCACTACTATTTTTTTATATTGGCTTTTAAAATGTACACATGCAGCAATTTAGATGAAAGGTTTAGTGCATTTTATATACAACTATATAGATCAGAGCAAAATGAGGGACATTGCTCGACATCAGGGACGTTTGGGCGCTATGCATTTATTATATTGCAGCTTCACAGTTATACAATGTGGTGGATAAATTGGTTTTCTATATTAGGCTGCTGTGTTGTAGAAATGCATAAAATGTTTTCCGGGTGCCGGTTACCCAGCATGCAACATAAAACTTGAACATGCGACTAAAATCACAGGTGCATTCTTGCTTTTTCATTTCAATTGGGACCAGTGTGTTTGGTGCAGTTTTGAAAGCTGCTGTATGCAGGAATTTTCAAAACGCAGTGGTGTGAAGAGTCCCATAGGATTTAAAGTGATGGTGTTTGTAGCGCAGCAAAAATGCATCAGTGTGAAAGCAGCCTTGAGTGCCAATTCACATTTCTGTTATCAGACATCGCACGTGATTCACACTGCTGTGCAGATCGCATGCAAATTCAGATTGTATGGCTAAATTCACATCGCGCAGGACCCCCCCCCCCCCCCCTTTTTTTTTTTTTTTTAATTATTATTTATTTTTTTTCTCCACCAGAAGCAGATCACATGGGTGATCTGATTCCTGTCCGAATTCACACCTGATTGATTTCGAAACCCACCCCGCCCAACACCATGTATCCTGGGTCGATTCTGAAGTTTGTTGCCATTTCCTGGGCAAACTTAATTTTGAGGCTGGATTCACACCTATGCATTTTTCAGACTTGCACTACAATCCATTTACCATGGTTTCCTATGGAACACATTCTGTTGTGCAAAATGCAAAAAAGCACTAAAAATGCATAGGTGTGAATCCAGCCTTAAGGTTTAATATATTGGGTAATTATTTACTTGGTGCAATCTCCTTTTTGTTTTACCAAAATATTGGGTAATTTTATTTAGGGCTGCAACTAACAATTATTTTCATAATTGATTAGTTGGCCGATTAATCGAAACAATAATCGGTTAATAACCTTAAAAAAAAAAAAGTGTGGTATCTAATTTAGTTAATATGTAACGTTTTAAAAGGCAATTTATTCTTAAACCTCTATAAGCAGTGGTAAATATAAATAACCAACTATATGGTTAGGGAACAAAATATCTAATCCACTCTGAGAATGACAGACAGAAGAGATATACTATTAGAGGAGATATACTGATTATATACTATTAAAGGGTGACTCTGGTATATATCATCAGACTCGGATCAAATTTTTTTATTTAAAGAACAAACAATGTCTTCCTTCAAAAAAAAAAAATGTAATTTTAAGAACGTTCGTTCGATTTTCTAATCGTTAGTGGGGTCAAATCAACGTTCATTTTCAACCACAGTGATGGGAAAATTTGGCATTTAAACTTCTAGGTGAAAGGAATTTTCAGACGGTGTATGTGGTTTTTTGTTCAGAAATTACATTTGTTTTAAAAACCGCATGTTAAAAACAAGTGAAAATTTCAAACATTCTTTCATTCAGCGAATGTACACAGATTTTTCGTCTGAATATTCTCGTCTGAAAATTGATCCGTGTGGCCAGCATAAGGCTTGGTACACACCTATGCAGTTTGCTTTTTATCTGTTTCTGCAGTGCTTTTTGCTGTGCGTTTTGATTTTTGCACACATGATTTTGCTGCAATTTGTGTCTTTGCATTTTTTTTTTTGGCCAATTTGTTGTTGGGTAGATTAAAAACACAAATTGCTGCAAAAACACATTACATGCTTTTCTGCAGATTCTCCATTGAAGTATACCATGTAAATGAACTGTAGTGCGTTTCTGCAAAAAGCACCAAATAAACACATTGTGAACCAGGTCTAAGATGTTTAGTAACCTAATGGGGTTTAAAAAAAATAGCCCTTTATAGTACAAAAAAGCAGATAATCGCTACTGTAAGTGGTTCATTTTTTTTTTTTACTGTAGAACTGTGAAAGTAATATTTACAGTAGCGATTATTTGCTCTTTTTGTACTATAAAGGGCTCCTTTTTTAGGTTTTTTTTTTTTGTTTTTTTAACCCCATTATGTTACTGGCCAAGTAATCGATTTATGAAAATAGTAATCGATTAGTTGTCGATTATTCGATTAGTTGTTTCAGCCCTAATTTTATTGTGTTTTGTGTGCCCTACAATTAAAAGAGAAGTCCAGCCTGAGTGTGTTTGGCTGGGTTCTCCTATGGATCAATTCGTTTTGCACTCCTGTGACCCATTTTCAGCAGAGTGGTCTGGAGTCTGCTGACATCACAGGAATTGGTCCAGGCACTGTGTCATCCTGACAAAGTCTGGATCCGCCAGGTGCCTGGACTGACGCCTTAGCCTCTCAGCGAGCTGCTAAGAGCCTGAGACGGCCGCTCACCGACCCTCCACAGCTCAGTGCTCCTGACTAACAGCAGCTCTCTGCTCAGAGAGATGGGAGAACCGAGCCATCAGCTGTGTTCGATGGCTCGGTTCTCAGTGCAGAGACGCTGGGGGACAGATACTGCATCCACCTAGGTAAGTATGATGGGCAAAAAAAAATGTATAACCCATACTTCCAACTTTTGTGTGTGGATAGAATTAGAGAGATAGATTATCTATCTCTAATTTCCTTTGACCTTTGCCCTAATATTGTGCACCATAAGAAATTGGAACTACCACTATTTTATAGTGGATGACAGGTCTGTGTCCACTCAGTTTATGCAGAGCCCCTCGGTCTGTTTTTTTTGTTTTTTTTTTTATCAAGGCAGGTGTAAAACAGGCACACTTGTTAACCCCCGCCGGTCCATAGGCATGAATGCAGGATCCAAAAAGGTGTTTGTGTGGCCCTTATGCTCAGCACCACCATTCGCAACACATGGGGGAATTTCTTAAGATTGGTGCAGTTGTGCATGGCTTCCAGTCTGCTTCTCACTTTCATTTTATAGCTTAAAGTGATACTATATATATATATATATATATATATATATATATATATATATATATATATATATATATATATATATATATATATATATATATATATATTAATTATATACTTTGGTTTTGCTAGTGTGAAGAGGGCCTAGGGAAAACCATGCAGGTAACCTGCCCATCCATTCTTTGAATGGATGTTTGCTTTGAATTTGTTGGCAGTGAAACTATTTTAATTGTGCACAGACTATACTATTTGTCTAGGATTGGAATAAATGTCATCTTTGTCAATAACTGTTTTGGTTTGATTGGGTGGGCTGTTAGGCCCCATTCACACTAGCGCTTTTTTTGATGCATTTTGCAGAAATGCACGGGAATTTTTTAACATGGGTTCCTATGGAACATGTTCACATCAATGCTTTTTTGTATCTCTGCGTTTTTGGAAAGGGTCGGGGACTTTTTTTCATGCAAAAAGCAGCGTTTTGCATGTAATGGTTTTCAATGGACAAGCATCAAAAACGCAAGTGCAGCGTTTTTGGTGCGTTTTTGCCGTTTTTTTTTTTTTTTGTTTTTTTTTTATTTTTTTTTGTAATTTTTTTTAAGACTGTAAAAAAAAATGAAAAAAAAAAAAAAAAAACCGCAAAACGCGGCTCAAAAACGTGCCAAGCATGAAAAAAAAACCTCCAAAAACGCTCAAAAGCAACATGCATAGGTGTGAATCGAGCCTTAGGGATGAGTTTTCACGCAGTTGGGGGTTATTGCATTGTTGAAAAATCTTGCCTAGTATTTAGTCTGCATTACACAAAGATTGGTGATTCTTGTGTTGTTGGTTTTTTTTTTTTTTTTTTTTTTTTTCCTCATTATTTGCTATTAAGTTTACTGTCTATTTTTTATTCTTAGAAGCAAAAGTCTACGTGGGCAATCTTGGTACTGGTGCTGGCAAAGGCGAGTTGGAGAGAGCTTTTAGTTACTACGGACCTCTGCGTACAGTTTGGATTGCAAGAAACCCTCCAGGATTTGCTTTTGTTGAATTTGAAGACACAAGAGATGCTGAAGATGCAGTGCGTGGTTTAGATGGAAAGTATGTTGAACTTTCTAAAGGCTTTTATGTTCTTTTGAGAATACTCTGCATGTCAGAGCTGGTGTAGAAAGCTAGAGAGAGGAATAAAAGTGGTGCCCATAGCAACCAATTCGATGGTACAGTGACTGTCCTTAAAAGTAAGGCCTCACCAGGTTCCAGACATGTTCTGCTGTATATTTAGTATACAGCACGCTTATGAGTGCCAAATGCCTGGTCTGTTACTACACTGTCACTTTTCTGCTAGCCCTGACGTTTTTAGTGTGCCCTTTAGTGATGTAGGGGCTGGATGATGAAACCACAGAACAGTAGGACTATAATAGCGTTCAACACTCTCTCATAAATATTATATGCTGTTAAGGCTTGATAGTCATGTATAAAATGTATGCCATGGTAATTTGTAGTAATGCCTCTTTTTTTTTTTTTTTTTTTTTTTTTTTCCCCCTTCTGAATACAGGGTAATCTGTGGCTCAAGAGTTAGGGTAGAACTGTCAACAGGCATGCCGCGTCGTTCCAGATACGACAGACCACCAGCACGAAGGCCCTTTGATCCAAGTGACAGATGTTATGAATGCGGTGAAAAGGGGCACTATGCATATGACTGTCAAAGATACAGCAGGCGCAGAAGGAGCAGGTACACAGTTTGTCTTGGCTGGCTGTGATCAGTGGCACTCAACAAGTAAAAATGTTTGCTGTGGTTGTTTTAAAGCAGCAGTCCTTAAGTGAATAAATGTAATCAAATATCTGACTGCCCATTAGACCAGACTAGATGATGTTGCAGGCTGTATTACTTTAGAGTATAGTTCTTTTGCTGTAGTATTAGATTTACACAGTCGCCTAAAAGAAAAATAAATTCAAATGTGTCAAACATGTTGCTGGGCAGAACTGACAGACCTATGCTTTACTATATTTTCTGCTATAGTCTCTAAATTATGTGCTCGGTGTTCCTTTTTATCCTGGCTGAACCAGTGCAAATGCTTAGGAGGGAACAAAATATCTGGTCAACTGGAATTCTATGGCCTGATTTTTGGAATATTTCCTTAGTTTATAATTTTGGCAGTTCTGTCTCTTGCCCTAAAACTTTGTTTGACATGTTGAATGGAAGCCTTGTTGCATGCTCTTGCAGCTTACGGGAGGTTCAGAGGAAGCCATAACTATAATCTAGTAAATGGTAGTTTTTAATTTCGGGTTAGTATTTCTCGGTATCTGCTGCGGCCTAAAATCTGTGGCACAACTGAAAACTGTGTTAGAATGGTGGACTGCTGCTTTTCTGTTCTGGTACATTTGGCTTGTTTTACTTTTGAATTGTTCAATTATATTAATAATCACCTGGTCAAAACCTTACAGGTTTCTTCGTTTGAGTCAGTCGCCTTGATTCAGAATGTCACGAGCCTTAAGATTTCATACTGAGGCGCCTTGCAAATCCGACATTATGATTCTGCTAGACCTTGAGGTGATCAGCATAAGAGGCCAGATCCCCTCAAACCATCTACATCTAGATCCACCTTTATGATTCTGTAGAGGTCATGAAATCTAAGATCTACTGTGATCGCCGTATCAAAGTAATATTGGCTTACATTTGGGGCTCCCCTCCGATTTAGAAAAGAACTGCAGATTGACCACATTCCCATCTAGAAAAAACCTTCATGCGTCAATCAAGCCTCATCTGGCTCATATGGCTGTCAGTTTGATCGTCGTTAGATTGGAAGACCTACAGTAGATGAAGCGATCGGCTGGTAGATCCTTCTAGACCGTATAGATCTTCTAGACCTTGGGCCAAAGAGGGTCGACCTGCAGACTTGCAAGGTTTATTTTAACTACCACTTCTAGTCTTTATATTTTAGAATATTTACTTTTAATGTGAAAATGGAATTCCTTTTTTAACAAGTTTTTTTCTCCTGGGTAGATCTATTCAAGGCAAATAGGTTACCTATTTATTTTATTTATTTTTTTCAGACATTGGAAATGTCTGGTTAAGTTGCATTGTCCTTTGTAATTTAGGCATTAAATAACTTGTTCTTTTAAAATATTCAGGTCTAGATCCCGATCTCACTCAAGATCTCGGGGAAGAAGATATTCCCGATCACGTAGCAGAAGCCGTGGTAGGAGGTAAGTTCATCTAATGTCTACCACCCATTCATTCAGTACAGTACTTTAAATAGATGGAAAGTTTGAAATGCTCACTAAGGGCCCTTTTACACTGAGGCGGGGGCGGCGTCGGCGGTAAATCGCCCTGAGGCGATTCAGTTCGCATCGGTAGCGCTATACAAGTCACTCATTCATTCACCTTCGGTATTCGCTAGCGGTCGAGAAAGGGTTAAAAACCACCGTAAAGCGCCTATGCGTAGGCGCTTTGCCGGCGGTATAGCCGCACCGTCCCATTGATTTCAATGGGCAGGAGCGGTATACACTCCGCTCCGAAGATGCTGCTAGCAGGACTTTTTTTTACCGTCCTGCTAGCGCACCGCTCCAGTGTGAAAGCCCTTGGGGCTTTCACACTGGAATCAAAGCAGCAGCACTTTCTGGTCGGTTGGCAGTCGCTATTATTAGCGCAATAGCGCCTGCAAACCACCCCAGTGTGAAAGGACCCTTAGGGCAGGTAGATACTTGGAGCTAGGGGGGGGCTTAATTATGTTTCTTGTCTTCCAGTGTTTATAGACGGTGTTATAAACAACTCTGGGCACGATTTTTTTTTTTTTTTTTTTTAATAGAAAAGGAGAAAAACGCTTTTGCCCCCTTCCTTTCCTTTTTTCCTTTTATCATCATCCTTATACTAAAGTTACGTGGGTAATATGTAACTATAAAATGAGAAATCATGTCAGCTTGGAAAAGAGAATGAGTTATAGTGCACCTGGAAAGTATTCACAGTGCTTCACTTTTTCCACATGTTTTTTTACAGCCAAAATGGATTAAAGTCATTTTTTTTCTCATTCTACAAACAATACCCATAATGAAAATGTGAAAGAAGTTTGTTTGAAATCTTCGCAAATTTATTAAAAATAAAAACTGAAATCATATATGTAGATAAGTATTTACAGCCTTTGCCATGACACTCAAAATTGAGCTCATGTGCATCCTGTTTCCACTGATCATCCTTGATGTTTCTACAACTTGATTGGAGTCCATCTGTGGTAAATTGAGTTGACTGGACATGAATTGGAAAGGCACACACCTGTGTGTGTGTGTGTGTGTGTGTGTGTGTGTGTGTGTGTGTGTGTATCTATCTCTCTGGTGAAGGGTACAGAAAAAAATTCTGCAGCATTGTGAAGGTCCCAATGAGCACAGTGGCCTCCATCTGTAAATTGAAGCAGTTTGGAACCATCAAGACCCTTCCTACAGTGGGCTGCCTGGCCAAACTGAGCAATCTGGGGAGAAGGGCCTTAGTCAGGGATGTGACCAGGAACCCGATGGTCACTCTGACAGAGCTCCAGTGTTTCTCTGTGGAGTGAGGAGAACCTTCCAGAAAAACAACCATCTCTGCAGCACTCCACCAATCAGGCCTGTATGGTAGAGTGGCGAGACAGAAGCCGCTCCTCTGTAAAAGGCACATGACGGCCCACCTAGAGTTTGCCAAAAGGCATCTGAAAGACTCTCAGACCATGAGAAACAAAATTCTCTGGTCCGATGAAACAAAGATTGAACTGAATGGCAAGTGTCATGTCTGGAGGAAACCAGGCACCGCTCATCACCTGGCCAAATACTATAGTGATGCATGGTGGTGGCAGCATCATGCTATGGTGATTTTTTTTTTTCAGCGGCAGAACTGGGAGACTAGTCATGATCAAGGGAAAGATTAATGCAGCCATGTACAGAGACATCCTTGATGAAAACCTGCTCCAGAGCGCTCTGGACTTCAGACTGGGATGAAGGTTCATCTTTCAACAAGACAACGACCCTAAGCACACAGGTAAGATAACAAAGGAGTGGCTATGGGACAACTCTGCATGTCCTTAAGTGGCCCAGACGTGAACACGATTCAACTTCTCTGGAGAGATCTGAAAATTGCTGTGCACCGACACTCCCCATCCACCCTGATGGCGCTTAAGAGGTCCTGCAAAGAAGGATGGGAGAAACTGCCCAAAAATAGGCATGCCAAGCTTGTAGCATCATATTCAAAAAAGACTTGCGGCTGTAATTGGTGCCAAAGGTGCTTCATCAAAGTATTGAGCAAAGGCTGTGAATACTTATGTACATGTGGCGTGTGTGTGTGTGTGTGTGTGTGTGTGTGTCTTATTTTTAATTTTGAGACTTTAAACAAACTTCTTTCATGTTGTCATTATGGGTTATTGTTTGTAGTATTTTGAGGAACATAATGAATTTAATCAATTTTGGAATAAGGCTGTAACATAATGCAATGCGGAAAGTGAAGCGCTGGGAATACTTTCCTGGATGCACTCTGTCTCCTGAGTCCCTGGCAGCTCACTGGCTTCTCCTGCTGACTGTCATGGTCTCCTGTAATGTTTCCATTCCTTGCCAACAAAGCATCATCCATAAGTGCAGGTGTCAGGAAAGTGTACAGAGTTCTTTTATAGATAGATATACTGTGCCTGAATTGCTCTAAATGGGATTTTTAGCTGAAATCTGAGTAATCGTGTGAAAACCAGGGATGTCTGGGCAAAAACTTGTTTCTTCTTTTGTTTTTCGTGGAGTAGCCAAGAGGAACCAATGGATGACTGTTAACTTGATAATGACATTTTGGTTGCTTGTCCCTTAACTTAAGCTTCGTACACACGGTACGATTGTTGGCAGGGGATTGTCTGTTAACGGACTGTTGTCCTAAAATCTTACCGTTAGTATGCTCCTTTTTGACAATTGTCCAATTTTCGGCCAACAAATGTTGGCTGACAGGCTAGTAAATTTTCGGTGGACAACGGCTTGATTTTCACCAATCTGTCACACAAGTTGAAAGTACAAACATGCATGCTTGGAATCAATGCTCACCAAACCTGAAATTGGCAGAAGGGGTCCAAAGGGTGACGCTCGAGCTGAAATATCTCGTAGTACGCTACTATATTCGTGTTTGACACGACAATTGTGTACCATTAGTGTGCAAGACAAGATCCTGACATGCCCTGTTGACAAAAATCAGGTGGTTGGCCAAAAATCGTACCGTGTACGAGGCTTTATACTTTTGTAAGAGCTTGCCGTCTGTGTTGGTTATACTGAATAGTTAATGCATTTTCTAACAGACATAACTGCAAGACATTCATATATTCATGTTCTGTTTCTTTCTGTAGGTCCAGGTCTGCTTCTCCCCGGAGATCAAGATCTGCTTCACCACGTAGGTCCAGAACTGGAACTCCACGCAGAACTCGATCTCCTCCTTCTGTTAAAAGATCTCGGTATGTAACAAGTTAAAAATAGTTTTTCCAGAAGGTCTTTCAGCTACTGTGCAGAAGCAGATTCGCTTGACTTCAAATTGTCATTATGGGGTTAATTTACTAAAACTAGCACACTTAGAATCTGGTTCAGCTGTGCATGATAGCTAATCAGCTTCTAACTTCAGCTTGTTCACTTAAGCTTTGTACTATATCATAAAACCTGGAAGCTGATTCATAGTTGCACCAGATTTTGCTCACTCCAGTTTTAGTAAATAACCCCCAATGCTCCTATGTTTGCATAAGGGGCAGAGACCATCGCTCTGCACAATAGTGTAGCTCCTCCAAGTCTCTGTGCCGTTTGGTATTGATGTCTTTTTTCGTGAGTGCGAATAGAGATAATGGGGATAGAACTGCTCTGTGTGCCCTTTCCAATGAATGGAAAACCATTTCTAGAGACCTCCCCTCAAGATAGATGCCCTTCATCTCCAACTAATGCTGATCAGCCAAAAATAAAATCTATATACACATACAATTTATTAGATTTTTTTTTTTTCTCTTCCCCCCCCCCCCCCCATTTAGGTCACGGTCCAGGTCTGTGTCACGCCCCAGAAGCAGGTAAGATATTTTACTTCGATACAAACAAGAATAGCTGTACTTTGTTTTGCAGCTGTTTGTCTTGGAAATGTACTTATGCAACAACCAATATGCATAATATACTGTTCCTATGATTTAGGAACGTGGTCATCCATTGCTGCAGAACAAATTGAGTACTTGATTAAATTATACATTAAAAAAACTAGTAAAGATTAGAAATTTCCACCAAGCTTTGTACCAGGAACATAATGTTAAATTGATTTAAAAATGCAGGAAAAGCCTACATTTTGTATCGGCGGTAAACTCGCTGGTTAAAGAATAAAGTCACCTTTCATTGTGTTAACACCCATATCCAGGGTGTAACCTGTTACTAAATGAACAGGACCCCTGTCAAGTTGCAGAAAAACTGCTGCAAGTCTTTTTCACACCTTTTTTAAAATGACTTTTAAATATACCAATTATCATAACTAAAACTGCTGCTGAATTAACATGCCCATAGCTGAGGTGTGGTTAAAGCTGAATTAACCCTAGGCTAACCTAACATGGTCTCCAAACAAGCTGTGAATGCATATGACTTTTCTATATATTTTTTTTTTTTTTTTTTTTTCTCTCTCTCTGTAGGTCAAAATCAAGATCTGTTTCTCCAAAAGGAGCAAGGTATATATTACCAGATCCTGGTATTTTTACATCTTTACATTCTCATGAATAATTGGTTTGGAAATTTGATATGTGTCATTGTTTTACATTTGGGTTTTACTTGGGGAAATTAAGTTTCTAGTATACTAATTTTAGGGACAGTTAAGGAAGCTTTGGTGGGTATAGGCTGTGTTGGGCTTCCATGTTGTAGAGTCTGATGCAATCAGGTCATGGAAGCACTTCATTAGATTCAATTATTTAGTAGAGTACTCGTTTACAAGTAATTTGAATCTATAAAGTGTTAAACCTCCTAAACCATTCTAGTTTCCCACTGTATGGGGTTTAAGTCTGGTTATGAGTTTCGAACTGGATCTGAAAACTTCTAATATATAATATATTTTTTTTTTCAGTCGTTCACCCTCCAGAAGCCCGAGGAGGAGCATAAGTCCGGAAAGGAATGGCTAAATGACCACTTGGAATTCATGGCGCTCCTGCCACAATTTTTTTTCACCTTTTTGTTTTAAGTCTCACTTTGGTAGGCTAGCATATGTCTTTTTATATCCTGTCCACATGAAAGTGAAATCTATTTTTGTTTTTGTTTTTTTGTATCTAAATTACTTGTGCAATGAACATGAGTTGTCCTGATTAGTGTGTCTGCAGGAAGCAGATGTAAGTTTGCATGGCTGTAGATAATTACACTTTTTAGAACCTGTCAAATAAAACCTGCCCAGTGGCCAACTATGCATATCATTTTGGCTTGCCTTCAAAAATGTCTCGAGGGGCTAGACATGGTACTGATCAAGGATTTTGCTAGCATTGTGCCACTGATATCTTCATGGACTAGCTCTTTATTTTGTTCAGCTGTTGTTGATTCCAAAAAAAATGAGTTTGTGAGACATGTATTCAAAGTTTGTTTCCTAAAGCTTTAAACCAAGAGTCTCAAACTGGCTACCCCCCCAGCTGTTGCGCAACTACAAGTCCCATTGTGCTTCTGCCTGTGGGAGTCATGCTTGTAACTGTCAGCCTTACAATGCCTCATGGGACTTGTAGTTCCGCAACAGCTGGAGGGCCACCAGTTTGAGACCCCTGCTTTAAACACTGTTGCAGATCATAGAAATTGAAAAAAATGCGATGTTCTAAATAAAGTTTTATCTTTTTTTTTTTTTTTTCAAGCTTCTATATCTGTGTGTGTTTTTCTTAATGGTTATAGAAGGGACTTAGAAATACGTGAAAGGGTTAAAGAACAAGTTCCCCTTTTTTTTTATTTAAAAAAAAAACTCGGTTCCAGTTAAACATTTTGCCGCCCTGCCTGAGACCACACATCTTTTCTGGTAAAAATATATATTTGCTGTCCTCTCTTCCTAATACCCATAGGTAGTGTGGTCCCATTCGTTCCATGTTCTGCTTGAATGTAGATTACCCATAGATGCAAATTTGGGCTGTTGTACAAGTAGACACTAAAAGGAGCTGGTGGGAATATTTTTGCTGGAAAGGCTGTGTGGCTCAGGGCAGGAAAGTGGGCATGTTTTCAACACGACATGCTGCATTTTAGGGGTTTTAATAAAGGATGCTTTTATTAAAAGTGAATGTGTCCTTTTTAAATTGATTCCACTTGCCTTTAGTATTGAATGCTATTGGACAATTGTAATTGACAGGTACCTCATATTTTCAGAAGGGGAGGATGATGGGAGGTTTCCAAAGCAAGCAGTCCTTTCTTGTATTCCGAGAGGTATGCATTTCAGTTTTAGGCACCAGCTCACAAAAAGTTATTGGAAATGGAGAAAGTGCAGAGAAGGGGCAACCAAACTGATAAGAGCTCAGCTATGAGGAAAGATTAGAGGAACTGAATTCTCTCTTGAAGAGGAGATGATGATCAACATGTACAAATACATAAGTGGTCCATGTAGTGACCTTGGTGTTGAGTTATTTACTTTAAGGTCATCAGAGGACGAGGGGCACTCTTTATGTCTAGAGGAAAAAAAGATAATCTCCAAATACAGAAAGGTTTCTTCACAGTAAGAGCTGTTAAAATGTGGAATGGACTTTTTCCAGAGGTAGTTCTGGCCAGCTCCAGTAGATTGGTTTAAAAAAGGCCTGGATTCTTTCCTTAATGTACGTAACTGGATACTGATATTTTTATAGGTAAAGTTGATCAAGAGAAAATCCGATTTGCCTCTCGGGGGATCAGGAAGGAATTTTATTTTTTTTATTTATTTTTTTTCCCTCTGCTGTAGCAAATTGGATCATGCTTTGCTGAGGTTTTTCGCCTTCCTTTGGATCAACTGTGGGTAGTATAGAATTGTGTATATGGGATTGTATGGGGTATCTGTTAATCAGGTTGGGGAAAAAAAAATGTAAAAAAAACTTCTGTTTTGAAATCCCATTTGGGAAGTCCCTGCTGCACAGCAAGGATCGCTAGATCAAGAAGGAGGATATGTATTTGTGGAGGTGGGCAGCACTAAGGATTGGGGAAGTTGAGTAAGGGACACCTTGTACCTAAGCACCTTAGATTACCTTTAGGGCTGCAACTAACGATTATGAAAATAATCGATTAGTTGGCCGATTTTATTGTTTCGATTAATCGGTTAATAACCTTTTAAAAGTAGTGTGGTGTATAATTTACTTAATATGTAAATTTAAAAAAAGCAATTTATTATCTATATGCGGTGGTAAATATAAATAACCAACTATAGGGTTAGGGAGCAAAATATCTAATCCACTCTGAGAATAAGACATACTGTATATACTATTAGAGGAGAGATAGAGGATATATACTGTATACACTAAAAAAGTGAAAGCAAGGGAGAGGTGTGTGCTGTGCTCTCTGCCTCCCCCTACAGTGCAGTACCGGCATGGAGATTGAAGGTACAGAGCTGCAGCTGCCAATTTTTTTAAAAAGGCGATTTTTATATGTTTGTGTGTGGGGGGGGTTTTATATATATATATATATATATATATATATATATATATATATATATATGCACTGGTGAGGCACAGGCAGGCTGCACAATGGGCAAAGGTAGGCTGCTGGGCACAGTGAGGCTGCATTGATGTCCTGTAGCATGTCCCCAGTCTCTGACCATCTCCTGTAGCATGTCTGCAGTCTCCGACCATCTCCTGTACCATGTCTGCAGTCTCTGACTGTCTCCTGTATAAAAATATTTTTTTTAAACTTTCGGTGTCGGTGCTGTTTCGGTTTTCGGCCTACTGTATTTTTCTGTTTCGGCACCAAAAAACCCATTCGGTGCATCCCTAATTCTATATTAAAGGGTGAATCTGGTAAATATCAGATTCGGAGATCAAATGTTTTATTTAAGAAAAAAAAAAAACCAATGTCTCTTTTAAAAAAAAAAAAAAAAAAAAAAAAAAAAAGTAATTTTAACCACTTCAGCCCCGGAAGGATTTACCCCCTTCCTGATCAGAGCACTTTTTACAATTTGGCACTGCGTCGCTTTAACTGCTAATTGCGCGGTCATGCAATGCTGTACCCAAACGAAATTTGCGTCCTTTTCTTCCCACAAATAGAGATTTCTTTTGATGGTATTTGATCACCTCCTGCTGTTTTTTATTTTTTGCGCTATACACGGAAAAAGACCGAAAATTTTGGGGAAAAAAATATTTTCTACTTTTTGTTATAAAAAAAAAAATCCAATAAACTCAATTTTAGTCATACATTTAGGCCAAAATGTATTCGGCCACATGTCTTTGGTAAAAAAAAATGTCAATAAGTGTATATTTATTGGTTTGTGCAAAAGTTATAGCGCCTACAAACTAGGGTACATTTTCTGGATTTTACACAGCCTTTAATTTGACTGCCTATATCATTTCTTGAGGTGCTAAAATGGCAGGGCAGTACAAAACCCCCACAAATGACCCCATTTTGGAAAGTAGACACCCCAAAGAAATTGCTGAGAGGCATGTTGAGCCCATTGAATATTCATTTTTTTTTTTTGTCCCAAGTGATTGAATAATGACAAAAAATAAATAAATAAAAATTACAAAAAGTTGTCACTAAATGATATATTGCTCACACAGGCCATGGGCATATGTGGAATTGCACCCCAAAATATATTCAGCTGCTTCTCCTGAGTACGGTGATACAACATGTGTGGGACTTTTTGGGAGCCTAGCCGCGTACGGGGCCCCGAAAACCAATCACTGCCTTCAGGATTTCTAAGGGCGTAAATTTTCGATTTTACTCCTCACTACCCATCACAGTTTTGAAGGCCATAAAATGCCCAGATGGCATAAAAGTGACAAATTATTTTATGGGCATATGTGGAATTGCACCCCAAAATACATTTAGCTGCTTCTCCTGAGTATGGGGATACCACATGTGTGGGACTCATAAAATCATTTTTATTGTTATCTAAGGGAATGTAAATATCCCCTATGATAGCAATAGGTAGTGACAGGTACTCCTTTTTTTTTTTTTTTTTTTTTTTTTTTTTTTTTGAAAAAATTGGGGTCTATTAGACCCTACATTTCTCCTCTGCCCTCAATGCATCTGACCACACCAAGATCAGTGTGATAAAATGCTTCCCCAATTTCCCAATGGCGCTGTTTACATCCAGTGAAATCTAAGTCATAAAATGCTCGTAGCTTCCGGTTTCTTAGGCCATAGAGATGTTTGGAGCCACTCTGGTCTCTGATCAGCTCTATGGTCAGCTGGCTGAATCACCGGCTGCCTTCTCAGGTTCCCTGTTGAGACAGGAGAGCCAGAGAAAAACACGGAAGACGGTGGGGGGGGCTTATTCCCTCCCACTGCTTGTAAAAGCAGTCTAAAGGCTAATTAGCCGCTAGAATTGCTTTTACATGAAAGCCGACCGCTGGCTGAAAAGAATGATACCAAGATGCAGGCATCATTCTGGTATAACCACTCAAAGTCGTGAATGGCGTACCTGAAGACAAAAAAATGGTTAACAATAAAGCACAGTAAACGGTAAAGTATAAAAAATTGCATACCTGAAAAGCAAACATGATAAAACATAATAACAATAAAACATTGCAGAATAGAATACAGTAAAAAAGAGCAGAACGAGAGAGAGAGAGAACAATAAAATGACAACTATTTTTTTTTTAATTTTTATATATTTTTTTTTGTTTTTTACACTTTTTTTTTTGTAACTAACTTTTATAACTAACCGGTTCCAGGTTCAGGTCTCTCAAAATGCGATGGCATCTTGGGAGACCCTGTGAAAGTGCGCCTAGTCTGTGCAATGCTGTACCCTATGCTAATACTCAAGTTGTGTATGGTAGCGTTCAAAACATTCACCAATGCAAAGACCAGGATTATCAGGACAGGAGGGACAATAATAGTGGGTGTCACACCTATATCCGCGCTTGCTGCAGACACATTTTTTTTGGGGTGGGGGGTGTCGCTGGGTAGGGGTACTCGGGAGGACATAAAGAAAATGCCTCTCATGCAGCCGACTGCATTTGGTTGGGGATGTGAATGGGGGAAGTACAGGCGCTGCAGAAGCGGTGGGTTCCCAATTAGGATTGGCGAATGCAGCAGGAAGGGCCTGTGTTTGTCTTTTTGGTGGCAGCGGGACACTACTTGTGCTTGCCACCTCACCAGCTTGAACTGCACTTATGGGACTCGCCACGTCACCAAGTGTTACTGCAGTGCTGGTTTGACTACGACCGGGATGTACTAGGCCGCTAATGCTTGCCAGTTCACCAAAACGCTACCAAAAAAACTGTTAGCGATCGCAGGGATCAGGCCTGACTTTGCGAACGCTGCAGTTATGCGTTTAGTGTTTTGTAAGTGACAGTGATTGATCAATACTGCACTTGGGTGGGCTAGGCTGGGCCGGGCGGAGGGGCAAAACGCAGGTGCTAGCAGGTATCTGGGCTGATCCCGCTAACACTGCGTTTTTGGGAACCCTAAACTGCTGGGGACGCTAGTATAGATCTGATCGGATCAGATATTGATCCGTTCAGATACTAGACCACTAAGGGAGGCGTATGCTGCGTGCGTGGGTGTTAGCGGTACTGGCGCTAATCTGACACTGCCTGGGGCAACGCATATCACCGCCGGGCGATCAGGGGGCTAAACCTTTCCTGACACTATAAAAAAAATAAACGAACTAACCAGCATCACCCGTAACGGTTATACGGTGATTAGTGGTGAAAGGGTTAACTAGGGAGCAATCAAGGGGTTAAAACATTTATTAGATAGTATATGGGGGTCCCTGTCGCTATAAAATGCTGACGGCGAACCTGTATATTTACCTCCCTAACTAGCGTCACCAGTGACACTAATACAGCGATCAGAAAAATGATCGCTTAGCGACACTGGTGACGGGGGGTGATCAAGGGGTTAAAAGTTTATTAGGGGGGTATCCTAAACCTAAAGGGGGCTACCACTAACTGCCCTACCACTTCTAACTGTCACAAACTGACACCATGCAGTAATCAGAAAAAAAAAAAAAACTGCTTGGTGTCAGTGGGGGAGGGGCGATCGGGGGTGTAATGTGTGCCTGGCATGTTCTACTGTGAGGTGTAGTATTGTGCAACTCAGATGTCTTCTCTCCTCGGCGCCGGCACAGAAACTGCTGAGCCGAGGAGAGATGACATCACATCCCCTGCCTCTGTGTGTGTGTGTGTACTACACAGAGGCAGGGGACGATTCTCATTGGCTGGGAACGATCGCGAGGGGGGGGGGCACGAATGGATGGCCTCCCCCTCATCTCTGATCGCTGGCAGACCAAAGCCGACCGCCTCAGGCACCGGGCCCGCCCGCGGGAAGGCAATCACGTACCAGGTACGTGATTTTGCCTGCCCGTGCCATTCTGCAGACGTATATCTGCGTGAGGCGGTCGGCAAGTGGTTAAGAACGTTCATTCAATTTTCTAATCATTAGTGGGGTCAAATTGACGTTAATTTTAAACCACAGTGATGGGAAAATTTGGAAATGGATAACTTCTTGGTCAAAAGGAATTTTCAGACAGTGTATGTGGTTTTTGTTCAGAAATTACATTAATTTTAAAAACATTTTTCCTCAGAATATGCTCGTCTGAAAATTGATCTGTGTGGCCAGCAAAAGGCTCGGTACACACCTATGCAGTTTTGATCTGTTTCTGAAGTGCTTTTTGCTGTGCGTTTTTGATTTTTGCACACAGTATTTTGTATTTTTTTTTTTTTTGCCCAATTTGTTGTTGGGCAGATAAAAAAACACAAATTGCTGCAAAAACACATTTACATCCTTTTCTGCAGCTTCTCCATTGAAGTATATTGACCCAAAAAAGCAGTTTTGTGTTTAAAAAAAAAAGTCCCTGACCCTTTCCAAATACGCAGTGGCTGAAAAAAAGCATAGATGTGAACGTGTCTCATAGGAAACCATGTAAATTAACTGTAGTGTGTTTCTGCAAAAAGCACCAAACACATAGATGTGAACCAGGTCTAAGACGTTTAGTAACATAATGGGGCTAAAAAAACTAAAATTGGCCCTTTATAGTACAAAAAAGCAGATAATTACTACTGTAAGAGGGGTTTTTTTTTCTCCTCTGTAGAACTGAAAGTAATATTTACAGTAGCGATTACTTGTGCTTTTTGTACTATAAAGGGCTCGTTTTTTTTTTTTTTTAACCCCATCATGTTACTGGCTGATTAATCGATTTATGAAAATAATAATTGATTCATTTCATAATTAGTTGTCGATCGATTTGTTGTTTCAGCCCTAATTACCTTATCTTGTATGTGTATATACAGTGGGTATAAAAAGTCTACGCACCCCTGTTAAAATGTCAGGTTTCTGTGATGTAAAATAAACAAAGATAAATCATTTCAGAACTTTTTCCACCCTTTTTTTTTTAAATGTCACCTATAAACTGTACAACTCAGTTGAAAAATAAACTGAAATAATAATTTTAACTGGGGATGTAGCAGTCTTCAGAATTAGACCCCTTTCACACTGGGGCATTTTGCAGGCGCTTCTGGGCTAAAAATAGCGCCTGAAAAACACCTCCCCTGCAGTCCCAGTGTGAAAGCCAGAGTGCTTTCACACTGGGGCACTGCGCTGGCAGGACGTTTAAAGTCCTGCACGCAGCATCTTTGAGGCAGTGTCCTGCCCACTGAAATTAATGGGCACCGCTGCCAAAGCGCCTGCAAACAGTTAACCCCTTGATCGTCCCCTAGAGTTAACTCCTTCCCTGCCAGTGACATTTTTATAGTAATCAGTGCATTTTTATAGCATTGTCAAAAGTGTCCGATGTGTCTGCCTTGTCGCAGTCCCGATAAAAATCGCCGCCATTACCAGTAAAAAAAAAAATTAATAAAAATGCTACAAATCTATTCCCTATATTGTAGATGCTATAACTTTTGAGCAAACCAATCAATATACGCTTAAATTGTTTTTTTAATAGCGCAAAAAATAAAAACCGCAGAGACTATCAAATACCACCAAAAGAAAGCTCTATTTTGTGGGGGAAAAAAGGACGTCAATTTTGTTTGGGTGCAGCGTTGCACGACTGCGCAATTGCCAGTTAAAATATTGAGAGCACTATTAGCAGTTTGGGCTAGTGCAGGAGTTATGGTCATATTAAAATCCCTCATTCACACAGCCAGAACCGTTGGATGTCGAGATATGAAGGCCAAGTCCTTGTTGACCACTTCCGGGCTGTATGGAGGGGCGACATAGCAGGCCAATATTGGGATTTACGTAGGGTAGCATGTAAAGAACAGATATCTGCCCTGCTGGTCTGACAGCAATGAGATTATTTCAAATGGGACAGCTTTTGTGATTAGGTTAAACACCCCCCTAGGCAGGTGGGTATAAGTAGTGTGATACGCCCAGCCTATCCAGGGCCGTCGCAGGGCAGCCTGCAGATGGCCTGTAGCATGTTTCCACTAGAGCTATTATATCAGTCTTTTGAGACTTGAGAAAGGCAAGCACAGCGGTGCGTTTGATGTTATTTTGTATACCCCGGACATTCCATGTTAGGAATTTAAGGGGAGCCATAAGATATAGGCATATAATCTATAGGAATCATGTATAAGTTGGAACAGCAGGGAGAGAGCAGAGCAGTAATCAATGATCAGCAAAATTATACATTGCACCATAGCTAGCAGGAGACGCATCCAGTTTACCATGTATTTTCAGATAATGTGAATAGAGAAAAAAAACACTAATTCTGGCCATACACTATACGAAAAATCGTCCGAAAAAACTTTCATATAGACACTTTGTTCGTTTTTCGGCAAGTTAATGGGCACAAATTGATAATCGTTTGTGACGTTTTTGTGGGGAAATAAACGAACAGCTAGTTTTGAAAATTTCAGCCGAACGTATGATAAATTGCAAGGTTAATGTGTTTCCCGTCCGAACTGTCTGCACTAGGTATATGTAAAAAAAACGAACAAAAAATTATTTATGTCCACTGAACGATTTATCGGTCATTACATGATGGCATGATTGTTTGCGGTCATGGTCGAATGTTAGTCTTTCGAAAATGTGTTCGGCCAATTTTTCGTATAGTGTATGGCCAGCATAAGCTTTCAACAGGAACATATCCCATCCCTCCCGGCTGCACACCTCCCAAACCCGGTGTGAGCATACAATCCCATAAACAAAACAAATGAACCGTCTTCCGACGTGAGGAGCAAACCGGAGGCATATATCTTAAAGAACATATAGATGGGAGTGTAGGAAATAACAATATAAATCCAGAAATAGGAAAAGCATTGCTAGGGGGACGACTTCTTCATTGAACAGTGCGAGGTAAGATAGTGAGCAGAGAGCTATACCCCACTCGATTGAGCCTGTAGGGGTTTCTTGCAGCTATTCAAGAAGTGCCTAAGTAGCAATCACTGTCAAATTGTAGCTCACATGAGTAATATCACTAAGAATCCAAGACACCTTTTAATGTCTGTGTGAAGGATAGTCCAGCAGGCAAGGGGGGGAAGAGGTCACTAAACTTAAATCCAGAGACCTAGGACCAATGTAAGGCACGGTAGCAGTGCATTTCCAGGAGTAATGAAACAAGGGGAGGGTAGGTATGAGAAAGTTGAATACCAACTCGTGCATCATAGGTGAAGCAGATCTGTACCATTAGGCGAGCAGTAGTGGGACACATACAGCTAAATGTACTCGCATGGCCTAGAACAAAGGTATGTTCTACGCAGGATGAGCCCTCTGATCCAACCACATGGAAGCGGCACCTGGGTCATTAAAAGAACTGCCGGCACCTGGGTCATTAAAAGAACTGCACTCAGCCACCATCTTCCACTCAGGCGCGCAGGGAACAGCATGGCGTATTTCAGATGTTGGACGCGCATGCGCCGCTTAACTTCCTGAAATCATGATTGTTGTCTTTGCACCTCATTGGAAAAATCAGGAAATACAGCCAGATGAATATTTCCAAAAAGGAATGTTTCCCCGCTCTCTAGTGAGACATATAACTTTGTCCCGGTCCTTGAAGTTTGAAGAATTTTTGCAATAAAGGTATGCGGTGGAGTGCCTGGGGGTGGAGATACGGTGGGCCCGCTCCACCGCGAACATAACTGAAAATGCTTCTCTGCCATATGTGGTGGTGAGAGGGTTTTCAAGGAATTCCGCCGAATCAGCCTCTTCTGCCTTTTCTGGAAGCCCAAATAAGCGAAGATTACAGCTACGCAAACGTTTCTCCATATCATCCTGTTTGGCACTAAACTGTTGAAGTTGCTGTTGCATGTTTTCAGAGGGGTGCACAATATCCTCTGTCCTACTGATACGGGCTTCAGTCTCGGTAACCCGATCCTTCAGTTTGGACACATCTTGGCGTATATGGGAGATATCTATCTTAATTTCCTCAATTTTAGCTGTGAGGGAGCTGTGGCAGAGGGCAATAGCGTCCAGTACCTTGACGGCATCCGCCGTGGGTTGGTCTGTCTCTGAAGCGCCGGCGCCATCTTCAGCCTGCTGGTCTTTATTTTGCCTCCGGAATTTAGCAAGCTGGTTAAAGTGGTGTTCCGTCCAAAATTATTACTTTTTAAATAAAAATACCCCTATAATACACAAGCTTAATGTATTCTAGTAAAGTTAGTCTGTAAACTAAGGTCTGTTTTGTTAGTTTATAGCAGTAGTTTGTTATTTTATAAACTTACAGCAGGCCGTGGCCACCTTAAGTGTGGGCATCTGAAGCCAGACTGTATTTCTTCCTGGATCTCATCCTTGCAGATCTTGCACATGCTCAGTGCAGCACAAGCAGTGTAATAGGTTTCAGGTCAGGTTTCCATAGCAACGGCAGTTTCAGAGGAAGTTGCCGCCCCTTCCCAGAAGGCATTGCAAACAGGAAATGATGCGATGGGCCGCAGCCAGGGAGGAGGAAGTGAAAAATGAATACAGCAGATATACAGTAGGTGCTGAGAAAAAAAATTAAAAAATATCCAATTTGTTTACAGTGCACAGTTTAGTGAGGGATGCTGAAGAGTTGTAAAAGTGGGTGGAACTCTACTTTAATAGCCTCGGTATTCCTTTTCGGGCGGAGACATGATCCATGCTGTGCAGGGATCCCGGTTGGACCAAATAGATCAGCGAAAGTGACGGATTTACGGTCAGGAGAGATAAAACAGGATATATGGCAAGCAGAGCTCTCACTACACACGTCCTACTCCATCAGACCACGCTCCTTTCAGTAGAACTAAAGGCAAAACTTGTCTGCCTTAACCGTACACAGGCTAATTATTCATAGACCATGGCAATAGGCTTGTACTTTTAGTTGGTCATACACTGGCAAGCTTTTGGGGACACCCCCGCTACCTCTACCCCTCGCTCTGCGTCCTAAGGTGGTGAATTTCTTCTCATTTTAACCCCTGTGGCAGGAGCCGCAGGCACCAAGCCAGCTCCAGGTAAGGAGGTGCCTTTCTTTTCTTTACATGGGGTGTTTTTACTTTTACATGGAGTTTTGGGGGACTGTGGCTGCACTCCTGAAGTTATGCCACTCAGGGGTGCTCTAGTAGTTTGCAGGGCTGCAGGGGGTTTTCACTTTCTCTCCCCCCTTTTTTTCTTTTTACCAATGTGGCCTTTGTCTTTATGTTTTGACATGCCAAGGCTTCAAGTAAAGCCAAAAAGTCTTTACCTCCAAATGATGTCCCTTCTTTCAAAGCAGCGCTTAACCACTTTAATACTGGGTACTTTTACCCCTTTCCAGCCCAGGACAATTTTTCAACTTGCGCTGTTGCACTTTGAATGACAATTGCGCAGTCATGCAACACTGTACCCAAACTAAGTTCGTCTTTTTGTTCACACAATTAGATCTTTCTTTTGGTGGTATTTAAAAACCACTGTTTTTTTTATTTTTGCTAGATAAATGAAAAAAGACCGAACATTTTGAAGAAAACCACGTATTTCTTTGTTTTTGTTATAAAAGTTTGCAAATAATTTTTCTTCATAAATTTAGGCCAAAATTTATTTTGCTACATTTCTTTGATGAAAATAACCCAAATCAGTGTTATTATTTTAGGAATGTTATAGAGTCCACAAACTATGGTACAGTATATATCTGAAAACTGATCAATCCTGATGTACTGACGGCCTCTTCTTTCTTTCCCAAGAATGCCTTTTTTGAAAAGTAGACAGTCCAAGGTCATGGTAATACTTTTAGTGCCGCTCTAAGCAAAAAAGTATATATAATTCCACTGGTACTCAAGAATGGGGTGCTGGCGAAAGATTCCACTATCCAGTAGTTATACCATACTTTAAAAAAACGTCGCTCAACCCCACCCAGTTTATGTGGTTAACATGTAATAAGCTGGATCTTAGCCTTGCACCACTCCACACGCCATGTCTTCTGACATGTGTCGCCCCACCCACAAATCTTTTAGTGAGCATAAAAATTAAATGATCATAAAGAAATGTAATGTAGTAATGACAATAAAAGGAAAAACAAATAATGAGTGAAATTTTAAAATATGCTGTATGGTAAAAATGAGAAGAAAAGCGTGTATAAGGTTTGTTGTGAAGCAATGTGTAAAAATAAGGTATTCTTTTGAAAAAAAATGAAAAATATATTGTAAAAGAAATAAAAATGGTAGTGAACTACTGACAATGGAATTGCAATCTTCAATAAAAACATTTGCAGCTCGATCATCCTGTTTAAGAAACATCATGAAGGTTGACAAAAAGAAAGTTCTAATCTTAGAGAAAAAAAAATCCCTATAATGGACAGAACATGACTTGTTAACTGTCCATCCAATAGAAAAACTGTTTGCTGACAGGCTTCATGGCAGCATATGTTTGGGTAGCCCCGCCCTCGCTCCTACCCCATACATTTTCAGGCTGAGCCAGAGGCCGCATTCCTTTTTTGTCCTCACTCAGGACCATTTTATATGAAGTTTTTGTATTTTGTCTCATGCGGGACAGCTGTGCGGATGTCAGGAGTGTCCTGTGGTGTCCAGAAGCCTTCCAGGTCCAGGATGGCTCCAGTGGTCACAGAGTCCCCTAATATCAGCGGGGTGGCGTTATGACACGTGTGCAGAGGATCGATACCTGTAAAACAGAGACCTAGCCATTGACAAGCGTTTCCACCAGTCGGATGCCCTGCTATCAGCAGGTGACTAAGTGTGCTCAGTGTGGTTGCTGCAGCTTCTGTTCCTGCTCTGGGATCCGGGTTGCCCTGTGGAAGAGGTCTAGGTTACATAAGTATGTTTGACTTGAGGTCAGCAGAAGGGACCAGACGCCATGCGGGCTGTGAGTAGCTCCACTTATTTTAAGTATTAAGTTTGGTTATTTTTTTTTATGGAGATGACTATGCTCTGGGTGATCGATGTGCATTGTATCAACGTTGATGCAGTTTCCTACCATTGTTTTTTTTTTTCTGTCTTGAGCAGATATCTATTTCATTAACCGGTTCCCGACCGGCTCCTGTACATTTACGTCGGCAGAATGGCAGGGCTGTGCAAAGTAACGTACCTGTACGTTACTTTGAATTTGCCGCCGTGTGCGCGTGCCTGCTGCAAGCTCCGTGAGGAGGGTCCCGCAGACTCGACCGCCGCAGGGATGCCCGCGATCGCCTCACGGAGAGGACGAACGGAGAGATGCTGATGTAAACAGCATCTCCCCGTTCTGCCTAGTGACAGTGTCACTGGATCCCTGCTCCCTGTCATCGGAGCAGAGATCAGTGTAGTGACACACACAGCCCCTCCCCCCTACAGTTAGAAAACACTCCCTAGTACTGATTTAACCCCTCCCCACCCCCTAGTGGTTAACCCCTTCACTGCCAGTGTCATTTATACAGGAATCAATGCATTTTTATTGCAGTGATTGCTGTATAAATGACAATGGTCCCAAAAATGTCCGCCATAACGTCGCAGTCACAATAAAAATTGCTGATCACCACCATTACTAGTAAAAAAAAAAACTATTAATAAAAATGCCATAAAACTATCCCCTATTTTGTAAACGCTATAACTTTTGCGCAAACAAATCAAACGCTTATTGCGATTTTTTTTTTACCAAAAATATGTAGAAGAATACGTATCGGCCTAAACTGAGGAAACAAAATGTTTTTTTATATATTTTTTGAGGATATTTATTATAGCAAAATGTAAAAAATAATGCGTTTTTTTCAAAATTTTCGCTCTTATTTTGTTTATTGCGCAAAAAAATGAAAAAATCGCAGTGATGATCAAATACCACCAAAAGAAAGCTCTATTTGTGGGAAAAATAGGACGTCAATTTTGTTTCGGAGCCACATCGCACAACCGCGCAATTGTCAGTTAAAGCGACATGGTGCTGAATCGCAAAAAGTGCTCTGGTCAGGAAGGGGGTAAATCCTTCTGGGGCTGAAGTGGTTAATCATCTGCTGGGATCATGCTTTGACAACCTGCAGTCAGTATTCCTTTAGCAGTAGTTAACCCCTTGGGGGGTGACCCTGCTCATAACCTTGTCTTCTGCCCCCTTCACATCACCCCCACACACACACACACACACAGTGGTGTCTTCTGTCCCCCCCTTCCCTCCTCTCCCATAACACAGTGTCCTCCCTGTTTCCACAGCGGAGACCTGGAGGCAGCACAGTTCTGGACAGAGGTGTGGGAGCTGGCAGAATGACTTTTCGTATTAGCAAGCTGGTGATTGGTTGCTTAGGACCACCCTGTGTGCTAGCAACCAATCACCAGCGGTTTAACATAAAAAGTTTGTTTGGGCAGCTCCTCCTCCCGCCCTCTGCCCTGAGCTGTGCTTCCTCCCGGTCTCCGCTGTTCACTGATCACAGCAGCGGAGGAGGATGGGAGGGGGAGAGAGACATCGGGACATAGTGGCGTGGCACAGCCGTGGAGAAGGCAGGAGGCTAGAAGGGGAGACAAGGACTGGCACATAGGCAGGGGTCGGCGGCGTAGGAACCTGTTTGTGGTCCACCTGTCACCTGCCGGGGAGGCACGGTAGGAGGGTTGGGCTCTCAGGACAAGCAGTTCAGTCTATGTTGGTCAATCGGTCACCTTCAAGTTTCTGACTGTGCAGGGGGAATTCTTTGCTCCAGCAAGAAAAGACAAGTTCTGCTAGCCAACGTTGATTTTACCATCTCTAGGGATGGCAATTTAAAGGAACACTAAAGATAATTTTTTTTTTTTTAATAACAAACATGTTATACTTACCTCCACTGTGCAGCTCGTTTTGCACAGAGTGGCCCCAAACCTGGTCTTCTGGGGTCCCTCGGCGGCTGTTTCAGCTCCTCCCCGCAAGAACTAATCGCCTTCATGCGAGCTGAGTGGTGGGTTCTTGCGGGCGCGCTCCCGTGATACAGCCGGCGGCCATAGCCGCTCAATGTATCACTCGGCCCCGCCCCCCGCGCGCCACGTCATTGGATGTGATTGACAGCAGCGCGAGCCAATGGCTGCGCTGCTTTCAATCCATCCACTCTAGCCAATCAGCGGTCAGGCTGATCAACAAAGAGGATGTCTGGGGGCGAGCGCGGGACTTTCGAGGGCTCAGGTAAGTAAAACGGGGGGGGCCAGTATTGTCAGATGTTTTTACCTTAATGCTTAGAATGCATTAAGGTGAAAAATTTTTTTACCTTTACAACCCGTTTAAATTTCCAGCAGATGTGATATTAAGAG